>NC_056564.1:28854209-28876160 GCF_013358625.1 Macadamia integrifolia
CCCCCCCCCCCAACCCAAAAAATAAATAAATAAATAAATAAATCATTGAGAAAGTCCAGGTTTACTCCTGATAGGAAAAAAATGGGAAGAGATAGTTACAGCATGGTTTGACAATTGTGAGCCCGTTATGTTGGTCTTGCTCCTAAAAAGTTTGATATTAATCCATGTTCTAAGTGCCAGACAGTGACATGTTCTGTTACATTTATACAAGATATGGCCCTTTTTCTAGTTTGGTTTGATTGATTTTTCGTTTGAAAATATTATAATTAACTGTACTTCTTTTGTCATTAACTGTACCATTGGCTGTTCAATGTGTCAGTTTGCAATACCATTATTCCTAAAACCATATTTATCCATGCCAGCTACACGGAATGATGGTGATTGGACCTGCCCACAATGTGGAAACGTGAACTTTGCTTTCAGAACTGTCTGCAATCGTGGAAAATGTGGGGCTGCCCGTCCCTCTACTCCGGTATGTCAGTTTCAGTTTTCGCATCCATAACATAATCCTGCTTGGCGGGTTCATTCGGTCCGACGTGATGTACAGAATTATGGGTTCCTTAAGCTGGAATAGAGCTTAAATTTGAATGTGTATCCTGTTTACCTGGGGGGTGGGGGGGAAAGCATGTCTATTTCTATTGTTTTGTCTTTGCCTATTATGGGACTCAATCCTTTTCACTGCCCGACTGACTTTATTTTTCCTTGCTTCACTTGGATATGTTTGATGTGCTTGCTCTTATTATTTAGAAACAAAATGCCCGTAAGTGTATTTGCTAGGTATTGGTAAATGGTGGTTGTACAGTAAACAGACACTGCTTTAACTTTCTTTGTTGACATTGTCTTTTTTACATCCATAATTTGCTAGCTGAAGGAGAAGGAGAACCTAAGGTGATAGGGTTGTAGAATGAGAGAGGAGAATACAATTCTTGATCTAGCTTGTTGATGGGAGTGGATAGAAGTGAGGCAGGTGGGTTGGTGTGTGTTTTTAATTTAACCAAGTTGTGGCTGGAAAGAGCTTTGAGGACAAATGTCCCATAGTTGATGCAGTATCCAATGTTGGATTGTCGAGGCTGTCGTGTAGGTTACAAGGCACCCCTTGAGGTCTAAGACTACCAATGGCCTAATGTGCTATGGTACCCAAGCCATAAACCTGAAGAGCTAGTCTCTTCATGTTATAAATCTCAATCTTTTCTCATTTTTACCCTTATATGTTTTTGTAATCTCCCTTGTAGCTAATTTAACCTTTTATAAGCCTACATTATACATGTATTAACCCTTCAAGCATGGTTCGAGAACTCGAGCGAAACATGCGAAATTTTGCATGTTTCGCAGGTATGGACCCAAGTCAAAACGAAACCTTAGGGGATTTAAAAAAATACCTGTTTCGACAGGTTTTGACCAGGATTCCCATGTTTCGACCGAAAAATGGGAAATTTCGACCTTCTCATGGAGATTTTCATTTTTTAGCACTTATTTATGCCAAATATCATTTAAGTAAATGATTTTATTTACTTAAGATATTACTCATAAATAAGGAAATACCCCTATTTGAATCCAATAAAAATAGTTTAAAAATCAAATTCCTAAAGGATAAAAGGTCAACCCCTTTGTCCAAGAATAAAAACTGGATTTTGGTTATGGGGGGCAATTTTCAACTTTTAAATATTGGGGTTTTTCTCAATTATGAAAATTTATAAATCCTATAATGTTAAAACATTGCTAAAAACCAAAAGTCCGGTAAAATAATCTTTTGTTTTGCTATCCCTAAAATTATTTTCATTCAGGCGATTTAACAGCATTCGCGCACTTTAAAATAAGTTTGTCCGGAGTATAACTATATCATCACAACTCAGATTTAAGTAATCTTAAACTTGTTGGAAAGCTGATTTTATGTTATACCTAATACAAAAAGTCTCATGTAAAAGTAAAAAATTTTTTAACAGTCAAACTTATTATAGAACAAGTGCATTTCTCTAAATGTTGATTCTTTATAACTTAATGTGACTTAATGTTGATTTTTTATGATTTGATGTGGCTAAATGTTGATTTTAATGACTTGATGTGGCTTATTGTTGATTTTTTATGATATAAGGTATACATAGCTTACTATATAATGTCAGAAAAAATAACATGCGTGCCTTGAGGGTAGTGAGTCACTACTTGGATGGAATCGCCTAGACACTCTACTTGGAAATGAGTTACTACTTTCGAGGGTTGAGTAATTGAGTCACTACTATTTAGTGTTGATAGATAACTGTTGATGATGTGATATTTTTATTTATTTTGGATCATTTGGATTATGTTTTATGTTTTGATATAGATTGTAGACTATATATAATCATTATGTAGTAAAGTTTCAGAATTTAAGCCAACAAGTCAACGTAATGATTATCGAACCTTTGGTTCACCACACAAGTAAGACTTTATGCATTTTTTTTATGAAACTAATTATGTGAATGTGTTAGAAATGTTTAAAATGCGCTGTACACAAAAAATCAGACAAAAAAAACACTGTTTGGGGGTCGAAACCTAAGTTTCCACCATACCAGAAAAAATTCCCCGGTATCCTCGAAATTTACTAGGTTTCCACCGAAATTTCGGTCTCCCCAGAGGTCGAAACCCGATACCATGAACCTTGCCTTAAAGATGATTAGTACCTGGACTATATTGGCTTGGGATGCAACATATGGCGATTTCTGTTGGGTGCATTTCCTGGTCAAAGTGTCGCTTGGGCATCGAGGCTGGATGGCCACGCTGTGGCTCACCTTTATACCATGGAAACTATGGATTAATTCTCTCCAAGAAGGAAAAAGAGGGATGCTTCCATTTCTGTTCCCAGAAAGGTTGATGTTAGGAACAAGTTGGGCATCTAGGGGATTTGTTTTCAGAAGGCACCATATCTGAGTGAACTAATTTTTATTTGCTAAATTCAATATTATTAGGAATAGTTGATTAAAGGTGGGAGAAGTGACATAGGTCGGTTGCTGCCGGTTCTAATTTGAGCTGAGTTGGGAGAAGTGATGTAGGTGGGTTGCTTTCAGGTCTAATTTGAACCAAGTTGTTTCTGGGATAAGCTATGAGGTCAACATCCCCATACATGAAGCAGTATCCAATGCTTTCAATGTGATGGAAAGGTTGGAATGTATTCATAGTTTGTCAAGATGTTGCCGAGGTGACAAGGCACCATTTGAGGTCCAAAGTGACCAATGTCCTTGCGTGCCATGGCACTTAGACCCTAAATCTGATGATCTTGTCTCATGTTATAAATTTTAATTGTTTCTCCTTTCTACCCTTTTCTGCCCCCTAATTTTCCATATTTGACCCCTTTAAACCTACATTATACGTATATTACTATATTTACACTTAAAAGATGAGAAGTACCTGGATAATATGGCTTGAGATGTTACCTGTGGCATTTCCCTTGGGCGCCATGGCATTGCCAAGGTGTCACTTAGGCATCAAGTCCCTTAGGCCCCTTGACATTGCCAAAGTGTTGCTTAGGCATCAAGAGTCAAGATAGCTGGCAAGTGCTGTGGTTTACCTTGTCACTATGAAAACTATGGATTTCCTCTCTCCATACAGGAAGGGGGTTGCTGCCATTTCTGTTCCTAGGGAGGCAGAGATTAAGGACAATTTGGGTATCTAGGAAATTTATTTTCACAAGGTATCATATTTGAGCAAACTTTTCTTTTGCTAAATTCAATATTAGTTGGTATTCGTCCCCCCCACCCCCCCATCACTTGAGTGAAAAATGCTTTTCCTTGTTTTCCAAGAGCGATTAAAGGCGAGTACTATGGCCTCCACACATGAACAAAAGCAGGAAAATGTTAGATGCTGTTTGTTTCAAACATTTATGTTATGATCTACTGTAATCAAAAACAATTTTGTTATAGGAATTTCAATCTCAGGTGAAATTTGATCGTGATAAATTGTTTTGACCCTATTGTCTGAAGTAAAAACATCATTCTCCTATCTAGCAGGAATAATCATTGTGAGCTGACTTAAGCTATCACTCATCAAATTCACTTGGCTGGGCAACTTGTGTTGGAAAACCATACAGTGAAATAATATGATTAAAATTTATTTGTGAATCTCATCATATATGTTCATTGTCAGAGTTAAAGAATTTCTTTTACATTGTCTAGATTTACATGTTGTCCATGTAGGCAGCGAGGAGAAGTTGTTAAAGTGAAGTAAAGTAATTCCATACCATGTTAAAGCAGCCGACCCCATTAAGTTGGGACAAGGCTTTGTTGTTGTATTCACATGTTGATAACATTAATTCTATGGTTCTTATTAGTTTCCTTGTCATATTAATTGTTAAATTGATGCATAGTTTGTATTGTATCAGTGGTCTGTGGTTTTGGCATTTCTATATTCATTTAAAATTTATTTATTATCTATGTTGTTGATTTGGGGATTTTCAATGTGGCAGAGAATGGGATCGGTTCCTGTCCCAAGTCCCTTCAACAATCCCCCTCCCTATTATCTTGGAGGCGTTGGGGCTCCCCCACCTATGCCACTTGGAATGCCTGGCAGCTATGGGCCTCCGCTCTCACTGGCTGGAATGCGATATGACTATGGAGCACATGGGAGTGCAACTGGGCCATATGGACTTATGTCTGCATATCCACCTGGACCTTTGGGAGGTATGATCTTTTCATCTGTAAATCCATGCAAACATGCATAAAAGCATTCCCTTTTCTTTATCCTTTTTTGGTATGTACATATATGAAAATTTGCATTCATACATAGTGCAGTATCTGTTAACTGATTTTTTTTTTTTTAGCTGTGGGTTATGGTCATGGAGCTGCTATGGATGGATATGGTTTTGGCTATCGGGGATCCCCGTTGCCGGTATACTATTATGCTTACTTTCATATTCCTATAGTTTTTACCCTCTTCTTTCCATTAAAATTACTTCATAGTTAATTTGATTTTCCTCTACTTTTTGATATTCTAGATAGCAGGTTCATGGTCCGGAGGAGGTATACCTGATAACGGCGCCTCTCGGAAACGTCGTGGAGGTGATTATGCTATCTTTAACTATGGTTGTACATTTGCTGATTGTTTTTCAGTGTACTATTTTTCATGATAAAGAATTGGTATTATCAATGTGAGGATGCTATTGATTTGGCATACATATGCTCCTCTCTGTCATATGGTTGTACTGGATGTTCTTATTATTAACTTTTTAGTTTCTGTTAGTGCTTCTCCATTCTGATCAGGTGAATACTATTTGTAGTATTGGTTCTCTTTTTATAATTAATTTGGTCACCGTGGCTTTTGTTATTACTTGCTTGTAATGGTTAATTGTGTGCCTATTGGTGATGTGATGAACCTTGATATTTTTAATGCATTTTTGGCTAATCGTATCAGTTAGTCTTAACGTGATAACCAGGGTTTTACCCTTGGGCCTGAACCATCAAACTGGGCAGGTTCAAGGGGCTCCTTGTTAGCAAAAAAAGAATTAAAAAAAATCAGCTAGTCTTAATGTATTATCTCCTTATTTGGCTTTCAACTATTGAGCTAGTCTCTTGCTGTGGAACTCTATCTTTCCCCCTGTTTTGTAAGAAATTCTATCTTCATTTGCATGGTCAGTCTATCTTCATAAACTGGTTCTGAATGTTTGCAGGACCAGATGGCTTATCTGAAGGCGATTGGGTTTGTCCCAAATGTGACAATGTTAACTTTGCTTTTAGAACCACATGCAACATGAAGAAATGTGGAGCTCCGCGACCATCTTCTGTAAGTTGTCCCTTACTTTTATTTGTTTTATTTATAATGTTATTGTGGTTTTTCACCCATCACGAAGAAAGATCATTCAGGGATCATGGACAATAATAGCTCCCCACTTTTCTTTTCTTTTTTCATTATTTCTGTTTTGTCATTTGTGGCAGTATTCTTTAGTTAGAATCAGCCCACCATATCAACCTCCGCTGAGGACAAGCCATGGATTGGCCTATCCAGACCGACCTGGGTTGTGATTGCTTGGGGGATTTGTTCTTGAAATTGCCTTCCAATTATTATCACTTTATGGGACCATGCTCGTGCCCTGTTATTTGTGTCACCCTTGTAACTTCTAGCAATACCCTAACATTGTAAAATGAATGTTTTATTTGTGTTAGAGTTGACAATGGAATATGATTTTATTGTTATGTTTATTTTCCATTCCACTATGTTTTAAATATTTAGTGATCCAATTTTGTTGCATTGGAGCACACCAGATCCATTTTTTTCTTAGTTTCCATATATATGCATCTCCACATTCTATCTCTTGAATATATGAAGAAATCTCATCAAAGCACTATGACAACCCCAGGCAAGGGTGTGGGTTGGGGCCTACTTTGCTGCCTAGGTTGCTTAAGAGACCAAACTATGGTAACCATCAAGATCTGATGCTTGTGGCCTGAATCCATTAAGAATGGGCTATCACTGAAAAACAGAAGTGGCAGTCAAAAAGGGATTTGGAGTTCCTTTATTGAATGTCAACACACTGGAGATAAGTATTTCTCTTATCTGTACGTAGGGAGGCTTGAGACTGGAGTTTTACTCCATAACGTTGAACTTTTCAACCTTCGTAAAATCTAGCTCTCTCTCTCTCACGCATACACGCAATTTCAAACCTGTCCTTGTATCCTCGTCATATAGGTTAAATTATGCTAGGGCCAAAAAGGAGAGTAGTTAAAACGACTAATAAATTTCTGAGCTAATACACCATAATATGAGATTCATCTTTTAGATTGGACTCATCAATGCTAGTAGTAGATACTCTATGTTTACCCATATACTATGTTTTTTCTTGCCTAATATATTTAAATGGCGGAGGTTGGGCAAGTGGGTGTCCTAGACCAATGGGCGGGGGGGGGGGGGGGTGGGGTGGGGTGGGGTGGGAGAGACAAACACTAGACGGACACCCAGGTGGCATGCCCACTCTTCTCTCGTATTCAAATATTGGTTATCTAGGGTTCGTGTTTGTATCAAATGTTTGTGACTTTCCTAGATGTCGTCAAAAATGAATCTAGATCATCCATTTCAGTGGTTCCTTCCATCTGAACTGTACATTTTGCACAGTAGTTTCACCAAAAAAAAAACATTTTGCACAGTAGTAAAAACACCACCCTCTTCTCCGGTGGAATCGCTGGAAAACTTTGTCAGAAAAATGCCTGAAAGCTTAAAATTATAAACCATGAGACCTTAAACCAATATACTACTATTACCGTTAAACCTTATAGGTATCGGCCGATACGATACTACTGATACACTACATGGAAATTTTAAAATGCTTTTGTATCGATATTTATCGTACGATACATACCGATACACACCGATACTCTTTGAAAATTTAAAAATCAAGGTGAAATGTACATTTCAGTATGTATTGATATGTACTGACCGATACGGTACGATACGGTGTGCTACGGTCATATAATTGCCAATATGGGTCATTTTTCAGAAAAATACAAATTTTTGAGAGGGGTTTTTGTTCTAAAGTTGCTGCCAGCCATTTTTCTCTCTAACTAAAGTGGAAATCAAGGTTGGGAAACAAGGATTTAACATCCATAAACAATTACAAATCTTGGATTCTCAATGCGATACTCTCAATTTAGTATTTATGCAGAATACATGTTATATATAGCTTTTTTAAACTATTTTTGTATGCAAAAGTGTTTCTTATCCATTTATGTGTGTATCTTTAATGTAACTCCGATACGATACGATATGCTCCGATACTCATCTTAATTTTGGCCAGCCTATACGGCGGCCGATACCGATACTTTAATCCTTGCATAATACCTTAAACTTAATTCAAATCTAAGCTTCATATTGGGAAACCATTGAAACCCCCGATGTGAAAAATAGCTGGAGTGGGGGGGAGTGAGAGGGAAATGTATCGCCACAGATAGGAGGAAGAGAAATCAGTGTAGAGAATGAGAAACACTGTTGGAGAGGGGGATTGCTGCCAGAGGAAAGGGTGCTCACCAGACCCGGAGTTGTAGATGGTCACTGCTACAGCTGTTGCGAGGATTGCTTTGCTGTCCACTGTCGCTGTCCGTTACTGTTGAGCTTGCAGAGAAGAAGGGACTATTGAATTAGACAAAGGAACATCAAGGGCAGAGAAAGATGATTCTCTAAAATTACTAACCCACAGTGCCTATCCCCATTTTACCCTTATCTGTATTCTATGCTTGAGGGGTAAACTATTCTTGTGCTATCGAGGAAAGCAGAGTTTTCTGGCATTGATCTTTTTCCATGTGTGTGTGACCATTGCTACTAATGCATGCTGTAAAGAACAGAAACTAAAGAGTACCTTTTAGGATTATTAAGCCAAAATTGAACGTTCACTATGATATTGGATTGCCTTAAGTGCAAATTATATGTTAGATAGCTGGAAGCATAGTTGTCAAGGCAACCTATGGTGGTGGAGGGACGCCTAAGCGTTGGCACCCGCCTAGGCACCCAAGTGTAAATCCCCCCCCCCCTTTCTTTGCTAACATCATTTGGTATGCTACAACATATAGATTATGTGATAAAAAAAATTAACATTAAGACACATCAAGTCATCAAACACCAGATACATCAATACTCTATGATAAAATTTTGAAAACATTTAAAATAAAACATAAAATCAAGTAAACACAGAGTTGAAATAATGGGCAGGTCAAGGGATTTCAGATCAGAATATAGTGTAATAACAATCAATAATGAATAAACATAGAGCTAAAAATAGAAATTATAACCAGTTTCAGAAATCAGAATTGAACAATTTCAATAGAAATAAGATTTTGAAATTGATGGTAAAATTCAGGCTTTAAAACAGAACTGAAATTATGCAAGAATCAACAGCAGCAACAGAATTGTAATCTGAAATTAGATTTAGAAAATCTAAGTCTGAACACAACAGTAAGATCTAGAAGAAGTGTAGTCGCAGAGAAGAAGAAGAGGATTACATAACAGAGAAGTGAGCAGGGTGCAGCGGTAAGGGAAAAAATGAAGCAAAAAACAGAGTAGAAGAATGAAGGAGAAGAAAGAAGAAGAAGTGAGTATGGAGCAGCAGTGAAGAAAAATATAAATGGAAAACAGTGGAGAAGAAAGAAGAAGTAGGGAGCAGCTTTTTAAAAAACGAAAGAAGTAGTGAGCAGCTTAAAAAAAAAATCGAAAAACAGAGGAGAAGAAGGAAGAAGGTAACTGTCTAACACTATAAAACTAATTTACTTACCTTGCCAGAACTGGATAGTAGGAAGAAGCTTCACCAGAGCTGGGACAGTGGGAAGAATCTTCGCTGGAGCCAAAATCGAGGGAGGAAGCTTCGCCAGTGCTGCTGGTTTCTCACAAACACGAAGGAAGGATCAAGAGTTTTGGAATCTGGTGTTTTGAAAGGGCTTTTCATACGCTTGATCCTATGAAGCAGGGTGTAGATATTAGAATACACCCCACAAATGAGAAGGAAACTTAGAATAATACCTTCTTACATTATATAAAGTACATAACACAAAAAGGCGACTGCCTAGTCCCCTTGCACTTACTTTACCACCTGGATGCCAAGGCACCGCCTTGACAACTATGGTCGGAAGATACCCTGAATACAGAAACATGCAATGTTTTCTCTTGCTGTTGGAAAGAATTGAACTGTTCGTTGGCCCTAGTCACACAATGATTTTGGGTTTGGAAAGAGGCAAGAGATGCAATATGCTGCATTGGATCTCTATTCGCAATTGTTGAAAATTTCTCAAGGATCGAGGGATACATCCAAGGTGCTGCTTTTTAAGCTTTAAAGTTTGAGATGTAGCATACAGTACTGCATCAACCTGCATCATACAAATTTTTGCCTTGATTTCCTCTTGTCCATGTTATGGATGGTGGATATATCTTAATTTCTTGTTTGTTTGTTTTGTGTTCATATGAATATTTATCAACACTGCCCAGATTTCTCTATGGAAGTGCAATTGTTTCACACACGGTAGTGATAATTTTATGTTAATGCATGCTCATATATTGACATAAACATGCACATATGGGTACTTGCACTGATTTTTTCATGGTATGTTTTAAGGGTCCAAATCAGTCAGATTCGGGTGTCCCGGAAGGTAGCTGGACATGTACCAAATGTGACAACCTCAACTATCCATTCCGAACGGTCTGTAACCGCAAGGGTTGTGGGAATGAGAAACCAGCTTCTGCAAAGTAGTTGATCAATCACATGATTGGTTGTAGATTCGCCTCTATGAGCTTGGTGTATGCAATCCACTGGGACATTTCAACATTACATGGGTAATTTGGAAATTGGGGACAACTGACTATAAAAATGTCTTAGGTTTTGGCATGATAGCCTGAGTTTTAGGTTTTTCATTTTTCTCCTTCTTTTCCTTTCCTAAGCCAAGTGCCAAGGTATGTGTGCTGCAAACATTGAATGCATTGGATTTCCTTCAGCAGCGAGATTGGGTCTGGACCTTCATTTATGTTTATGAAGCATGTCTAATCCAATTTTTTAAGAGTAGTTAAGTGGAACTGTTTCTTTCTTTATATAGCAGTCTAGTCGGCAGTTATATTTTACAGTGTGTACTTAGCACAATGTACTCTTCAGTTTGTAAATTATTTATTTAAGGTGCGAAACCATTGACATGTACATTGAGATTTTATTCAAGGTATTTTTCATTACAACAATGTTTGGAATTGCTGTGTTCCCTGTGGGCGACACTGGCGCCTCCTTGGCCAGCAGTCTTGACAATCTCTGGATGCTGATATACGTGTATCTTGAATTATGCATTGCTTCTTTTTTACGTTTTTGGTGTTATGATTTACAGGGTGCATTTTTCTGAAACCGCGAGATCCACAGAGCCATGAAATCGATTCTCATGCTTTGAAAGTGGATCAGATCTGTTTTGGGGTTATTGAAATTAGCTTGTTTGGCTGTTGATTTTATGGTTTCTATATGCTGGATGTTGTTTGGATCCTGAATGGTTTAGGAACTTCCATTGGCTATTGGTGAGTTGGCTAAGGAAGATGGACTACCTGATTTCCAAAACAACCCCCCCCCCCCCCCAAAAAAAAACCCCCTGCCCCTCATTTTATTAGCAGATTTTATTGAAATTCTTGAAAGTAGTAAGGGAGCAATAAAGGGACAGCAAAGCCACATAAGCCATTAGCAGCGGGGAGTGGGGACACCAGCTGGGCAAGCAGGCTCCAGCAAGCTACGCAGGGTCATGCTAATATGAACTAGGGAACTGTCCCATGCGGTAGGCCATTATCAGTTCTTTGGATGATCACCAACTAAATTGATCCACATTATACTAACTTGGGCATCCCTTGTGCTTCCTCGATGCCTTCACAGGTGCCATCCACATCAATATGGTCCATCCATTCTGATTCAAGGGATCATATTGAATCAAACAATATGCCTAAAATTTGATAGATCTTGACCATTAAAGTGAAGGGTGTCAAACTTAAGCTGACACAATCATTACTTAGTTCGATTGTATATGCCTAAAAGCGGAAGAACCTTGTTCCAAGCTTAGTCGAACAATGTACAAAACAATGCAACATCCCATGCCAAAGCTCAAGTGAAACAGTTTAATTTGAGCCAGATTGTTCTATAAGACGAACATTTTAGGACAGTTTTCCTCCACTGTGAATCTGTGATAAAGGAAAGTACACTGTGATCAACATGCTGCAAATAGTGCAACTTAACTGTTATGCTATAAGCTCGCACATCTAGAAGCATCATTAATATTTCACTTATTTCACTTATTTTATGAAGTAGATAATGTCCTCCCAATTGCTCCTGACACTCATCCCAAGACACAGAGCCTTATTGGCAGGATTATCTGTGAAGGGAAACTGCCTCCAACTTGTACTCTCTCTAAAAAGTTCAACATATATGCATACCTTCCAATACACCACATATTGATTTTAGCTTAAAGAACGGGTGAGGAGATGCTGCAAAAAATGTGCATAACATTGGCACCCTTTATAATGATATGACATTTTAAAATTACGTTTAAAAACCTTTTTATGTCATTATTTTAAAGAACTTTTGATAATAAAATGAGAGATAAATAAAAGGATTCAGATCCTCTTCAACATACAAAGGTTGGAGAGTGACCAACTAGACACAAAAGAGGAGAGATTATCACAACCAAGGTTTAATTATCCATACTGGTGTTGGTCTTTTTGATACTGAAATGGATCAGATAAGATCGATTCGGATCAATCAATTTTACCTTTACTTTTCACAAAAATTAGATATATATATTCTGATCTAGATCGATATATGGTAGGACCAATACAGCCGATCTGATATCGATACCTAAAGCCATGATCACAACAGTTTATTATCATTATTTTTTTTTAAGTTCTACGGTTGGAATGGAATAAGTGCCTTGCATCTGTTATACTTATTCCCATCCAACCGTGTAAAAGGTGCATTCCAACTATAGGGAAACCGTAATTTAAACGTCTGGAGAATGCTGAAAACGGGTTACAAATGGCTATGAAGGTCTTTAGTGAAACGAACCTGCAAGCAAGACTGACGCAGCTTTCTCCAGGGAATGGAGGCGAGGGAGAGAAAGATCTCGTTCTTCTTGTCATTCGGTCATTCCTTGTTCCTCGTAATCTCGTTGGATCAAACGTCTCTATATCGAATGCACAGACATGAGAGGACAGTCCTTGTGGAGCCCAATAGAGAGGGAATTCCTCACTCTTCTGCAAAGGCGGAACACCTGGAATTCTCTTCTTCAAATCCATGCTTTTATGCTCAGAAATGCCCTTGAAACAAACGTTAATCTGCTCACCAAATTCGTCATTGTGTGTTCTTCGGTTGCACTTAGCTTTGGACAATCTGACCCACTGGCTGGAGTCAGGCATGCTCGCTGTGTATTTGATCATCGATGTCACAGGGATGACACATTTCTCTGCAATTCCATGATTAGAGCTCACGTCGACAGGAACCAATTTAAAGAGTCTGTGAAACTTTATCGATGCCTTCGAAGCAAAACACTTTTTGCGCCAGATGACTACACGTTCTCATCCTTGGTGAAGAGTTGTGGATTCAATTTGGCCATTAAAGAAGGACAACAGCTCCATAATCAGGTGATGAAGATGGGTTTTGGCTCTGATTTGATCGTATCAACTGGAATTGTCGATATGTATGCTAAATTTGGAAATATGACATTGTCCAGAACCTTGTTCGATGAAATGCCTAACAGAAGTCAAGTGTCTTGGACAGCTATACTTGTTGGGTATGCACGGACAGGGGAGGTGGAAACTGCAAGGGAGCTATTCAATTATATGCCTCAGAAAGATCCCGCAGCTTTCAATGCAATGATAGATGCTTTTGTCAAATCAGGGAATGTGGATTCTGCTAGGGAGTTGTTTAATGAGATGCCAGAGAGGAATGTTGTCACTTGGACTACTTTGATTCATGGGTATTGCAAGAGTGGTGATCTCAAAGCTGCTAGATTACTCTTCAATGCAATGCCAGAGAAGAATCTGATCTCATGGAATGCGATCATTGGGGGTTACTGTCAGAACAAGCAACCTCAGGGGGCTTTAGAATTGTTCAGGGAGATGCAATCATATGCTTTGCTTGAGCCAGATGAAGTCACTATTGTGAGTATTCTTCCAGCTATAGCTGATTTAGGAGCATTAGATTTGGGTGGTTGGATTCACAGATTTGTCAGGAGAAAGAAACTCGATAAAGTGAGAAATGTTTGCACCGCACTGGTAGACATGTATGCTAAATGTGGTGAAGTCCTGACAGCAAAACAAGTTTTTGACAAGATGCATGATAGAGAAGCAGCTTCTTGGAATGCCATGATTAATGGGTTTGCCATAAATGGATGTGCTAAGGAGGCACTAGAGGTGTTTTTGGAGATGCAAAAGGAAGGAGTTGAACCAAACGAGATAACCATGCTTGGGGTCTTATCCGCTTGTAATCATGGTGGCCTGGTCGAGGAAGGGAAGAAACGGTTTCAAGAAATGGAGGGGCATGGCCTCTCCGCAGGAGTCGAGCATTATGGTTGCCTTATAGACCTTTTGGGGAGGGCAGGGCATTTGGAGGAAGCTGAGCAATTGATTGAGAAAATGCCTTCTGAGATTAATGGGATAATCTTGAGCTCTTTTCTGTTTGCTTGTGGTTGCCGTGGAGATGTTCTTAGGGCTGAGAGGATGATGAAAAGGGCATTTGAAATGGAGCCAAAGAATGATGGGAATTATGTCATGTTGAGGAATTTGTATGCTGGGGAGAGAAGATGGAAGGATGTGGAAGAGATTAAGAGTTTAATGAGGAACAACAACACCAGGAAAGAGGCTGGTTGCAGTGTCATCGAGGTTGACGGAGGGACTTGGGAATTTGTAGCAGGGGACAGAGTGCACCCCCAGTGGCAGTTGATAAATTGGGTGCTCGGGCAATTATTAGTACATATGAGGGGAGAAACCACTTGATTATGTATACAGGGAATGACAATTGAGAACTATTAACCATTACAACTCAGGAGAGCACAAGAGGTGACCAAACTCGATACAAACCTCTAACAATGATTCTTATGAGTGATATTTAACAAAAACTTGTTATAGGGTATATGTGGTGGTTAACACATGAGTTGTACCTTCCCACTTAGGATAATGGGAATTTTGTTGCTGTAAGATATCTGTTTGATAAATCTTTGGGTGAAAGAAAAAAACTTTTTCATCCAAAAATAAGAAGTTTCTTTATTCATCTACAAAGCACTAAAGGCAGCATTTCCCTTTTCCTTAATTAGAGAACACATTATATCTTCATGCTGAGGATGGTAGTCTTCTCACGACCTTATTTCTTCCAGATGGTATGATTGGATTCACCCATGACCAGAACAGTGGGAGAAAAGCAAGTTCTCAGTTGCTAATATTGGCGTACATGGATGTTTTTAACTCGTATGATATATCTCCTACTCAAAACACTCTTTTTTGGACAGCTGCAGTGTTCACATATGCTATTATTTTACTTTCTTTCAATGAAAAATGCCTGGAAGTAAAATAAAGTAGAGGAAATCTTACTTTAGTCACTTACATTACAGTCTTTGGACATAAAACAGTATTTCCTACTATAAAACTTTATATACTCTTTTTTTTATTCTGCCTATTTTATGTTATTAAAAAAAAAAAATGAATATGGTTCCTTGAGGCTAAAAAGGCTAACAATTAAGCAGATCACTATTCAAAAAATATGGGTCCACATGAACCTGTATTGTACATCACATTAAGTTAAAATATGACCTTGGAGCTGCACCAGGTAGTGAGAGCTCTTATGTGGCTATTAAAAAATAAGATATGATGCTACTTCGTATGGGTTTTTCATTTTCACTGCAGATGTTCATGGCAACTGCACAGAAGAATTTGTTATGTGGTCAAGCGTTTTAACAGTTTCTTCATCATCCGTTTTTTTCCTGACCTCATCATGGCTCAAGAAACTTGGTTGGTTTGTTGAGGCAAGAAGTCTAGCCCACATCCTGTCTGTCAGCTTTACTGTGTTTTGAGTCTCTGTCACACGCTGCACAACCATAACAACTAAAACTCAGTTCCACATTTGTACATATCAACACTGTCAAATCCAAGTATGTAGAAGTAGAACCACTAGTAGAGATGGAACCATTGGTGTAACAGATTCAAGAGCAAGTGTAAGCATTAGTATCATGGAAAAAGCCCTATTATCATGCATATGCACACAATGACAAATAGCGAGAGCCTCATGGTCCAAACCTAGATCTGCTGGACCCTAAATCCAATCTGTTGAACCTCATATTATGACTTACCCAATGGGGGATTCAGAAGAGATTTTCCTGTGGGGTTGAAAGGGAGGTGATACATCTGCTGTTTTGTTTAAACTCTTTTTTGAAGAATTCCAAGTGAAATAACAAATTCATGCCAGGAATGTGGCATAACAAAGATGTACAGTGATAAAGAAGATACTGTTAATTCACAAAGTAACACCATAGAGCTTTTATTTTGCCAAGATCCTTTGTTCAAAACTACCCAATGTGACATTTGTTCATAGAAACTAGCAAAAAATAGACGCCAAGTGGATACTCACATTGATTGGAATGTAAGCATGTCTGCTGTTTACGGGTCCAACTGTGAAGCCTGTGAACCCTGCCATGGCCCCATGTACTGCACTATGTGCAAGAAGAGTGCAGTAGATATTGTCAGATGCATTACTTGGAATAGCTCGGATCATGTATGTTGGATCTGCATAGAGCATTTCAAATGTTTGTACAAAACCAAAATGAAACCAAAGTAAACAAGCAAAAAATAAAATATATTATTATCCTAATAATTACCTATATACTTCAGATTTACTGCCATCTTTGGGTTCATTATGAAATGATCCTGTGGAAGAAAAATAAGAATCAGTAAGGCAACAAAGAATGGAAGAAGAGGGAAGGAAAGAAGCAAAAGAGAATGAGATCCCACACACCGAGTAGCAATAATAAACACACCTTAAAGAAGAAAATTCAAACTCAGAAGTCCAAGCTAAAGATGTAATGCATCATAAAACAAATAAAATAATGGATTCAGATAGTGAGAATTTGGATGGGAATATAAATAATATATAACAGACAAGATTAATGATCGCGGTGTCTGCCCACAACCACAAAGTGCAATAGAAAATGAGAAACAAGCTTCAGAAGGAGGGATTGGACGGAGTTGGGCACAAAGAAAGGGGAAGTTTCAGGAGCTCGTCTGTTAGAGGTCAATGAAAGGTGAGGTGTCTTGGGGGCCAGCAGCGGGGTGTTAGCAGAGTGAAAGGATGTTCAAGGAGGGTAAGGTGTTTTTGATAAGTAGATATCTGAAGTAGGTGTAGGTGTTGGTGTTGGTGTTGGTGTTTGTAGAAAACCAAAGATCTGTAACCAGTAACTCGAATCAAGGGTTTTGATTCGAGTGGAATGGTCAGGGGCTGAGATTTGCGTTTTATCAAATTTGTGAAGTATATTTTGTAAATTATAAGGTTGGACAGTGGTTTGATTTTTAATATTTTTTTTGAAGTGTTCAAGACACGCCTTTTTGTGTTCAGGGTCTGTCAAATTATCAATGTATTCAAAAATATTTGATTGGGGAGATGTTCGCAACCTGCGAACAGATTTGGGAGCAAAATCTTCACAACTTAAACCAATAATGCAAGAATCACAAGCACAGGCTTGGAAGTTGTCATTATCAGTTGGAGACAGAATGCTCAGAGGCTTTTACTTGGTTTAGTTTGTAATTTTGCTCATCAAAAGATGAGGAAGAGGTGTCTTGAAAAAGGGCTAAGATTTGGGATTTATTTTCATCAGAAATCTGTAAAGAATTAATTCTTTTTGAAACTCGACAATACTTGGCGATGTGGCCAGGTTTACCACACCTACAGCATCCTTGGGAAGTTTGATCTGGTTTGGGATTTTTAGGTGCCTTGAAAGGCCTTTTGTATTTGTTATACTTTGGCTTTTTAGAAGATTTTTGATAAAATTCAGGGGTAGTAAAAGGTTTGCGAGGAACGTATTTGTCTGGTTTGTAAAGTTTTTTGTAATATTTACGGGAAGATTTGTGTTTATGCTTTGTTGGAGGCCTGAGGGGAGCAAAGCCAAATTGTTCGCAGAATCCTCCTAATTCTCGTTTGTAAAATTTATTTTCTTTATTAATTTGTTTTCTTAATCTAATATCAGTACACAAGGCTAAGCCTTCTTCATGAATTAGATTAATAATTTGGCTGTAAGTCATTTGGTCATATGGGATAATCCCATCATTTTCTTTACGAAGACGTTTGATTTTTTCTGAAAATAAAGTTAGAAGACCTGTAAGAAATTTTTCTTTCCAACAGGGAAGGTTTGCGTCGGGTCTGGTTAAAACTTTGGTCAGAAAGGTATCTTTGTACCATTTTAAGTCATGTAATTTTTTACACCTAAGGTCTGATAATTGTTCGGTTGTTCTGTCTTTGAGACGAGAAGGGTTACTTTCAGTTTTTTGGTCATCAGTCAGGACATAATCCCACCAACCTTTGAGTTGGCCGGTAAAACCAGAAATAAGCAAGGTTGCAACGGCACTGTCAGCCGTATTTTTGATACAGTGTGCGTTACTAACCATGGTCATTTTTTGTAATTTGTTCATGAGATTATGTTCGGACAAACCATCTATGTCCCATTCATAGATGATTCCACTTTGATAAGAAGCTTGAGGAGTTGTTCCTCTAGCTTCAATTTGTAGGTCAGGGAAGACTGGGTGTTAATTTGAACTTTGACCAATTTGATTAATTTGTGAGATAACCGGAGACTCATAGTCAGAACTAGACGAAGAGTCGGAGGAAAATCCATCAAGGGTAAGAACCTGACGATTGACAGATTCAGCAGTTGGTTGATTCTGTGTTGGCGTTTGTGGTGGGGTTTCAGATGCAGTCAAGGTTGCGAGCCTATGGTTGATTTGGTCTAATAAATATGATTTGTTAAGTTCATGTTGGTGTGTTGGGGGTATATTGTATGGTTTGAAAAGGGGAGTCAAAGGTGGAATATATTGGCAGTCTCCCTCCATCATATATTTATAATAAGTAGATCCAAGTACAATCATAGGTGAAATGAGAAAGACAATCCTAGTCTAACTCTAATTTAGGAAACTAGAGATCTAATCTAATTAGGAAATTAAATAACCTAATGCAACTTGTCACGATGGGGACACTCCCCCTGTTGTGGAAACATATTCCAACAGTGTTGGATGTGGGAGTGGCAGGTTTGAAGTGGGATGGGATGCTGGAATTGACAGTCTTTTTTCATTGCTTCTTTGTCTTTATCCTCTTTTTTGGAGTGTCTTCTCCTCTACAGAAGTATAATGTGCATGTTGACCATTGCTCCCCCCAGGGGGAAAAAAAAAGGGAAAAGAGAAAACATACAGAGCGGGCGCACAAGAGGGTCCATGACATTGGGCTGTCAAAGTAGGGGCAGAGCTTTAAATTTGTATCTTAATTTTGGTACTCTTAGCAGAGTAAGGTGTTGTTTTGGTTGGTTTATATTTGTGGTTTTCTCAGTCTGCTTTACATTTTACTGAATTCACTTGGGATTTAAGTTGTTTTGGGGTTCTGCTGCTAGATAGTTTTGTGAGTATCAGAGGCTAGGAATCTCTAATTCCGTTTTGTCTCCTTGGATTCAGTTGAGCCTTTTGGAGTGTCTTTGGATCTCTTCTTAACCAATAGAATTACTAAACATTAAATAAATGGGTGAAATATTAAATGTTAAACTCTTCTATTCAAGCTGTTTTGGTTATCTTTGTCTTGTGGTCCCGGTTCAGAGAAGATATCTTGAACAGCATGTGCAATCAGTGAAGGAACATACATATGGATGTGTTATGTGTTACTGTTTATCTGCATATTCATATCTCTCTGATGGATTGAATTCACGAGAATCAAGTGGAAGAAGAGAATCTTTGTTCGTCCACAATTAGTAGTTCCCCTGATTTTGCTTCCATTTGAAAGGTTATCGAGTTAGCTTTCCAACAAGACCAAGATCATGAAATTCTAAGTTGTACCGGTGGGTTATAAATGATTTACTAAATAAAGTGTAAGTCTATGACCGCATTTTTCATTTTTTTTATTTTTAATTAGTTTAGGAGTTCTTCTGGGGTCATGTTAGTCCTTCAAGTTAGTAATATGTATAGGGCTTAAGAGTCTATAGATACATCTGATTGAGATATTGTGATTAGATTTTATTTCAAATCGTCACTTGGCAAGAATATTTCTCCCTTATATTTGGGCCCTCTCACACACACACACACACAGATCCAGCTACCAAAACAATCATGAACAGTACGTGAAAGGCAACTACATGATTAACTTTATATCTTTCAATATAATGAGAGAACTAATTCAAACAGATTCAGTGTATTTTTTGCATGAAGGAGAAGCAGTATCAATTGACATGAAATTTTTTCATCAAGCTTAAACCCAGGAATATATGAAGATGAGGATAATGACAAGCAAAGGAAGAAAAAGACCATGTGTACTAAACCTTGATCTTTTGAGAAAGCCATGGCCCGACGTCTTGGAGTAGCCTATTCCCTGATGCGTCTTTTGCATCAACTGCATGCATGCTTTGAGCAACCAGCTCTTGTCCAGCACCTTCTGCCAGCACAATAACCATGTGCCCATTTTCTTTAAGGCGTTGTTCAATAAATTCAAAAATCCCACCATGGCCCTCAAGATAAAATGGAGACTCAGGAATCAAGCAACAATCCTGCCAACAAAAAAAGGTATATTTCTAACTCCTTCAAATTCACTATCCTAGATAATGTCATCAGAACTGGAAAAGTGCAGTAATTGTTTGGTGACCTAAGGGATGCTGCACTATTAAATTCACAACCTTTATCATTACTTATAGGGGGAAAAAAGGCGCAAGTCCTGCCCAAATGCTCAACTAAACTCAGTATAGCCTAGCCCAACGAGGTCAGCTACACAAATCCTGTTTCACCATTCCTCTATTTAAAGCCATAAGCAGATAACTCAACTAGACATATAAATAGGAATATAGCAGCACAATAGTCATTACTTGTTTAGGTACAAAACATATTATAGACTTCAAACTAGAACGATGGTGACTCAAAGGAAGAGGTAGTCCTACGAAGGACCACAGATTTCTAATTCTATTTCTAATCTCAAAAAAAGTTAAGAAAGTTTAAGGAGGTGAGTAGAGTCTAATGAAACAATAGGCCTCCTGGATTGACAACCCATTGGGCTGACTTTGCAAAACTAGCTCTGACACATAGATCACCTCTCACAAGTGAAGCAGCCAACACATACCT
Source organism: Macadamia integrifolia (assembly GCF_013358625.1). Classification (NCBI taxonomy): domain Eukaryota; kingdom Viridiplantae; phylum Streptophyta; class Magnoliopsida; order Proteales; family Proteaceae; genus Macadamia; species Macadamia integrifolia. The sequence continues at coordinate 28,875,000 of NC_056564.1, forward strand.
GCTTGATTGCAATTCATACTAAGGTCCAACAATAATATCTTCAATTTCCTCAAGTTGTACGTTATGCCATCACCTATTGTGTTATAGACATTGGATTCACAGATCTTCTGTGATTTTCAGTGAGTATGCAAATTTAGAGTACCATGATATATGGTCTTACCACATCACGACTTGCCAAAGTTGCATGCATAGCAATGAACCCTGAATCAGGAAATTGAAATATCTATATTAGAAACCCTGTGTAATAAATCCCTTAATCTCAGAACTCGACATTACTTTAATCCAAATTTATGCAGGAAGTCTGCCTAGATAATAAAAGAAATTATTACAATTCTCCTTACCACAGTAGCGACCCATAAGCCTCACAATACCAATTCCATTTTCCACACTTTCAACCTCAACATGTGCAGCATTTATGGCTCTCTGTGCTTCTTCTACAGCAGTATCAAAACCGAAAGATTTGTCTATCACCTAAAGCCAAGCATTAAAACTTAAAACCATATTTAACATAGAGAAACAGTATTTCGTTTAACTAATAAAAATGGCGTGAATTGAAATAAAGAAGAGTATAAATATTTTAAAGAAAATTCATTATACAAATGCTGAACTGATCTTCAGCCTATGATTCAACTCTTCTCTTTAATTGATAATGGAAAACTTTCACAAAAACTATTTATTTTTTTGAAGGTCTTAACCACACAAGTAGAACAAAAGCAGAGTATATAGTGTGTAATTTTAGTAACAATAGGAGAGTGCAGACATTGGCACAACAGTAAGGTTTCTCCATTGTGACCTGGTGGTTGTGGGTTCAAGTTGGGAAACAGCCTCTCCACGAACCAGGTGTAAGGCTGCATACATTATGACCTCCCCAAACCCCACAGTGGTGAGAGCCTCGTGCACTAGGCACACCCTTTTTAATTTTAAGTAACAATAGGTCTAAGAATGGGGTGGTGAAAAATGATGATAGGGAGATACCACAAAGTGAAATTTTTTGGTACCTAGGTTCAATCATAAATAAAGAACGGAAATTAGAGGACAATGTAGCACAAAGAATTAGAGTAGAGTAAATAAAGTGGAGGGGTGCCTCCAAAGTGTTTTGTTATCAACATATTTCTTTAAAACTCAGAGGAAATTTTTATAGGATAATCATTAGACCGACAA
>NC_056564.1:28877051-28895497 GCF_013358625.1 Macadamia integrifolia
TTTGGTGTTGGTGAATCTTTTTCTTTCTTTTCTTTTCCTAGTCAAGTAGACTACCTCCTTCAACACATTTAAAAATATCTAAAAGTACGAATCCAGTGAAAGAATGGCTTGCAGTTATATATATGAATATATAACTATGAATAAGAAATGCATCTGCAAAGATGACATTTTATCTTATGGTGTTCTGTAAAGGAGCAAGTACTGGAGTGTAATGCCACTAGCACAAGAACTGCAAATGCTGCAACATCGACTAGGCTCGACCATCCTTAAATAACTATCATTAAGAGTACTAACTAACCTTCATTTAGATGTACTGTGTGAACAAGTATGGCCTTACAACAGAAATACAGCAGAACCAAAACCACAGAGACTAAACTAAACTCACCTCAAGTCCGAGGATGTCAATGATGCCATACATATAATTCTTCAATATTTTGAAAAAGAATACTAACTAGGCTCGACCATTCTTAAATAACTATCATTAAGAGTACTAACTAACCTTCATTTGGATGTACTGTGTGAACAAGTATGGCCTTACGACCGAGATACAGCAGAACCAAAACCACAGAGACTAAACTAAACTCACCTCAATTCCGAGGATGTCATCAACGCCATACATATAATTCAGGCCACATACTATCTCACGAATCACAGTATTAATACCCGGGCACAAGCCACCACATGTCACTATGCAAGCTCTTACTTCTTCTTCCTTGAAATAAACCTGAAACGCAGGAAAGATATTTTGAACCAGATGTACAAAAATCCCAAGTTATTGTGGTTGTGGAAAGGAAATAAACCTTTTCCCGAGGACCTGCACGCCGAAAGTGTACTCCTCTAGGGCTGTTCCTCCGTACAACAATCTGGATGCAAATAATGAAGATAAAAACATATCTGCAAAATCGTTAACACCATGCATTCAATAGAATAAAAGAAAAGGGTTACCTACTTTTTGTGCTACCACATCTTCTGGGTCAACAAAGTGCTGCCTGGGAGAAAAAGAATGACTTTATCACTTTTATATCCAAGAAAAGCAGATCTCAGGGGCTGGAAAACTCCCAGATAGACCAATGAATGTGTATGTAGATAACCAAAACTGATTGATAAAGTTTCTGAAGAAATTTATGGACTTACTTAACAATTGCATATGCTGAACTCTTCTGCAAAGGATTTGGGTATGCCTGAAGGAAAATAAAGAAAGAAGCATGAATCCTACAAGAAGGTTCGTGAAGACCATCATAGAATGACAATTTTAAATAGGGAGAGCATCCTCTGAGCCAGTGGAATAGATGAGCGTACAAATGATGTGCGGTAAAATGGTATCGTAGATTAGAGGGCAGGTAGATTAGAGAGCAGCAAGGTCATTTCAGGTGAAAAGGAAAGAGAGAGACACAAAAGTGCTAGTGTACATCAGACCTACCAGACAATGCGAGTTATAGATGTGCTGCCTAATCATTTAAACAATTTGAAGGCTTGGGACTATCTCCCGGTAAGCTGAAGAGAGCTCCTTCATTTGACTCAGAAAATTTTCTTACGCATTTTTATAATTATAACTTACTTAATATAAGGAAAGTAATCAAATTTTATATTTTTTTCATAATATTTCAAATACTTTTCAGATTCCAAAAGCACACTTTAGATCTTCTGGTTGGAAGGGAAGGGAAAAGAAATTAAAACTAAAATAAAATGGAAAATTTATAATCATGTCCAATAATTATTATGTAACTTACTAACAATGTTGACCAAATTTTACTCCACTGTTCAACCAAATCCCTTATTTGAATAGGCATTTATTTGAAAATTTTAATTATCAAATTTGGTAAGATTTTAGGTTAGCTACACAATCATGATTCATGACTACACAGATTTTTTAATTTAATTTCTCTTTTCTTCACTTGTAACCTGATGAAATTCTAGCTGACTTTCTATTACCATTCCTTTTCATTGTGATTACTCACTAAGGAAGGAAGTGGTTTGCTTCCGAGAGTTGCATTCTAATTTCTCGTTTACATTTAGACATAGTATGCTAAATTGACTTTACTAATTAACCTAAATCAACCTACAGAGATTTCGAAACTGAATGATCTGACAAACAACGACTAAGTCACAAAGCAAAATGAATGAATTCAATTTAGCAAACGAAGATATGAGACCAATCATAAGATTCATAACTTATTATCAGATTCGGAAGGTAAAGTTCAGTAAAGAAATGCTGAAAGGAAACGCTGATAAGTAGGGCAATGAGGAGGGATAAAACTTACAGGTAAATCGGGGAGGAAGTCGGTTAAGTGAGGAACATCTTCGAGGACGAAACCTTCATCTTCAGCTTGGTTCGATGTTTGAGCTCTGATAACGTGTTTTTGGCGCCAAATTAAAGGTTTTTTGCGGAAACTGAAGCTCAGCTTGCTCGCAACCAAATTTGACTTAACTAAGATTGAAATATTTGTTTGCTTCTGCGATCTGCAGATGAATAAAGAAGAAGAAGAAGAAGAAGAAGAAGAAGAAGAAGAAGAAGAAGAAAGGGGAGAACGGGAAGATGAGGGAAGAGTGAGAGATGGGGGATTCAAGAGCTCCATGATAGAGAGAGAGGGGAAATGGAGCTTCCCAATAACAGAGGGAGTGGGAAGAGGCGAGATTCGAGAAAAACTGCGACGTTAGTGTTACGGGAGAATTTTGAAGGGAAATTTCCAGCGCTATCCGCTGGAGAATGGCACAATTATGAGAACAATCCTCTGTTTCATCAAATCAGACTTAGGCTTTAGTTTCAGTCACGGTTAATTAAATACTAAAATATCCTTATTAAATATGAAGTACTTAAAATACCCTTGCAATCTGACACAAATTATGCAACACGCAACAACCAACAATGGTCTGAGGTGCGTGGTTTGTTTTACTTTTTGTGTAGTTCATGTAGTTGGATTCGCTCCTGGTGCAGTCCCAACAATGGATTGCAGTGGGAGCGATTTAAGGTGGGATAATGGTTCCGAACCAACGAAGAAAAAATTGAAAGAACAAGACTTCTTGGAGACAATTCACAGATAAACTCTGTGGATTTTCTGCAAACACGATCAGTTTCAACGGGGTTAGGGTTGTCGCTCAACGATAGGCATGTGGCTTCTTTGACGGATTCACCGGTTTTCTCCCTCTTCGATAATGAGATCGATCAGGAGTTGCAAAGACAAGATGTGGATTTGGATCGATTCATCAAACTTCAGGTCTACATCTTGTTCCTCGTATCAAAAATTTTTCTTTTTCCTAGCATGGCTTATATGCACTAGCCAAAACTTCTAGGGAGAAATGTGATAATCACCGTGATTTGGTTTTTGGCTATTAGCATTTTCTGTACCTCATTGTCATAGATTTCCACGTTGACAAGGAGAGCAGATGACCATGTTGGTGATCTTGGAGACGAGGTAAGGCTCCAGTGAATAATGAGAAGATAGAGTTTTGGTGAAGTAGCTGTGAGCAAGGCGAGAGAGGACCATAACGATGGTGTAATCAGCAGGGAGGGAGAGGTTGGATTGGAGTATGTGGGGCTTGAGCTTTTCGACCACTGTAGTGAAGACTGGGTAAGAGAGGCCGTTGGAGGATCGCCACTGGGTGTCGCGCACAGGTGCCTCCATGGTCCAAATGTGTTCTGAGGTGAGGGCTCGAAAGGTGGAGACACTGTGGTCAGCAGAGGAGTCATTATTGTTGTTATTATTGGAGGAAGAGGAAGTTGAGGAGGAGGAGCAGAGGGATGCAGAGCAGGAGAGCATGGAGACGATGATGAAGAAGAGGAGAGGGGCTGCGGAGGTGGAGGAGAGGATTGCTATTGGGGAGGAGGTGGTATTGCTGTTTGGTGCGTATGAGTCCAAGAGGAGAGATGAACTGGGATCCAGGCGATTCTGCAGATGGAGGAGGTTTGACAGCATCAGTAGGAACGATGGATCCATCATATCTCTCTCTCTCTCTCTCTCTCTCTCTCTCTTTGCACTTGATGTCTCGATGAAGGTGAGAATGTCTTGGTGAAGGTGAGAATATGTAGGGATGAAGAGGAATTGGGTTAAAATGAATTTTAGTGAAAAAGATATTACGGTCATTTTAACTCTTGACTTAATAGTGATTGACTGTAGGGGCCACCTTTGCTATCTAAGCTTAGGATCCATTGGTAACTACCAACTTGAAAAAAGCCCATGTGAAATAAGAGGAGTTCCACAGTTTTTCCCAATGCAAATCGGTTTGCCCACTAGTTCCAATATTTTACTTATACATTTTAGAAAAAGGTTTGATATGTTGCCGGTATATGAGATCTGTATTTATTTCTTTTCTCTTTCTCTTGGAAAAATCCCTTATGTTTCTCTCATTAGATGAGCAGCTAGCTCCAGGAAAATTGACGACATATCTAACCTCCTCCCATAAATTTATGAAAATCTTATAAATATTTTTGTTATCAAAAGTAAATTAGGGAGAGACCCAACACCTTTGTGACCTTTATAATCATCCTGTCCTAGATAATTCTATAATGGTTGTCGATTTGACACCCCTGAGCACCATGGCTGTGAAGAGGACCGGCAATAATTAAAGCCACACATGTTGTTATCTTTTTGCTCCGGACCAAAATATAATAATTATGATTTTTCCTTTCCGGCCGGCCAGATAATGCCAATAACACCTTTGTTGAATGTTGTCCAATGCTTATTCAATGCCGATAATGGCTAATTTCTTTGTGTCTCACCTCTTATGGGGCCACCTTGGATAAGTGCTTCCAAAACGCTTCTAAAAATCTAAGTGCTCATTACCTTCTTTTTCTTTTATTGTTTTGAAAGATTCTCCTTCTCTAATCAGTTGGTTTATTGAACATAGCGTCATCTTAAGGACAGTGACATGTGGCACAACTCTGTCTCCAATCATCATTTCAACATTCATTTAAAGCATGTTGTTAAATGACTTTGTGTTCAAATTCAAGTGTTTAGACAAGTGGAACCATTACTTCATCTTGATAGTAAATGCTTTAATCATTTGAGTTTTATTTCCGTTGTACTAGTCTCTCAAATCATATAATGGATTTAATATTCTACTACATAAAACCAAATATGTAATTATATAGCCATGGATGAGATTTTGGAATGGGCAAGTTCTGGAAAGAAAGATAAATGAACTAAAATGAAGATCTAAGGCTGTGTTTGGGAGCCAAGATAAGAAAAGAAAAAAGTACATACTTTTTTCTTGAAAAGGCTATGTTTGGTAGCCAAGAGAAGAAAAGAAAAGAAAATAATCTTGCCATAAATACAAAAAAAAAAACTTCTTTTCTTTTCTTCTAATGGTAGCCAAACACACATACTTTTGCTATTTTTCTCCCATTTCATTTCATTTCTATTCTTTTCTTTTCTAGATTATTTTTTCTTGTCTTTTCTTCTCTTAGCTACCAAACACAGCCTAGGTGCGTGTATGGTCAATTCAAAAGAAATTTTTAAAATTAAACATAATTGAAATCGAGATCGGCCAAATTTAACGATTTTGCTCCAATTTCTAAGGCCATGGTATCAAGCAAACGACTTACTTTTGGACAATTAACACCAAAAGAAACTTTTTCTTAGGATTCCACATCCCCCAGCTGAATCCAAATCCGAAGAAAATTTTAAGAAATAATAAATAATGTCATGATGATGAAGACTAATTGTTTCATTTGGAATATTAAATGTCTTTAGATCGTTTAAGCACTTAATTAATCATATTTATGTAACTTGAATATGTTTCCCACACGCAACAAATTCAATGGTGAATTAATGATCATAGCATTCACATCATTCATATGTACAAAAGGTATATTAATATTTCTATGCATATATATATATAGTAGTTTAATGGTTTAAAAAAAAAAATTTAATGGTATGGAATAGTGTTTTAATTATACAAAAATCACACATATTGGATAAAAATCTCATCACATAGTCACATCACCAATGGTGAGAGGATCCTTTTTCCCCTCTCTAGTTAAGTAAAAACATAAGGATTCTCTCCAAGGCCCCAACGAGCCCAATGCGAATCGAAACCTGAGTGGATTTGGTGGTGTGTGTTCAGCCCTGCCAACCTTCTAATGTACATTGGGGTGTTGGGCGCGTTGGAGAGGATATGGACACAAAGTAAAACCAATGCTACATTTTCATTAGACCAAAAAAAAAAAAAAAATGATGTTATAATAATCTACCTAGTTTTTAACTTATTAATGTGCAAGGCGCCAAGATCAATTGCAGTACATTAGATTGTTTGACATACAATCCCAATCTTATGCTTTGAATCAAGTGGAGAATAAAAAAATCATGTTATATATGAAAAATCTTGTTGGTGACAAATGGATTGTTACCATAGTTCTTAGTGACGTGGCAAATTCAATTATTAGTCTATAGGATATTTTCTAAATTAATCACTTAGTAAATTTTAGTCTTGAATTTAATTATTTGTCCTCCCATATATGGCTATGCACCCAATTTGTAATCCTTAATTTTTAATGATTTGTTTTATAATATAGATAACTTTAATTGGGTCAAAACATGACATGTTAATAATGGATCATGAAGTGTTCTTATCCACAAAATTTGGCTCCATCTAAGATGCCACTTGGTAGGAATGATACATGAATACAAAAATTCAAATGTCATCAATTAGACCATTATTACTCCCACCTCTTGTTGAGGAAGAAGTGGAAATAATCCCTCCACATGCATATTCCAATGGTATGGATGATCAATGTAAGGGAATTTCTCCTTCACCATAGGTGAAAGGAAACTCGGGGTTTGATGAAAACTTGAGTCTATCAATGCAAACTTAAGAATTGGTCAACTTGGGAACCCTCAAACTTAAGAATGTCAAATGGTTGACTCGCTTTGATTTCAATTGATTTTTTTTTCTTCGATTTTTCATTCTTCTATCTGATCCGGTTTCAAGCCAATAAGATATTGTTCTACAAAAGCCTAATCCGAAATCTATAGCTATCAGTCTAGTTGATTTTGGTTCACTACCAATTTCTTTTAATGATCTTATTGGCCTATTATTGGTCTGATCACTGTTTTTCTTCTATAAATAAGGGAAGAAAGAAAAATAAATTTTTGGATTTTAAATATATTTTTTTATTTATTTCATTCATATTGGTCGATTCAATTATATATATATATATATTTATTTTTTTATATCTTTTGTCAACATTGAAACCAATACCAATCCGACATGTGTACCAAGTGATCCTAATTGATTCAACTGGTTCAGTCTCATTTTTGACACCCCTACCCAATCCATAGTTGGCAATGATTGGATTGAAAAAAGTGCCAATTACGCTAACTTCGATCCAACTATCGAGGAGGAAATTCCTATGAGAGAATTTCATTAATTAAGATATGGTTGAGGTCCCCTATGCTATCAATGTGCGGAGGAATTTGCATGTCAGATCAATTGGAATCTTGAAAAATAAAGTATCATTCGCATGGGGACAACATTTTTAGAACATTTGAGAAAATTTAAAAATCAACATTTGAGCATGAAATACACATTGATGACATGGCCATCTTTTCCCCTTAAAATATACATTAGGCCCTAATTTATTTCATTGAAAAAAAATACGATGGCAATAAAGGGATGATATACTTTAAAGAATTTTAATATCTCTAAAAATAAAGTTGTTCGTTTTCATAAAGTGATAAAGTAATAGATAATTTTATTAAAAAAAAAAAGATAAAGTAATAGAAAATACGCATTCTTATTTCTTATCTTAAAATATATATATATATATATATATATATGTGGTAAAGAAATTATCTCACCTCACCCCTTTTTCAAGGTCAAAACATATTTGATAGGATTTTGCGGGAAATAGAAGGATATAAATTATATTATTATTTTGGAAGAAATAAGGCAACCTGATAGTGTGTACCTGCACCAAGACATAACGGGTGCGAAAATAATACGTTGCCCTATGCTGAAAATCCTTTCACACACCATCCCTAATCCCATTGGTTGTGGCTGCTAATGTGTACATGCACTATCAGGTAGCATTTTCATATCTTATTATTAAAAAAAAAAAATCACTATGCCTGACAAGTGGCAACTTGAAACATACAGCCAAATATAAAGAAGAAAGTGAAATAACTGGCATGCCGCCCCCAAAATTCTCACTCTTATTGATGTTTTCATGTACATTATGTTAACTTCCGTACTAATTTAGGGGTCATGTTGCCTAATGGAAAACTTTCCCTCATTTTATTAATCCATCTTATCAATTTTTTAATTTTTTAACCTCATTAATTACATGTGGGACCCGGATTTTCTTCTCCACACCTTTTTGCCACAAATAATCAATGCGTAAGGTTAATAAAGAATTCTTCATTGTTATAATTATAAAAAGGAAGATCACATGATTATATTGTTAATTTAGGAAGCTTTTTATAATGGTAACGACAAAATCATCTCCCACTCATTGTAAAGCAACTGAAAACATTATCCACTCAAAAATCATGCTTCATGCCATTTTAGGGAGAAACACAGACAAAGCAGTCATGACCTTTGGGGTCCAGTTGATTGTGAAACAGTCGAGTCTTTTCAGCCTCGTAAGACCCAACTAGCTTTCTTTCCTCGACAAATATTTTCATAATCTCTACAGTCTAACCTTATCCAATAGGGTGATTTTAATTTCATAAAATTATGAAATAAGAATGTTGAAATGGATAAATAAAAATAGAATAAAGATATTGAGATGGATGAATAAAAAAAAATATTAGAAAGAGTATATACACAAAAACAGAATGAATCCAATGAAAGTAGGAAAGAAACTTGGTTGGGTTAAAAGTTAACAACAAATCATTTGAAAACAGTTCACAATTAACATCACAACGGATCCATATGTGGGTTACTCAGATAAGGTGAATTCGGAATTATGTGGATAAGAGTACGGTACTAAGTTCGATTCCCCATTTGTGCATCTACGATTTAAGGGGAGATTGTGACTATGGATTCTTGCACTAGTTTTTCAAGGATTAGTCGAGGTGCACATAAGCTGGCATGAACACTTTCATTAACAAAATAAAATATCACTATAGATTATTATTATTATTATTGGTTTAAAAAAATATGGTTTTAATTGATTGGAATGGTGGTTTATCAATTTTTTTTTTTTTTTTTTGGTAGGGGAATGTTGTAATAGGGTTTGGGTAACCGACAATTGAACCCCCTCAACCGGGGAAAAAATTATATCAACCAACATAGCTTAGATTGTGTTTGGTAATGCAATTTGGTGGTTAATATATTTAAACATTTGATCTACGATTTGTATTTAACATATATTTGTTATCTCATCTTCTTAACCTCAATATTTTGTGGGTTCCGGACACTCCACCCTATGAATATCTCAACCTTAAATCGTTGTAATAAAAAATGGATTGTACAACTATATATACTTTGAAAGTGTTTGGAATCATATATAATGGAGTTTTTTAAATTAAGGGTATGTTTGGAATGATTTCTTGGAATGCATACCAAACGTATCATTAGTTAGTTGATAAGGCTCTACTTTTCTAAGTAAAAAAAAAAGGGCAAAAAAAAAATAATAATAATAAAATAAAATAAATTAGGATTATAATATATGGTATATAATTTTAGTGACACTGAGATGAATAACTAATTGGTGAAAATTGAGTAGAGAGAGATATCACAAAGTGATTATTTTTTATATCTAGGGTCAGTCATAATTAAATAAGGTGATATATAGGATGATATTTCACAAAGAATTAAAGTGAAATGGATGAAATAGAGAGATATGTCGATCTAGAGTGTTGTATGATCAACATATTTCCTTAATGTTTAAAGAAAAATTCTATAAGATTATTGTACAACCAAAACTTATGCATGAAGTAGAATGTTGGGCAGCTAAGTAAGAAACGTCATACATATAAATTAAGAGTAGTAGAGATGAGGATGTTGAAATGGATGTAAGATAAAATTAGGAATGATAAATTAAGGAATGACCAAATTAGAGAGGATTTGGGAGTTGCCCCAATACACAATAAGCTCTGAAAAAGTTGTCTTACGTGGCATGGTCAAGTTTGACGGATGAGTGATCCGATCCAAATTGCAGAAACTAAAAGAGATTGGGGCATGCCTAAAATAACCCTAAGAAAAAAAAAATGAGAAAATATATGCATAGTTCAGATTTTGACTTTAGTATGATCTCGAATAGAGATATTTGGAGGGATATGATTCATGTAGCCAACCTCATTTAGGTAGGATATTGATAATTAGTTTGTATTGTTGTAGGGTTCTTTTCTTTTTACTATTATTTTTAAGAGAAAAAGAACCTTGTCCTCTTGGGGCAAGAAATGCCCAGAAACAGGGCGTGCAAAAAGATGGCACTACCCCTGCACGTCAAGGCGCTTAAGATGTTGGCATGCACCTTCTCATTGGTCCCGCATGTTGGTGTTTCGTGTGATGGCAAAATAGAGTTCTTTCATCCTATTTTTAATAGTTTGTCTTCGCTTGGATCCATATAATTGACTTCATTTCATTGGGATAATGATGAGTTTTGTTGTTTGTGTTTGGTGTAAGATCAAAAAACTAACCCTAAAAATTAAGAACAAATTTATATAGAGTAAAAATTGTCATATAAAATGTCATTTTTAAGAAAAATTTTACAATGTAACAAATAAGGCCTTGTTAGCAATAAACTAAAAAAGGCAAATAAATTAGTTAGAGGTGAAGGGAAACCCATTTCTACCAGTGTCACACAATTCCCATGGGTGATTCCCAATCTCACTAGTAGTCATTCCAGTGCGTTTCCAGTGCCTAGCGCACTGGTAGCAACATTAACCAGTAGAATCCTATTCCTGGAGATCTCTAGATCAACTCTAATCACATACGGGTGTATATAATGTTCCCCTATCTTAGGAGTAGGTTGGCCATTGATCCTACAATGCCCACTAAATGCATGCTATGTGTAAATCATCTTTTAGCCATAAGACATGGACCCCCAAAACCCTCCACCACACATCCATCAGAAAATGTTAAACGAAAAAATAGAAAATATTTCTCCAAAAGAACAAATTGTAAATTAATAATATATCAAGGAAGTGATACAATACTCAGCAACAGCAAAGATAACCCGAAAATCTACCGTTGGATGGAGATCTCTGTAATAGCAAATCTGCAGTTAAAATCGAAATAGTTCTCCTAGCGGGACCTACCTACCGGCCATTCCTCTCAAAAAGCTCATGAGCTTCACGTGCTTTTATGCGGTCCACGTGCATCCGTTATGCGTTTAACTCATTTTAATTTCCTACACACTTTTACAGTCTCGCTCTCCTCCCTCCTATAAGTTCTTTGTGTCGTCCTCTCTGAATCATGAGTTCTGTGCTCTTGAGTCTCTGGCTACATAGTGCACTCCTCTTTTTTCTTGAAATTTCAAGTTCGGCAATGGATGTCTCTCTTACACGAAGCCCATTTCAGACAACTTAAACAAGCAAGAACCCACTTCACAAATTCTGAGTTTTGGATTTTATAGCTGCTAAAAAATTGGTCTGAGTTGATTATATCTTGAGTCGTTTTCTACCAAATTTGATCATGGGTTCTGTGACTGTTTTGGTTCTACCTAAAGCTTTTATCAGAGCTTCTTACCTTTCATGTTAGTCGTTTGTTCTTGAGCAACAAGTGCTACTTGAATTTTGATTTTCTCAGGGAGGGAGGAACATAGGATTTAGATTTTCCCTTTGCTTTGTTTGTTCTTGGATTGTTTATATAGAATCGGACTGCATTGGAGCTAGGGTGTTGTTGTTAGTGATGGGGCAACAATTGTTTGATATGAGAACTTTATCTGCGCCGAAGATAGTGCGCTTGGAAGGTAGGGCTTTCTCAAATCTGTTTCCAGGGCATCTGGGTGGTGTTAAAATCACACGACAGTTCTGTTCTTGCAGAGGTAAAATTTGTACTTTGTTCTGTTAGTTTGGATTGGTATCCTGTTTCTATTTTGAGACACTTCACTATTTTTGCATGGTTGGAATTTGCTTGTCCTGAACTGCATTTATAGAACTTAGCTTGTTTGGAATCCACAGTTGGTTGAGTTTGTGAATGTCAGCTAAAGATCTACATTTCCCAGTTCTATTCTTTTGGTAAAGAGTGAAATAACCATAGATTGTTCTCCCTCACCTGCTAACTGTATAATTTTGGAACTTCATGAACAATCTTGCAATCCATGAGCTTGATGCTTTTGGCGATTTGAAATTTCTTTCAAATTCTTTGCTCTTGTTGGAAGGATTGGAGAGCCAGCTATAGGAGTAAGATAGAGTACTCGTGAAATTTTTGACTTTATGGTTTGAGTCCTAGCTATTGGTTTCTAATCCTTGGCCGTGTGTGTAACAATGGGCTTATTTGCTTTGAAATGTTAGTTTTATATAGTTATATCACTTGCTCACCTAATTGGTCTGTATTGGCATCAATATTAGGAAATTTAAGTGGAAGCATTTTTTCCTACTCTCATTTACAATTTCCTTGCACAGGTATTTTTCTGAAGGCTTCTTATTCAACTACAAGAACTTCAAGCCAAGCTATCAATTCAGTTAGGCAAGATAAACTTGCAGTGGTAAATGGTTCATCTCAGATCTTAGGAGCAATTGAGGCAAGCTCAATTCTTTTTTCTAGAGAAACAAGTGTACTTGATGCCTTCGAAGATGAATATGAGGGAATTGTTGTCAATTCAGAAAGATTACCTTCTAATCCACATACCTTCGCTTCTATCTTGCAGTCTTCTCTTTCTCGTTGGAAACGAGAGGTAACTTTTCATTTTCCGCAAGACCATAGTATCTATTGAATTAATGATTTGTTGGTATGGATGTTGGAATTGATATGTTATGAAATTATATGATCTTTCATTGGTCCCTAAACTGTACCTGGTCTGTGAATTTCCCTGCTTAATACTGTTCTTCATAAACTATGACTCATTTGGAGGCTTGCAAAAAGCTGCTCTGCTTTTGGTGTCACACATATGGCAACTGCCAATGCACATTCAACTTAACCTAACCTTTATCACAACTACTTTGGGTTGGCTATATGACTTCATCGTCTGATGTTTCTAGGTTTTAAAAAAATGGAATGTCATTTTTTGTAATATTTATCTTCTTCCTTGTTTTGAGTCAGCTGACAAACCTGTGTGTACTTACTAAAATTTCACATGATTCCATCATAGGGAAAGAAGGGAGTTTGGCTCAAGATACCTCTGGAACAATCTGAGCTTGTTCCTATTGCAGTGAAGGTAATCTTTGAAGTCGCAAAATCTTTATTTGAAGAACATAAAATAATAGAATGGAACTTATATGTAACCCCTCTTTCAGGCTTCTGTGAGGTACAATCAGTCTTTAACGCCATTGGATACTTTTACCAATGGTGCTCAGTGAAAAAATGCTGACTTACCTGCATTTTGGGTTTGTTTTTGTATTCGATGTTTCTGAAAGCTTAAATGATGGCAGCAAGGTTTCCAGTACCATCATGCAGAGCGAGAATACATAATGTTGACATACTGGATTCCTGAAGGACCTGATCTGCTTCCTGCTAATGCTTCGCATCAAGTGGGAGTTGGGGGATTTGCTATAAATGACAAAAATGAGGTAAAATGAAGACAACTTAAAATTAGTTCTCTCTTGAAGCTTGAATGCACCTTATTCAATTTGATTAGTATATCTACAAATTTGCTCAATTTCTTATGCTTAATTAGTGTGTTCCAATAATATTATCTTTCCGATGCAAATTCAAATTTATGATAACTATCTTCAGGTCCTTGTTGTTCAAGAGAAGCATTGTGCCCCAGCATATGTTGGCTCTTGGAAATTACCGACAGGTTTCATTCTTGAGGTATGCTGGAAAATTATGTTAAACTTATGGAGTTTTCCTTGTACTTCAAATATTTGGAGCTTTGGATCCCAGTCTGGTTGCAACTTACCAGAAAATTGACAAAGCATTATGCCGGCTTCTCAAGTTTCTAAAGTGGTGTAGGTTCATTCCTCACCCATGGGTTCAAACGCACCTTAAATAACATATCACTGACTTGCAATCATGTCCAAACTTAGAGTTATCTATCCTATTCCTTTCTAACTGTCTTGTTGATCTTATAAACAGTCAGAGGAGATTTTTACTGGAGTTGTAAGAGAAGTCAAGGAGGAAACTGGTGTAAGGATCCAATAACTTTATAATTCTTTTTCCCTAGCAGCTCTGTTTATTTCTGGTTTATTTCATATCAATATAAAAAATCAATAATATTACATCCAATATTCACAGTTTAACAAAGACTGTCCTTGTTAATTGACTGCTTTCTTGATGGCATTGCAGATTGATGCAGAATTTCTGGAAGTGATTGCTTTTAGGTAATACGTCCTGTCTACTTATATTTTATTGAAGTGATAAAGTTTTGTGTCATTGATTCGGTGAGTAGGATGCCTATTCCATTCGTATACCTAGTAGTTCCTTCACTTTACGACCGGCCTTTTGAGATGGAAATCTAAAAACTGAAAATACCAAAGGGGAGGGTGAGGAGTGGTCAAGTTGTACTGCTTTTAATTGACATGGAGCACATAGTTCTTCTACTTTTAGGGTGAGGAGTGTCAAACATGTATTTGCACACACTATTTTTTTTTTAAATAGTGGGCCATATGAAGTCTTTCCCCTGATCTAGTTACTGGACCGGTTAGTGATATGTTTTTTCATTCACTATCACTCGGAAAAGAGGCCCAAGTCATCCAACTATTTGAAATGTAGACCAGAATTTGGTTGGCTACCTCAATCTTCAGTGTCTAGTATTTAATTTTGATGTTGATTCTTCCTAACTATGACCAAATCGATTTCGGATCCATTCTTCGTCCAAAAAATTTGCATTTCCGTGTTGCCTGAGTCTCAGTTTTTTTCCTTCATGCTGACTTATTATCTTCTTTCCTTTTCAGATTATCACAATCGAGTGCCTACCAATATTTGCATTTTGAAGTTTCAATGTTTTAACTTGATCTATATGACTTCAATTGCAGACATGCACACAATGTGGCTTTCAGAAAGTCGGATTTGTTCTTCATATGCATGCTAAGACCATTGTCAACTGAGATCAAAGTAGATGATCTTGAAATTCAAGCTGCCAAGGTAATTATTTTCACCATATCTAAAGAGAAGTGGCTTTATATTCTCAATGTCTCTTGCTACCTTTTACTGCATTCATCTGCTACCACCTACCACCACCTAAAACAATTACTTTATATGTGAACTGTTACACTATAATATCCTTACTAATCCATTGCAAACTACTATTAACGTTCATGGACTAGAATTGTCGCTATTAGACTCCACCATCTCTTGTATATTGCTCAACATCATTGTGCATTACGAAGTGGCTTGCCAATGAATCACTGATGACATGGTGGTGCTTAGTAAAATCTTTCATTTAATTGTTATAATGGAAACCTAGTTGTGGAAAAATAACTGTATAAGTTGCTTTAATGGTCTTGGAGATACCAATCATCTAATCTGGAAAGCTTGATTATTATTAATTCATTGGAGTTTTCTTAAGTGTGGATGATGCAATCTTTCAATTCATTAGCTGGTGAATTGGCTAGTCAGGGGTTACTATGGTGTTGTGTATATGGACCCTCATCCCTTTGTGCAGTCCTTGTTGAGGTTTCGTGGCCCTTGCTCACTGGTTTTGTTATATTAGTATTATATCTCTTATCTTTGCATCTAAATAAGATTTGGTGTATTGTCAAAAAAGAAAAGATTCTGTATAAGAGAGCTATATGTATTCCATTCTAGATTTATGATCACTCCCATGACCCTATGTTTGAGAAAACTTAATCCTGTCTCTATGTGAAAATATCCAAATTAAAATTGCAATTTTTGAGATAAGTTAATCCTGTCTGAAAAATCTTCAAAGGGTTTAAATACAATATGTCCTGCTACATACAGTTTTTTCCAAGTCGTTTTGGCCTATCTCAACATGAATCCCTGGTGTTTGAGCTTTTCTACTTTAACCCATGAACTATATACCTTCTTTATGGAGCTATCAAATCAAGCCTAGTTGATTGCTTCTGTATACTACTGTAATAAACTTCTGATAAGTGTTCTTGTGCCATCTTTCAGTGGATGCCATTGACTGAATTTCTCGAACAACCAGTCATCCGAGAGGACAATATGTTCAAGAAAATGATTGATATCTGCATTGCACGACTGGGGAAACATTATTGTGGATTAGCTGCCCACCAAGTGGTCTCAAAATTTGATGGAAAGTCATCCTCCCTGTATTATAATGTTGTTGAGGCTACAGATTTCAACTGTCTTGGTGGTTAAAGGCTTGAAACAATACAGCCACTCTCTATACTCACCTGGGCCATTGTGATATGTATTTTTATCTCTTTCTGAGTTTTAAGTCATCCATGAACTTATAACCAACACATTAAGAAGTTGGACCCGGCTGCAAGAATGTGGAATGCACAGACTAATACCATTTATTCAGGTATTACAGATGATGTATCATGTATACTGTGCACACGACTCTTTCACTGTACATATATCTTAGTCCTCTCAATGTATTTCACAGTGTATGATTGAAGGAAAACAAAACAGAATTGAGATCTATATTTCATTTCTTGTAATCAAACTTGGAGATCTTCCTCCCATTAATCTTCAGTGTTAGTTGTAAGAGAAGATATGTGACTTTTGTTGGAACCTCATTTTCTTTGCAGTATATATCATAGTGTTGGATTTATGTGTTCAATTAATTATTGAGGTTGATTAAATGAGTGATAATCAAGTTGCATGAACCGGTTCGGTCCACTCTCAAGTTTAGGGATATGCTGATCCAACCCGTTGTAGTTTAGGATTTTGGGTGTAGGACAGTATTATAAATACTAGGTTTTGGATCCCTACAGTCATTATTCACTTTTCCCCATTTTACCACTAAAGTGAGAGAATCAAGGAGGTCTAAGGGGTTGTAGAAGATCCATAGTCAAGAGAGGGAAATTGGGAGACCAGCATCGATTGTCTATACTAGGTGAAAGGTACGAATCGATCTTCCATAATTTTATTAGATTGGTGTTCTTGTTTCTCTGTGTGGCTTCCTCAATTAGAGTTTCGGATTCGAACCCATAATGAGATCTATCACATAGTACTTTTCTCTATTGTAGACCAAGGTCCTAACCTACGGACAGCAAATGATTGTAGATCTAGGACATCTAAACCAAGACTGATTGCTTATGGTAGTTGCAGTCTTTTGCAGGTGGCAAAGATTATTATGTACCCAAAAGAAAAAATGGGAATGACATTAATGTTTCCAAATAATGGACAAAGGATTAAGCTGTGACACCAAGAAAGCCTAGAAAGTATTTGCTCAAATCCAAGACCCGGTGGTTCAGTTTTCTTCTGTGTTTCAGGAAAGGAGATCCAATTCCTATTTTAAAATTATATGGAGGATTCCATTGCCATATCCTCTTCGGTTTCTCCCTTTCATGTGTTTAACTCAAGACTGGTGCAATAGATCCCCCACCGTAAAGGATCCCTTGGAGTAAGTACAAATAAGTCTGTAGTCTCATCTCAATCATATGACTCACCATCTCCTGAACTTTTATAATTCTATCATTGTTATTTGTGTTGTGGAACTAAAGATGAAATTTGAATTTTCAACTATTTTCCAAAGCTTAATATTGCGTCATGAGAAATCACGTTTCCATTTAAACCTCATGTTAACGCGTTTAATAAAATTTGAACACCAACTAGACTGCCTAATGGAAAATTTTGAGGCCATATGTGCGTTACCTTAACAGAGAATGAAGAAGAAATAGCCCTAAAAGCAAAATCCATCAGAGAGATTATAACCATTCAGCAAGAATCGGCATGAATCGGCCATAAAATGACAGGCTAAAGTTGTCAGCCGATTCAGTCAATCCGATCCCGATTCCTTTGAACTGTGCCTACCACACTCGACATTGGAAGCACGTGATGGGACCCATTTGAAGATGGTGGATTGGTGGTCCTGCACTCCTTGATTTTCCTCTAATTTCTATTCTTAGTAACCAAACACGTTTGTTTATCCTTCATTTGTCTATTTAACAGATTCTTTGATCATAAATCCATATGACAGCAAAAGAGGGTTTTCTTCTTCTTATCCGATTATTAGAAAATTGAGTAAAATTTAAATTTTGGTTTTTCTTTTATGAAATAAATCTAAAGGTCAAGAAACCTTCCATCACAACAACATGAGCATGGAAGGGTTCATTGGTGTGGATGAGATTCTTACAGATTCAACCTCAAGAATGAAAATGGAAAGGTCTATCTGTAACAAAAGATTGGCCTGACCAATAAGAACCTCCTTACCATGAAAATCTTAGATTGGCATGAGAAAGGGTTTGCTTTTTGTGTGTGTGCGTGTGTTGGGACGACCATATAAAAGTCAAATTTTACCAAAAAAA
>NC_056564.1:28895597-28915346 GCF_013358625.1 Macadamia integrifolia
AGTGCTAAGTGCATTTGACAAGCCAAAAGGCATGACTAACCACTCAAAGAGGCCATCCATCGTCTTGAAGGCTGTCTTCCACTCATCTCCAGGCCTGACCCTAATCTGGTGGTACCCGCTCTTGAGATCAATCTTCGAAAAGATCGAAGAGTTGGCCATCATATCCAACATGTCATCAAGCCTAGGGATAGGGAACCTATACTTGATGGTGATCTTATTGATGGCCCTACTATCAACACACATACGCTAAGTGCCATCTTTCTTTGGCGTGAGCAAGGCAGGTACAGCACACGGGCTAAGGCTTTCCCTAATGAATCCCTTTTGCAACAGTTCATCCACTTGCCGTTTGAGTTCGGCGTGTTGTTTGGGATTCATTCGGTAATGGGGTAAGTTCGGGAGAGAGGATCCTGGAACTAAGTCAATAGCATGTTGGATGTCACGCATGGGCGGTAACTCATCAGGTAGTTCCTCAGGGAATAGTCTCTCGAATTTCCTCAACAAGGGTTGCACTTCTCTAGGAGCCTCAGTGAATAAGCGTGACCTATCGGTATTACTCTGTACGGCAACTAGAGCATAAATCACCCCTGACTCGTGACACTCTCCTTCAAATTGTTGTTGATTTAAAATGTTGAGTGTTTTGGTGGGGGCGTGTTTGGATGTACTTCCCTTGTGTTCTGGAACCTTAACTTCCCTAGGGGGACTGGGTGTCAGTTTGATATTTTTCCCTTTGAACTTAAAGACATAGGTGTTAGACTTCCCGTAATTGGTGACATCCCGGTCATATAATCAGGGCCTACCTAGAATGATGTGGGCAACATCCATCTCTAGGACATCACACCACACTCGATCCTCATATCCTGCAAAGTGTAGGGGAACTAGACACCTCAGATTTACGGGAATGGTGGACTGATCAACCCAGGCAACCTTGTAAGGCTTGGGGTGGGGTTCAGGTTTGAGGCCCATTCGAGCAACAACGCTCTTGGCGACCACATTCATGTAACTCCTGCTGTCTATGGCGACGTGGCAGTTCTTGCCTTGATGACATGTGTAGGTGATGAAAATATTAGTTCGTCGCCAATCGTCGCTATTCTTAGGTTGTGAGACCATGCAACGCACAATGCTGAGCTTGAGGTCACCGGCCTCCTCGGTGTCCTCATCAGATATGGTCTCATCTGGCCTATGGTCCTCATACTCATGGTTCTGAAAACCCTCTTGGTTACTTTCCTCAGGGGTCTGCTCTCCTACATAAAGATTCCTATTGGGACACTTTCTGGAGAAGTGACCAAACCCACGACACTTGAAGCACTGTTGTTGCCTGCTACTCTTGGGTGCTTCTCCCAAAATTCCTTTACCCTTGTTAAATTGACGCTGTGGTGCAGCAGGGGGTTTTGGGAATCCAGTTGAGCCTTGGGGTGGTTTTCTAAATTAGGACTCCCCAGCTTGGAAGCTCTTCCTCTGAGAATAAGTTCTCATGGAGGATTCCACCTCAAGGGCTATCCTGAAGGCCTGTGGAATTTCTCGCACCAGGTGGGGTGCCATACGAGACTGAATTTCAGAGTTGAGCCCGGTAAGGAATCTGGATAGTGTCTGCTCAACATCCTCCCGAATACGGCTTCTAATTTTTAATTCATTGAACTTGCTCATGTACTCGGTCGCAGTCAACTTCCCTTGCTTCAGGGTATTCATTTCATTTAACAACTGGAGCCTATAAGTGATAGGCAAAAATTTCCTCTTGAGCCGCTCTTGCATCTCTACCCAGGTGGTGATTGGCTCAAGTCCTAGGTGGTCCTCCTGGTACTCTAGGTCTGTCTAGAAGTCCTGGGAAGCTCCAATAAGCTTGAACTTAGCAAACCAGTAGCGGACTTCCTCTGGCATATCATAGAAATCGAAGTACCTATCCATCTGCTTGATCCAATCCAGAAGGATCCTAGCATCAATTTGACCATCGTAGGTAGGGGCATCTACCTTAATCATCCGTCTGACATCAAAGCCCCTATCATGGTGCTCATAGCCCTCATCATCTCCATATTGGGTTTTGCGTCTTGGCGGTGGGCCTCAACCCCTACCCTGATCCCTACCACGCCTTAGTCCTTGGAAGTTATCCCCTATCTGGTCATAACCGTTAGTCTGGTTATTTTCGTTTACTTCCTCAGGGTTAGGACTTCTGCCCCTAGGTTCAGTGCCAGTTATGTTACGGCCTTACCGTCCATCAGGGGTTTGGGCACTTGTCTCGAGGGCAGCCAACTTATCGGTAAGGGCTTAGAGATGGATAGTTTGTGTTTCATGTATGGTTTGAACGGCTTTCATGAATTCAGCCAATTGCTCCGACTGAGTGGCGGTGCTAGGAGGGTCAGACATATCCTGGTATGCTCTACCACTACGAGTGAACATAAGGAGATGGGCAGCCAAAGGTACGGTTGCCACCAAAGACTCAAGGTCTACTCAAGATCTCCAATTGAGATAAGTAGTTAGCCCTTTCAATCTTGAGGTCAGAAATCTCCCTCTCGAGTATATGCTTTTGGAGGGAATAACATCCAATGCTATTTGGCCCCGCCAATTTAAGAAAGAAAAGGGTGTCCTCTAATCTATGGTATCGCTCTCTTAGCTTAGATTCGACCACGGACAAATGGTGACGGAGACTAGACCTCAAAAGATAAGACATGTAAACAAGGGACAACAGTACTTAATTACCCTCAACCTAGACAAAACCATGCTCTGATACCAAGATGATGTAGGAGGGGTTCCTAGATGACTAGGTCTCCTACAAGATTAATTAACTAGGTAGGTTAACTCAAGGGGCTTAGGTAAATAAGACCAAAGAATCTCAGCAAACACGATTAAGCATGCAAGATAAAGCGAGACTAATAAACAAAGTAACCAAAAAGCAATATTAATCTAGACGGAAAAACACATAAATTCTTACTCAAGTTTCAAGTGGGGACATGGGGAAGGGAACAAACGACATATGAATATTAGGTTCAGCACAAATCCATCTAGACACCCAAATTAGATATGCAACAATCGATAAAATAGGCATAAACAAAGGGCAAGGGCAGACTTCAACGTCAATGGGTTGCAATATATGTAATAGGGATTTAGGGAGGTGGAGAGGATTTAGTTTAGTACTTTACCACACTGTTATTCAGATATGAGGAGAGAAAAAGAAATCCAGGTTCTCCAAAATAAGGAGGTTGTAGTCCACTTTTTTTTTAAGAAGATACACGCAGCCAATTGTAGAGAGAGAGTAGCAGCAGTGATGTAAAGGCAGCAGTGTGCAGCGGCAGCAGTATTGTAACGGCAGTAGTACGTAGCAGCAGCAGTGAGGTAGAGGCAGCAGTTGCAGCAGAGCAGTTTTGTACCGGTAGAATTATGTTGCAGCAGCAGTGGGGTAAGGCAGCAGGTGCAACAATAATAACGCAGCAGCAGGTGCAGCAGTAATAACGCAGCAGCAGGTGCAGCAGTATAACGCAATAGCAGGTGCAGCAGTATAACGCAGCAGCAGGTGCAGCAGTATAACGCAGCAGCAGGTGCAGCAATATAACGCAGCAGCAGAAAAAAAAAACAATAAGACAAAAGAAAGAGAGGGAGGCGAGACAAGAAGATTGAGAGAAGAGAGAGCCGAAAGAGTAAGGGAGGAAAGAGGCGAGAGAGAAAGATGAGAGAACGAGAGAGAGAGAGAACCATGAGGGGTTTGAGGGTTTATTCTTCTTTTCAATATTCTTCATTAAATTGAACATGAACAATGGCCAATTGCCCTACACTTAAAGAGAGTAAACTTCCAAAAATAAAAAGATACTTAGAAACTCAATTGCATGAAATAAAAACTACCTAATAGATCAATATAAAGAAATCCTAGTTTCCTAATTGTGTAAGACAATCAAATATCACTAGATTTAAAGCAAAGTACTAGAATCAAATAAGATTTGGTGGGGTCCACAAAATCTTCCAAGATATTCTAAAAATCTGGATCGATCTTGGGACCAAATAAGATTTGGTGGGATCCACAAAATCTTCCAAGATCTTCTAAAAATCTGGATCGATCTTGGGACCCACAAGATCTTCTAAAATCTTCTAAGATCTTCTAAAATCTGGATCGAGCTTGGGGCCCACAAGATCTTCTTCTTTCTATTCTTTCAGTCACAAAGATGGCTGCTTCTTCTTCTTCTTCTTGCGTCTGTACACTTTGATATCCCCATCAAGAGTATTTTCTCTCACTTAACTCCTCATGCCATGCTTGTTGTTCCTTGGGTTAATGTAGACTGCACCATAGTTAACAAATTCGGATTCGGGAATTATTCGGACGGAGAATTATTCGGAATAATTCGGACGATTAATTTAAGGATTCGGTCAAAAAAGCGGTCAAAAAATCTTATTGGGGTTTTTTTTTTTTTTTAATTGTTTTTTTATTTTTTTATTTTTTATTTTTGGTTTTTTTTTTTAAATAATGTTTAAATGGACCGAATAATTCGGTTTAATTCGGATTCGGTCCGAATTATTCGCGATTTATATTCATTTTGGAAAAAGTCATGAATTTTAAAGAATTTTATTTTTAATTCGGATTCGATCCGAATTTTTGATAAAATTCGAAAAAATTCGATTCGACGCGAATTATTCGGCCGAATTGATAACTATGGACTGCACTAAAGGACGAAATTAATTTGAATGGTCAATATCAGGTCTTTTCTATAGTCAACTCCAATTGCAGTTGAAGTATTTTTTACTCCAACTTTGTGTTTCTGATTGGCCCCTTTCCCTCAAACCAAATCAGTATCTTTGACTTAATGAGCTGATGATATCGTTTTCTAGGGGTAGATTTCAATCATTTGCATGCTAAAAATGAGACCTCTCTTGCAATTCATGAAGACGTACATGTATCTCTCAAAAGAAAAACACATTTTTTGTTGTGGAATTAGACCAACCCCACTAGTTAGCTTTGGGGGATTGTGAGTGTGAACTGGGGACTGTGGTTGTAGCAGCCATTTGACTTGTGTAACTCATAGAAGAATTTGAAATCCATGACCCTTCCATTACATGAACTTTACAAATAATTTGGAAATAAAAACACAGTAGATTCAGCAATTGCCAGCATCAAAGTTTATGCTTGGATTTGATAGAAAAATTAGATTAAGAAACTTCTATATGATCATTTGATTTGAAGTGTAGATCATTAGGTTAATCTAGACAATCTCAGGAACATGAATCGAGTGATTGAAGTGAGGTCTACTTCAGCCTCATTCCAACTCCATAGATGGCTCTTTTTCACTTTTTTTTTTCCTAATGAGGGTGTCCAGACCTTCGGCCCGACAATTCTCCCTAACACGCACATCATGTAAGCATCGAATCTTATGAGAACCACAGAAACTGTGGGGCTAGCCCCAAGGGTCTATGGGGAGTCGAACTTAGGATGCATGTAGATTTAGGCACACTCCTTTGCCAACCGAGTTACACCCTCGGGATTATCACTATTTAGGATTTGTTAACAAACATTAATTAGTGATAGAATCAAAGGGTTTGAGTGGATTTCTTGACTTTTTCATTTTTTTTTTTTTAATTTACTTCTTAATCCACAGGTTAGATTAGGTTCATTTAGACAATCCCAGGAAATATCAAGATGACTAAAATCCTAGACTGGCTCTTCGATCGTCTGTATTAAGGATTAATGGTAAACTAGAACTAACTGTAATGAAATCAAAGAGTTAGTCCAATCTGTTTTCTTCTCATATTAGGTTCATCTAGACAACCGAAAGTTAAAAACGAATGGACTGATCTAAGGTCTCTTTCAGTCTCTTTCCATCTACAGGGACCTTGATTTGTCCTTTCTCTTTACTTGGGAGTTAGGATTATACATTCTTTGAACCAAAACAAAGATATTTACACTGGGAAGATGTTTTTGTCTGGAAGCATAGCTCCGACACCTGTACAAGACTGAATGAGTGTTCTTTATATGGTTCAATCCATAGGGAACAAGGATACCATTTTACAGGGAGAAGGAGATAGACAGACACAAAGGTGATGATGTAGGAGCTACACTCCCGGGAAAAAAAATTTAACGGCAGGGTGCGTGGTCTATGTAACTGAGGTATTGATCGTCACCATCATGCTCCCATAACGTTCACCCAAAAAATAAAAGAAAAAGGCACTTGGTCTTCAGACTTTTTAGACCATAACAAGGGAAAGGTTATTTGGTTTTAAATATGTATTTATTTATTTATTTATTTTACTGCAAAAGAAACTTATCATAGCCCCATTTAAATAAAGTCAACATATTTAATTCAATTAATTAAGTTATTTTGAATCATCTTTTAATCAGATTATATATTGTAACAAAAAAAAATTGATTTGCCTTTGAAACAAATTTGGGTCCTAGGCATTACTAGGTGTAATGAAATATAATGATTCATTATTTGCTATTTGACGATACATGAGTTAATCCATGTGATAGAAAATCCCAGATACATCTCAATAGCCACATTTTAATCCAAAGTATATGTGAAACAAATTTGGGTCCTAGGCATTACTAGGTGTAATGAAATATAATGTTTCATTATTTGCTATTTGACGATACATGAGTTAATCCATGTGATAGAAAATCCCAGATACATCTCAATAGCCACATTTTAATCCAAAGTATATGTAAAAAAAAGTTGCTTGAACTCTGATTCTCTCTCTCATAAAAAAAAAAAAAAGAAGGAATTCTTTTATAATTTTAACTATTTTTTCTATTTATTTTAAGCTGAATTATAACAATGAGATGTTTACTTGGCTATCTATTATATGAACAAACTCATGAATTATCATGTGGCCAATGGTGAAGTATTTTAATTCACCAGACAAAGTGGCGGAAAAGAAAACCCAACAAATTTTGTGTACAAAATCCAATCGCTTAAAACAGATGATTCCTTTTCGGTCCTCAGCTCCTCAAAATAAAGATAATAGACACCAAGATCGACGATGCTGGAGTTGGTCATTCCCTTTCCCAAAATTGGTCGGCGGCGGAATGGCACTTGACAAAATAAAAAGACGAAGTAGGGTTAGTCATGTCATTTCATCTTCAAAGAATTCGCCTCATTACGTGGAGCCCGGATTATCGAGCTTTGGCTTCTGCTGCCGCATGGAAGACTATTTGTAGTCAACGCCTTGGGTGCATATTAGCCTTCTGGTATAAGACAATTGGTGTCCATTTTTTAAAGGATAACAATACGCATCCTTGACCTTTACCCAACTAACTTTGTGATCGGTGGCTGTTGTGTTGTCCGAAACGGGCACTGTGAGCTCACGAAGCCATTTACCAAGTGGAGATAAGTATCCAGCTCGTGACATGTGGCAACATTGGCTGTGGGTCCACTCAAATATGGCGAATCTCTGCTGCTGACTCGGAGCTCCGTGCCCACGTCAGCATAAACCCATTGTGTCTGTAACCAGCTTGGGAATCTTGCCACTTGGATGGCATCTCTGCTTGACACCTCATCGATGACAAAGCCGGGGACTTTTGTGATGAGGTCTTCTGAGTTTACTATACGTAGTATCTTGCTTCCTGATTTTTCCACGTGGCATTTGAAGCTACGGTTACCAACACGTGGGGCGCCAAAGGAGATGACTGTCACCAACGGTGGATGACGGAAGGTGGTGGTTATATCGTAGGCAGTAATAGTCGCAAGTGCCGCACCTAGGCTGTGTCCGGTGATGGTTAAGCTGAGAGGCTCGTCGCCGTAGGATTGGATGAGACGACCAATCTCTTCCCTCACCTCATCCCGCAAGCTACGGTACTCTGCAGTTCCGGACATATAGAGGTTAAGAAATCCCCTCCCCACCATGGGCTCGGGCTCATCGTGGAGGCCCACATTGGTTGTACCAGGGAGTTGTGTCAACGTGGAACGTAGATTCTCAAGCCACTCCAGACAAGTAGCAGTCCCTCTATAGGCGACCACCACGTCACGACGGCCAAGCCGGGCTATCTCGTCTTGGTCCTGACAGACCGCCACATAACCAATCCAGCTGGTCCGGTTGGACATCCAGTTGGGAGCCTTGTCTATCCAACGTGGCAGCCGAATCCCAGACGTGGCGTGCAGGTTCTTGGTGAGCCGGTAACCGGTGCTGGGGAGACCACAGTGGTCGAAGAGAGAGAGTTTGGGGAACCGGCACGTGGCGTAAGAAGGAGAAGAAGGGTCGAAGTCGAAGGCTTTATAAGTGGCCTCTACGAACTTGCCGTAGCGGATGATCTCGTTACGTAGGTCATCGTCGAGTGGGTCAAGCAAGCCCTGCCAGTTTTGGACCCCTTGGTACTCTGTCCACCTTTTGCCAAGCCTAGCCGGTTTGGGCATTTGCGTGACGGGCCTTGCGGTACTGCACCGTACAGAGAAGGACACGCATTTGGGTGTTGGGAAGGTGCAGGGACGGACCGTGCTGATGCAGAGCTTCATTATAATATAGGATATTTTTGAAGTATTTACCTACACCACACACCGTCCTAGTGAGGAGTGAGGAAGCAAGGAATCAAGCTCTTAAGTATCACTCTCTTGAGTGATATTTGTCTTATGTATGTTGGTGCCATTTCCTATTTATAGAAGAGGACTAGAGAGAGAGAGAGAGAGGGTGGGGGAACGGACAGTGCTGTAAGAGTTAGAGGGAGTTACCCTAAGAATTACGATGATGGGGTAGGTACATAAACATAAGATTGATGAAGACGGGAGTTGAAAGCTGTAACTGTGAGTCGTTCATAAATGGAAAAACGGCACTGGGCCCTTTGTATCATGGATGAAGTGACGAAGGTGGAGAGAGAGATGAGGGCCGCATCAGGAGGCCCACCATGGAAGGAAATGGGCCAGTGAACGGTGAAGAGTGGGGAGGAGTCCAGGATGTAATGGAGGAGTTTGACTCAGCCCATCAGCCAAAACGAGTGGACATAACTTTCCGACCGAGTAGGATAAACCGTACCACGTACACATGGTGGGGCTTAGTACCGCCCAGGGTGACGATTGCTTAAAATCTTCAGAATCTACATGTCGAGTTTCGGTCGTGATAAAATAGACCATATAGATCCTTCTATAGATTTAAATCCTCTGTAATTCATCATCTTGCTATTTTCTCGTGTTGATCTACCTGCATAAGGCAACAAGTGACAATGTTGAGGTAGACAATATAGATCTCAAGAGAAAATATACTACCACTAAAACAGATTTAGGAGCTCTTAAATCGAGTCAAATCGATCATTCATTTATCTCAATACAAACTCTCCTCTCTCTCTCTCTCTGTCTCAGCTCTCTCTCTCTCTCTCTCTCTCAAATCGATCATTCATTTATCTCAATACAAGAGACAAATTTGAACTCTCTCCTCTCTCTCTCTCTGTCTCAGCTCTCTCTCTCTCTCTCTCATCAACAACCTTCTTGCAATCGAACAGAGAGCTTCCTTGGCTGCTATTTTTAATAATTGCTTAGCACAATTGGTGAACTGTGGTCTGCAAAAAACCCATGATCACCAAAAAAAATAAGAGAACTTCTGTGCAAGAGAAGATTTAATGTGAAGTGAAATAGCATAAGTGGGGCACCTTAGAGGTAAAAGAGGCATCCCTCCTTGCTAACATCTTTGAGTTATTCACTTTTTTCACGGCAATCTCCCACATTAGGATCTTAAAGTTCTTTTCTATATATATATATATATATATTTTCTTTCTTTTTTCTTTTAGTCTAAAAACTATATCTTGGACCCCATGCCATGAAGAAATGTTCAATATGTGCTCAAGCGAGCTGAGAAGAAACCTCCCTCCTAAAGGTATATTAGATCTCTTTTAAGAGACTTGCTAGCCTAAATTTTTGCAGATTAATCTACATGATTTTGGAATGACAATGGAAATAACTTTGTGAGAAATTAATAAGGTAGAACTGGAAGGAACCCTTCTTTAAATTTGATTTATTTTACATTTTTTAAATCAACTTTGTTAAGTGAAGTACAATCATCCGTTTCCCATTTTCCCAAAGAACACCTTAACCCAGAGCAGCAAATAAGCATATGAAGTGAAAAATCAAACCCATTTTGGAAGCATCATCAGGTAGGGACCCACAAAAGACCCACAAAACTAAATTATTCAAAAACTCAAAAACTTGGTTGGCAAAGTGAAATAAATGCATACCATCTTGTGTGAGCAAAGGATAATCCGAAGAGCTCCCCCTCCGGGAACAAAATTGCAGCTGCGTGAAGTGTGTTACGTACTAACCATCGTACGTCATCCCTCTGTAAGTCTCCAAATTCGACCTCATAACAGCCCCAACATTACCCACCTGCAAAAAGCGGCTCTCGGCATACAAAATCGGCCAAGTCGACCCGCTTGACCGGAGAAGCTTTGAGGTACAAACGCACAGCATACATTAGGATCTTAAAGGTGGATATTCTCTGACAAACCACTCCAGAAACTCTGATCAACCAATCGATTCTCAGGTTGACGAATCGAGTTGTAATGGGTCGATGTTAGAGATTTAATGTGGAATCAGATGGCTATTCTCTGATTAACACTGCGTTATTAGGTTGCAAGAAGGCTGTCGATCAGAGAGACAGAGAGAGGAAGAGAGGTAACTAAGAGAAGAGCTGAGACACAGAGCTTTCGTGCTAGAGAGGAGAGTTCAAATTTGTCTCTTATATTGGGATGGATGAATGGTCTGTTCGTTCCGATTTAAGAGTTCCTAAACCGGTTTTGATGGTAACATTTTCTCTCTCTCTAGATCTAAATCGTCTATCTTAACATTGCCGCTTATCGCCTTCTATAGGTAAAATGACACAAAAAAAGCAAGATGAGGAATAACAACAGATTTAAATCCCAGAGTCCATAGCCATGGAGAGGTAAATGATAAAAGACAGGACAAACCATACCATATAAGTCCGGATCCTCTCCTGGAAACCTGCAACGACAGGTAACTGACACGTAATGTATGTGAAACCGACAACCTCTTTCTCTATTCTCTTAAAATTTTTTTTTCTGTTTTTTTGAAGCTACAACCAAGTGAAACCACTTATTAATTGTTACCTACTTTCGTTTTCCATCTCTTAGGGCCCGTTTGATAACGTTTCAAGAAACGCATTTTTGCCGTTTCTGTTTTCAGAAATAGTAGAAACGGAGCAAAAAGCGTTTAATAAAACAAGTTCAACTTGTTTCATCGTTTCTGAAAACGACTTGTAACAATTCTTTCACTAGTTATCATCAACTTCTAAAAACATGACTTATCAAACACCTTCAATTCTATTTATGTTTCTAAAAATGGAAATTTATGTTTCTGCCGTTTTTAAAGTTATCAAACGACAGTTAGTCTTCTATGTCTTTCTCCTTTTGGGAACCTACTTTGCTCCCCTGTCCCTGCCATTCTCTTCCGTGTAACTCCAACCCTGTCCAGCCTACCCCCTTTCCTCCCTCCCCTGTAGCCGCCACTTCCTGCAATCCCACTCCCGTCCAGCCCTGCAATCCCGCCTCCTTCTATGCCGAAAGGATGATGAACTACATTTTTTTCCCCAAATAGAGCAAAATGGTGTGAAAAAGAATAGCCAAAAATTCTACAGCTTCACAGCCTCATCATTACCAAATAACAGATCTAAAGTCCAAGCATTCCCAAGTCTCATACAAAACGTGAGCCAGAGAAGAGAAAAGTTTGCCATAAACTTAAAATAAAGAACTCGAATTAGCTTCACCCTACCCCATTTCAAAAAATCTCCCCAGCTACAATAGCAGTAGCTTTCTAAGAACTGACAAAACAAAGAATGGAAAAAATTCCCAACCTCCCCAGCCTTCTTTGGCTATTGCTTGTTCCTGTTTTAATTCTTTCTGTCTTGGCGACTGCGTGTTTTCTTCGAGCTCCTTTTCTTTGAAATCGAAATAAATAAAATCCCTTTTTTTTTGGGGTGGGGGGGTGTGGGGGTGGATGCAAGGCTGGACTGGAGTGGGATTGCAGAGAAGGGGGAAGGGTGGGGACAGGGGGAGCAACCGGCCCGTCAGCTTGATCAAAGAGAAAGGCCTCTTTTAGTATTTTTAGTAAAAGAGGCAAAAAAACTCCTGCAGTCAGACTCCTCTCCTAAGCCGGGTTTTTGAGGGATAATATATGATAATGGTTGGATGTTTGATCTTCAATCTAAAGAAATATGGCAAAATAGAAATGTTTGGTGAAGAAGGCAAACGTTGGATAGTTCCAAAGAACCCCAACAAAGGCGAAAAGCAACGAGTAACGGCTTTCGTGCATCTCGCTCACCACTCAATCCAAAAAGGGAGATTATACCACAAGCCTAAAAGTGCCGGTCTTTTGTTCCTCCTTTTTCCTCCTCTCCTCAGTCTAGCCGGTAAAGGCTGATCGCTGTAAGGGTTGGTTACGATTGAAAATAAACACTATTTTAGCTTAAGCTTACCTTTCAAGTTCTAGGAGAAGATGACGAGACAAGGAAGAAAGAAAAATGTACCAATTAGTGGGTCCCAAATCCCACTTAAGCTGTGAATTAAGAGAGAGAGAGGGGGGGAAAAAAAACCTAAAAACCGAGAGATTAAGAGGAAGAGGTTGGTGGTTTCACATTTGCTATGTTATGATACATGTCAGTTACCTAACGTTGCATGAGAGTAGTGATTCTCCTATGTCCAATAGAGGATCCGGTGTCACACCATATAACTAATGGGAGAGAGATTGCTGGCTGGTCAAGTGATTCCTGCAATAATTTGCAAGCTGATAACAGCATGGACACTAGCATCGACTATGGTCATTTCACCACCTATTGTCATAGGGTTGCAAGATCGGATAGCATTCTTTTTCCCATAATAGGAGTTCATATCCTCTGCATGTTTGTACATGTAGCTTCATTTGCAAATGTTTGTCACTTTTGTTTTCATAAATATTCATCTTCACCCTTTAAATGGCAATAAGTGAAACAGATGTTGGCACTTGAAACGTATGTGCAAGGGATTTCAAGTTCTCAACTCCCATAATAGTACACAGGATCACAAATATGTAGCATGCATGTCATGTCATGTCATCCTTGTTGTAAATGTAGAATTCATATATATATATATATATATATAGTATGGGGAAGGGTTTTGCGTATGGTCATGTATGGTGGATAATCATAAACAAAGCAGTTGGATAGGAGATGAAGGTCTATAGTGCACTTATATCATACTATTATATAAAAGTACGTACTCATGTTTCGTGGCTAATCTTTTCTTTGACTTTTTTACCCCTCTTACTTATTTAAATACATCATCTTTTTCATTATCTTTTTAGTCAATTCTTTTTATTTTTTCGATATTGTTGGTACCCTTTATATATATTTTTAATATTTATATATTTTCTAAATTTTAGTTTCTTTATTCCTATCACATCCCTTTCCTTATCTCTCCCTCCTTTTTTCCCACTTTCCTTTTCTTCCTCCCCTCTCACACGTTCTCTTAAGTTGGTCTCTTTTTTTCTTAAAATCTATATCTTTTTTAAGAGAAAAGAAAAAAATCTATATTTTGAAGAGTTTTCATAATACAAAAAAAATTCTTTCTAAAATTTCTCCCTCCCCTCTCTCACGTTCCTCTCTTTTAATCCATATCTTTCTAAAAAAAAAATTATATATTGCTATATTTTTTGTTCTTACTTAAATACATCATCTTTTTCATTATCTTTTTAGTCAATTCTTTTTATTTTTTCGATATTGTTGGTACCTTTGATATATATTTTTAATATTTATATATTTTCTAAATTTTAGTTTCTTTATTCCTATCACATCTCTTTCCTTATCTCTCCCTCCTTTTTTCCCACTTTCCTTTTCTTCCTCCCCTCTCACACGTTCTCTTAAGTTGGTCTCTTTTTTTCTTAAAATCTATATCTTTTTTAAGAGAAAAGAAAAAAATCTATATTTTGAAGAGTTTTCGTAATACAAAAAAAAATCTTTCTAAAATTTCTCCCTCCCCTCTCTCACGTTCCTCTCTTTTAATCCATATCTTTCTAAAAAATATATATATATTATATTAATCCATATCTTTCTAAAAAAAAAATTATATATTGCTATATTTTTTGTTCCCACTTTCCCACTTTCCTTTTGAAACTCTTTTCCTTCTACCAAAAAATATTTATTTTCCACATTTGTCACTCACGTTCCCCCCTCTCTCTCTCTCTCTCTCTTATCTTTTATTATATTCTTTCTTTATTAATTTACTTCTCTCTTCACTATCTTGCTATATTTTATCTCTTTCTATTTTTACTAAAACAAATCTATATATTTCTATATTCTCTCCTCTCAATTGCTTTTCTAATTTTGTTTAACTTCTTTATCAACAAAAAATATTTAAAAAAAAAATTAGTTTCCTTATAATCTCCAAACTCTCATACGGTTAAACCCCCTTTCTACCAAAAGAATTCTCACGATTCTCTCTCTCTCTCTTCTTTTTATCAACAAAAAATATTTAAAAAAAAAAAATTAGTTTCCCTATAATCTCCAACTCTCATATGGTTAAACCCCCTTTCTACCAAAAGAATTCTCACGATTCTCTCTCTCTCTCTCTCTTCTTTTGAAACTCTTTTCCTTGGACTATTTTATTTTTCTTATTTATTTAAATACCTTAAATTCTTCATTATCATTTTTTTCATATTCCTTATTGTTTCTATTCTTTTTGGTACCCTCCACTTTCTCTAAATCTTTAATGCATCCATTTTTCCCAAAAATAAAAGATCTTGTAAATCTTTCATTATCACTTTTTTCATATACCTTATTGTTTCTATTCTTTTTTGGTACCCTCCACTTTCTCTAAATCTTTAATGCATCCATTTTTCCCAAAAATAAAAGATCTTGTAAATCTTGTATTATCACTTTTTTCATATACCTTATTGTTTCTATTCTTTTTTGGTACCCTCCACTTTCTCTAAATCTTTAATGCATCCATTTTTTCCAAAAATAAAAAATCTTGTAAATCTTTTAAAATTTAATTACTATAACTAAATATAATGATAATTCAAGAAACTAGAAGCTTAACTCTTGGAAAATTGAAATTTTTTTAGAGTCCGGTCGCGAGGTCTGAATGGTAGGTATGAATCATAGTTCAAATTTTTCTTGATCTATTCCATATATTCGTGTTCAGATACCGAATTAATATCTACAAGTAAACCATCTCTCTCAAGATGACAGACCACTCTCTAAACTATAATATGATCAAATATAACAAGTCACACACTCATATTCTGGAAATACAAAAACAAAAGAATTCTGCGATCGAACTTCAAGAATGGCCTAAAAACCCAAGTCCTAAAGTTTGTGCATTATTGGACAGGGAATGTTGGTTTATAGGTGCAGTGGTTGGAGGCTTGCTGGCCCAGTTCAGATGATGAGTTTGCTTTTTTTGTGGAAGATAATTTGGAGGTTTCACTTTATTATAAGTTCCTTAAAACTTTAATTGCTCACTATTATTATAATTCTTCAAACTTCAGTCCGTCGATTTATGGTGCATCATTGCAAAGACCGAGGTTTGTTGCAGGCAAGTTTTCTGATCCAATTTGATCTGCAGATCTGTTTCGATCTATGAGTTTCAAGTATTGGAGCTCTTCAGTTATTTTTTGAAATTTTCTTGATTGTATTGGGTGCAATATCTAATAATCAACGTAAGTAGATACAGTTTTACTGAATTAAGAAGTTTTACTTTGTTTTGAAGCTTTCTATTTTTGAGTTTTTCATTTCTCCATTTTGTTCATTAAATGCTCTCTATTACCTTTAACGTGTATGTGCTTCATGAATACTCATTTAATATTCTCTGGCCATTTTCTTTTCCTGTAGTATTAATCTACTCTCAATTTTATCATATTGGCTGGACTTCCCCCACCTATCTTCCCTTGGTTATTCCCTAATGAACTCAATCCTTGTAAGGATATATTTATTTTATTGATGCTTATTTCGTGCTCCCTCCCCTTCCTGTATTTTGTTTGAGTTGTGAAATACTTCATGCCAAATTTATTGTTCGCGATTATGAGGCTAAAAAATATTGTTACTATGGTTCTTTACAGGTTGCCAATGGAGTTAGGTTGTTCACAATCTTTGATGCCATACTCATTTATGTTCTCACATGCATTTTCACGACTCTCTCTCTCTCTCTCTCTCTCTCTCTCTCAACATAAGAGAACAAATGAAACTTTGAATTAATATTACTCATTTTTGTTCCCACGTGCATTTGCACGTATATTTCTTACTAGTATATATATATATATATATATATATTTTGTTGAAACCACAGTCCATTCAATAAGTGGGGAAAAACTCATTTGAACGGCAGCTTCGATAAGGTTACCAAAAGCAACATACATTGATTGTGCCACATGATATGATGATGTGGTTATTTTGAACATTAGATAGAAAACTATCTCATTTGGTTAGCTATTTTTCAAACTTCATAGCCTAATTTAATCAAGAGGATGTGTTTTCTATCTGGAAGCGCGTTTATGCCCAGACATAAAGGGGTGTGGAAAGACCACCATGCCCTTCCTGGTTGATGCTCGAGTATGCACTCTCATTGGCTAGGGTGCTGGTGTAGGGCCGTGCTCCTGAGAAAAAAATCTCCTTTAATTAAATACCATTAGTGTTTAGCATGCATCCTCATGTACGGTTGAAAAAGGGCTAGGTTGGGCCAACCAACCCTTAGTCCTCTTAGCTAAACCTAACTGGGCCCTAAGTTCACGCTGAGATATCTCAACCAAGGCCCAACTTTGTCGAGCTAAACCTAGCCTATCCCTAATTAACCCTAATCAGGGCAAATTGACCATGATTTTTGCTAGGGCTGTGTTAGCCCTGATTAACCCTGGTTGGCCTTCTTTTTTTCAAAACAATTTGTGGCACTAAAAAGGGGAAAAAGAATGATACATCATCAAAATCATTCTTAAAAAGTAAATCCTAAGACTTAAAGCCTAAAATGTAATATGTAACAATTAATATATAATTATACAAAATTAGGGTCGAGCTAGGCCGGGCCAAGCACAGCCAAGGTTTCAGCCCAGTTCTGCCCTTGTTGTGGGTTGAAAAGGCCAACCTAAGTTCTGTCCAAGTTCAAGTTTATAGGGCCAAACTTACACCCTATCCTCATGTATGTCTATGCATGCCCAAGCTACTCCAGAACTATTATGCAATTCTCGTAATCTTGGATTTTTTAATTTCTATTTGTCACTTGAAAATTTTTGTCAGGGTAGATGTTTTACACGTGAAAAAGAGGCATTGGGGTCTGCCTACTTACAAACTCTGAGTCCTATCAAGAAATTCGGGTTGCCTTGGTAAACTTGTCAAAATAGATTGTTTTGATAAAAGTTTTACCCATGTAAAAAATAAATAAAAATATGATGCCCCATGTCAAAACATGTTATTCAACTCAACCATGTATAGCCCAATAGCCTGCGTTTGTATTGGACATTTCGTTAGTGTTAATATATATATATATATATATATGTATAAAATATTTGAAATATGCGAAGAAAGACTAGTTAAAAACATACAAATGTCATAGAAAAAGAAAAATAATAATAAAGTGAAACACAAGAATTCTCAACCTAAAGAATTTAACTCAAAAACCTATATGAAACTTCTTACAAAAAAAAAAAAAAAAAAACCTATATGAAACCTACACAATAGTCAATGTGCCATCATAAGAAGAAGTCTTGCGTCATGGTTTCGGTTCTTCTATTTTCACCTTGTGTGCTAAGACATCCTTTCTTGCCATGATTTTATATCAATATTGGTCCACAACAGTATCAATGCCTAGTCTATATCAAATTGATGAATGATACAAAAATGATAGATAAAGTGATAAAGAATATAAATACCGAATGAGAGAAATACACATAAATCAATTATTGTATCATAATTTTTAAGGATTTCATTGAAAACATGTAATATAAGTAATAGAAAGATAAAACCATGGTTTCGTTTGTTTAAAAGGGAGTTTGGGGTGGGAATGTTGACTACTAGGTCCCATATGTTGGTGGGGTTAAAGGTAGGAAAAGTAAAGTTAAAGGAAAGTTAGACTTTTTTACCCCAACCTTGTTTGGTTGGTTAGCACATAATTGAGAGAGAGAGAGATGAATGGAGAAAGATAGTCATTAATTGCAATGACTTTCTACCCCACAAATTCCCATC
Source organism: Macadamia integrifolia (assembly GCF_013358625.1). Lineage (NCBI taxonomy): Eukaryota > Viridiplantae > Streptophyta > Magnoliopsida > Proteales > Proteaceae > Macadamia > Macadamia integrifolia. Next base: position 28,913,706 of record NC_056564.1, read on the forward strand.
AATTTGGTAAGACTTTCAAAGGGGATGAGGGTGAAACTGTAGGGATGTAAATGGATCGAATATGGATTGAATTGGAACCGAATGTGTTCGGATTTGGATATTTTCTGATCGGAATAGGATACCCCCTAAATAAATATGGATGCGGATCAAATTTGGATTTTCAACTATCTGTTTACTTTCTCGCTTGTGTAATCCGGACATTCCTCCCCCCAGTGAATGTAATTTGCTCTTAATCCATCTTTAATTGTTTTAACTATTTTTCTCATTCTTTAGAACCTGTTTAAACTTCAAAAACCCTCAAAATCATTAATTGATTATTTAATTGGATCATATAATATTTTTTGGATAATTCAAATTTTATTCCGGATATCTTTTAACGAATACGAATGCAAGTTTGAATTTTGATTATCCATTTACATCCCTAGGCAAAAGCCACATCAAGAGAAAAGCTTATCTCCTAATGTTCTTTAGAGTATTTCTCGCCCTATTATATCTAAAACACATAATTTTACTATACTTTTGAAAAAGATATGTACAACTCTCCCACCCCAAAAATGCACCCCATCAAAGCCCCAAAGCAAACGGGCCATAGTAAAAAGGTCGTCCCAGACTCTCAAATCGAAAAACAGCTTTGGAGCGGAAAAACTGAAAAGGGCAAAGAAGAAAAGACTAGGCAATGGCCTACGTTGTGTCTTGGAAGCTTAGCCATTCCTTCGGTTTTTTATGTGTCTTCGTTAAAATCGCCCTCAAATCCTCAAATCCGTTTCAGGTCCGAGTCCCCGTCACCTTCTCCACTCTCTCTTCCCTCCCTCCCTCTTCTTCCCATTACACCCGACCACATTTTCCTCCATTACCTTCTCTCTCTCTCTCTCTCTCTCATGCAAAACAGCTAATGAAGTGGTTGAAACACAAACCTCTAACTGTAATCATTTGCCCAGGTACTCTCGTTCTCTCTAGTTTCTCTTTCTTCTATTCTCTTCCCTTTCGTTGTCAATGTCTTCAAATTTGAATGTGCCAAGGGATACGCTTATGTTCTGTGACCGTGACGCGTGATGCTTGAACCCATTCATTTCATTATTTTCAGAACCCGGTGCTTCGTTTAGGTCATCTCTCCTTTATTCTGTTGGACTTTGAGGTGAGGTTTCATGGTTTTGCTCCTTAAATGGATTGATTGATTATTATAACCCCCCTTGCCCCCAACCCACACTTAATGCATTTGGGTTTTGCCAAATCGTTTTTTTTTTCCCTTCTAATTTCTATTTTGGTCCCTGAAAACATGAATTTTATTGTCTCTGTTATTGGCTATTGTATTATAATGATAGTAAAACCTGCCCATTTGATTTAGATTTTCAATCTAAATCTGGATTATTTATAGTTTCTGAGTGTGGAAGTTATTAACTTTTTATTTGTTTAATGTGATTTCTTTATTACCAATCCATCAATCCAAAATACAAAGATGAAAATCAATGGGTAATATAATGTTTTCCACCGATTATATTGTCTGTTCCTGTCCCAACCTTCTGAGGATGCAAGTATTTACAAAGAACATCTGATGGGTGCTGGGAACCGTTTATTGGGAAGAAAAAGGTAAAATGAGGATTAAAATCTTTAGTATATCCCCACTCCCCCCCCCCCCCCCCC
>NC_056564.1:28915366-28943611 GCF_013358625.1 Macadamia integrifolia
CCCAAAAAAAAATCTTCAGTTTATACTTCAACTCTGACCGATACCACATATAAATGGTGAGATATTGGCCAAAACTTAACTAAGATTGGGCTGTATTTGCCAATCCAATCCCTGATATAGAGTTTTAAAATTTTAGTTGTAGTACCTAGAATTCCTGCACTAAGAATTTTATACACCCGATGATGTTAGCCATCTGTTCTATTGAATACTGCAAATGTTCAGAAAATCTGGAAAAAAATGGTCCATAAATCCTGAATTGGATGTCGCATGATAGGATCAAGTTGGTATTGGGGCCTGGCATTTTGTCGTTCTTAGGCTCAGAGTCTAGAAAGACAGGAGTTGCCTTGAGTCATATTACATGAAGTGGAAATATTAGGGCATCCAAAGAATTGCGACCTTGAGAATAACCCCAGGTCCCCAACCTCCAGGGAGTTGATACTTGAGACCTCTGCCTAGAGTTGTGAAGTTTGATATCTATTCAAAAGCAGGAATTAGTCTTTGTAATGGAATCTAATCTGCCAGCTGGACCGATTATGATCACCATATCCTATGTAGAAGGCTAGAAGCTAATCAATTCTTGCTGTTTGAGCTCTTGCAATCCAAACTAAGGCTATGTTTGGTTGTAAGGGGAATTAAAGGGAAGGGAAGTGAAATTTTCATACTTAAAAAAGAAATATATGCAATCATTACCCGTGTGACTTTAACTTTAAATCATTCCATAGTTGGTTATAAAATTTCACTTTATTTTGCATCCAAAACCTTTTGCTATAATATGTAAAATAAAAATCACATGTAAAATATATCATTACTAAATATGGTTAAAAAAATTAAGTAGCTTATACAATGTAATGATTATAAACATTTCTTTTTAAAGTAAGAAAATTTCACCTCCCTTCCCTCTAAATTCCCATTGCAACCAAATGGAGCCTAAGTGTTATTCTGAGGCTGCATTTCGGTTTTGAGAGATTCGTCTTCTTCTTTGTTTTTCCTGGGCTGTTAGTAACGTTATAAGGTTTACCCTTTTTAAGATTTTGGTAATGTTTTCTGTTCTTCTGGTCCTAAACCCGGATGCAGGATTAGGGTTACCTCAGGTTGGTAATAGCATAATATCTTTTTCTGAACTATTTTAACATGAATTATGCCCCCTTTGTGCTTCCATAAATGAATGTGGCTCATTTTCTTATTTTCCCCTTTTGTGTTTATCACTTATTTTCCTCAAACTGAGTATTGGTGGCAGTTGTTAGTCATTGATTACCAAATATAACAACTTCGGTAGTTGCCAAACATAAAAATTTAACTTTGGTTTTAGCCTAACCATTATGACCACCTGCTTCAGATATTCCTGCTAATGACTAACCAGGGTGAGAGAAGCTTTATGAATTCAGAAGCTCATCGCCTAAAGAACAGAATGAGACAACAGAGGTACAGGGCTCGCAAACGTGAAGAGAAAGCTAAAAGAAATGGGGAAACAGTTTTACCTGTGGAACTGTTTTTCACAGGTGTGCCGTGTGTGACTAATGGCTTTCCTTTGTCAAGGAATGATATGAGCGCCTTAAACCTAGAGGCTGCTGGAGCCAGGGATGGGACTGGATCTGTTGAGTTTGGAGATGGACATACTGAAAATTTGCGGGAAGGTAGAATCCAGAGGCTTTTCATCTTCATTTTTGTGAATTTACTCTATATAATAATGTGCAATGTACCTAATGCAGGATGCAGTCAAAGTTCTGTGGAGGCTGAATCTTTTCAGGCTAAAACCATCATGGGCCAACAACCACAACAGCAGCACAGTGACTTTCGACTCTTTGGGAATGATGCTGAGGATGATGCAGATATTGCTACTGGAGACCATCAGACTTATTACTCTCAGGAGGTAATGCCTCTTTTGAAATCTTTACCGTGAATCCGTAATCTGATACTCCCTATTTAAGTGGTAAACTATTAGAAAGCATGACAATTTAGTATCTTTGCCACTCAGACTACAGATTAAAAGTTGATAAAGCATGATTATTGTATGAAAGGGGAGGAAAGATTTAGGGAAGGCAAAAGTTTGGGTGCATCCGGGTCCGAGTTGGATATATTGCCATACCTATATTTCTGCAACCCAAACTTGGTCCAAACCAAGACTGATTTTTTCGACGGGGCATGCCCAGAAGAGCATCTCTTTCAGTTACGTGGCAGGTTATATGAGGATGAAATTCATGGACTAGATCCCAAGGTCCCCTGTTCACATGTCAAGTTTCAGCCCAAAAGGATTTATTCATGTGACAAAGTGAAGCACTGAAAAATTAGAGACTACCAAAAGGGTGTACCTGAATGCTTGGATTGCTGAGGTTTTAATGGACATACATAGGAGGGTGAGTGATTGAATTTGGGCCTGAAATTTTACATATGATCAATCTAAACCCTTCCTCGTGGCACAATAAGTTGTGCTCGTCCAGAAAACTATGTGGCTGTGCTTATTCAGGAGAAGTTTTGCCCTATATTTAAGTGTAATTTGCTTCAAAATTGTTGTTTTGAAGATTTGAACCCAAAATCTACAAATAAAATATAAAGCTTTTGCCAACTAAGCTAATACTCATACTTGAACTTGGAAAACTTATTGTTTCCGTATTTTCCAATTTGGACAAAGTGGATCAATTTTGTCCAAATAGTAAAACCCAATCCTGAGCAGGTTTTAAATTCAAACAATATATTTCCATACCTGAATTTCTGGAAGATTGGTTTGATTGGTCAGTCAAAATTTTGCCACCCTTAAAAGATTTGTTTTAACTGTGCTTCAGATAGTGTCAGCTCATAGGATGTACATTTTGAATAAATTATTTATTACGTGATGCAAACCATCCATGGCTCACTTTCTTTTGGACCATTCAAAGATAGTTGTCTTTTTTTCTATTGTCTATCCACAGAAATTTGATTAAGTTACAATAGTGAATATGGAAATCAACCTGGAGAAGTCAAAATATGTGGGTGATTTCCATCTTTGACATGAACCTTCTTTATTTGATTTCAATTGTGCAGACTGTACAGCCATTATCCAAGATGCAAAATGAGTATGGTGTGAACAGTCTCATTATGCAAGGGGGTTATGTGATGAACCCTCTTGATCAAAGACAACATTTAATAGGCCTTAATGACATTATGGCCCGTCGCCTTAAGAATCGAGAACGTCAGCGTAGATACAGGGCTCGGAAGCGTCTTGAAGCTGATATGAGTAGCAATTACCTTCTAAGCCAAGCATCTCCATTGCAATTAGAACCACAATTGAAAGGGGGCATGAATAAGTGCATGGCCCGAATTCATAGCCCCCGAGATTGGAAGCAAGATGCAAGAAAAGGCCAGGCATCAGAGGGACAGGAAAGCACATCTATTGGGCATCTGCTGCTTGCTCCAAATGTTGTAAAAGAAGTACAGGAACAGGCTTTTGTTTCAGAAGAGAGGGGAGATGGTAAATTTCAGTCTGAGCAGCTAGTATGTTCTTCCCTTTCTGAAGTTAATGGGGTAAGACATGGTCGGAGAGATTGGAAAGCAGCTGCAAGAAATAAGGTGGACTGAAGGAATTCTGGTCAGGAGGTCTGTTCTGTTGGTCATGCCCCTCATTTCTTGGCAATGATTTGTTGGCTGGCAGCATGTATATATTACTGATTAGGGTTAAATTTTCTGGCTACATGCCTATTAGCATTGAAGATCTTCAAAATAAGTTATTACTCGCCAAGAACCATTCTATGGAGGATGTGGTAAGTCCATTTACATGTTCCAAGTGTGACGATTTATATAGATTTTCATGAAAGTAGATATTGTCATACACATTTACAATCCATCATTTCTATTTATTTGGATCTTAGTTGATAGATTTGTGTTTTTTTGTTAGGTACTATAGAATTGATGGTTAAGGAAATAGAGTTTTCATAGAAAATGAGTTACACAAATTTTGGACAAGTCTTTTTCCCTATATGATGGCTTCTCTTTAGCATTGTTGTTAATTCCCTTTTTTTTTATTATTATTATTATTATTTTTAAATAAAATCATTTCATCTTGATGGTTGAAATGGTGGGGTGCAAAGTGTGTGAGTTGATAAATGGTTTAACAGTAAAAGGTATTCTGCCATTTTACAAGGAGATATGCAACTAGGGCTATAAGTGAACCGGGTATTATCTGTCCCATTTATGGCAGATACAGATATAGTCATATAGATACATTGATATCGTACCTGATTAAGATGCAATCTCTTTATTCTTCTTGTTTGCACAGATCCTTGTAGCTGATCCCATTAAGTTGGTTTAAGGTTGAGTTTGTTGTTGTTGTTGTTGTAGTATATATTATCTTTTTTCCCTCTTGACTTTTATTTCTCATTTTACTTGCAGATATTGTGTAGAACAGAAACAAACACTAATCAACTATTTGGTCACCCCAGGCTGCAGAAGTGGGATAGTAAATCAGCATTTCTTTGTATTAGGAGAATAATCTGCCTTGAATTTTCTGAGATACAGAAATTGAAGGCAATTCTTGTTAAGAATGACCAGAAAAGGGCGAATTAGTACAATTTATACATAACCTATTTTGCAGAGAACAGGGCATCACTATTAAATTTGAATGTGTATACCCAAACTGTAAGATGTAATATTGTTTGCATGACCATACAAGCGGAGAGACTTCAGTGAGAATATTCTCTCTCTCTCTCTCTCTCTCTCTCTCTCTTTTCTGGAAAGTAATCACTAGCCATGGGATCACTCTATGGTCCATGGGCTCTATGAAGGCGATCCGGATCCCTAACTGAGCCACAAACAATGCCTCTTGACCAATAGCTACATAAACGCATTACAATTTCCCTTTTTGATTGAGAATAGTATATGGGGTGCTGCTGTTTTACCGGTCTGTCTCTCCCCAAGAATTAATTCTCGCTGACTATGTATTGTTTTACTTGGTAATATATTTCAAAATGTTTCCCCAATTGGCAAGCCAGGTAAGAGAGTCCCTGGTCAGACATGCTACATAAAAAAATATCAAATGGCAAATCATTGGATGCTTAGGAGATGATCTATATAGACACGTATCAAATTTCATATCCAAATTCAATTATTTACTTCGAAATATAATGTCATACGCATCAATGCATGCATATCCATGCACGTCCTTCAATAATCATTCGCACCCATATCAAAATCTCAGATTTTTCAATGATTTGTTTTGCTACATTGCCAAATCATATATAGACTTCTACCAAAAAAAAAAAAAAACCTGTTTAACTTTAGACTCTACTAAAGAATGATTAATTAAAAAAAAAAAAAAAACTCCATTTAGACTTCAGACTTTGATTCGACATGTAATTAATGACCTTAGGGATGTACCTATCCTTCAAATTTTAACCCAATCTATTTCATATGGGACTTAATTATGTATTTATGTCTACCAGCGTATTGCCAAGCGAGAAAAGCTTCTCTCTCTTTTTATCTTTTTTTACCCGGCATGTACTTAATTTAAAAAAAAAAAAAAAACATCAAAGAACTCCTGAAAAATTTACATATCTAAACAAAGATAACATCTTTGATAGGAGTGTCAAAACCTAGCCTGATGGCCAGAACTAGTAAAACTGATTAAAAAATGGGAATCAAATCGAATTGATCCTCATCAGATTGGTTCTGGATGAGGTATGATGAGACCTGCTGAAAACATGATCACATTGGACCGACTAATATCCCAACTGAAAAATCTAATCAAATGAATCGAAAAAAATAAAATAAAATAATGGAGTATGAGGTTATGAATAAATGAATTGATTATCTATTGATTTCAATATTAGTGAGAGGATTTGTAATTGAGGGGAATTATTACAAATCAATGAGTATAAGGTTATGAATAGAGAAATTGATTTGTAACAAGGCTTCTATAAATCTTCTTGTTCATTATACAAAATGGTTCATTTTGTGATTATAACGATATTTATCTTCTCACTGATTAGTCACTATTCCTAGTTGTTTACTTGTTTTATAAGAACTGTAGTTATCTTTTCTCACTACGGATTATGAATGTAAGATTTCAATATGATTCAAGTAGAAATACAACCCGATCTAAACTGGTATTAAATTAATACTAAAAAACCGAAATAAACTGAAACCATATCAAGAATGAAACCAAGACGAAATTGACCGAAAATCAAATTCCTTAACAGTTTGGTTTTTGTCTTACTCATTCCCAAATCAAAACCGATTCAGCCCAACAGAAATCAGGCTGAACCAACCATATGACACCCTTAACAATTAAAGGAACCATAGCCCAAGATCGGCATGGATGGTCATCAAATAAAACCAATGGAATACCTCCAACGGATCTACTTAATATCAACAATCCCATCTCTCATGGCCTTTACTATCCTTGCTGAAGTCTTTTGATCTACGTTCTGGCTTGCATCCTGTAATTGCAAATCCAAAGATATATGATCAGAAAAAGTTTTCCTTCCCTGCTCAGTGAAGGAAGTGACTACCATCACCCCCTCCCTAATCTCCCCCTATTGTATGCCTTGGATGGACCACGGTGAACTGATGTCTATTCACCATAGTCTTAGGAAAACTAACTCTAACAAACAATGGAAAATTAATGTTGTATGATCCATGGCTGGTAATTCAAAATTGTTGGGTCCCGATTGACACTGAGAGGGGGGTGAATCAGTGTGCCAAATATTTTTTCATTTTTCAATTGTACCCTTGATGTGGCAATCACTATTTGCACTTCAATAGCACAGTCTACTGATGCTGCCTAGAGCTGCTATGTATACTACTGACCATTCTTACTGTTGTATGAAATTTGCTCACATAACTTGTATTGCTGCCCAGAGTGTCTCATAAACCTCACACAATAATCACTGTCACATACATACACAGTCGTATGCACATCCACACTGCACAACCAAGTGGTCAGGTCTACCAGATGTACACACCCATTCTGTAGCCAAGCACTCCAATCCACAATACAAATACGAGCATACACATCCACAACACAAGAAATACGTGCTTCGGTCAGTTGCCTACATACACAGAGTAATGTCAACTATCGGGCTCAGTATTTACTCAATACTAATTATGACTGCACCCACAGCCAAGGGAACAGATTCTCAGTTTCCACCAATGACATATAATGGCTAGGTCTTCACCCTAGTTTTCTCATGATGATATGAGAGGCCGCACCCACGGCAAATAGGTTTAGGTAGTTGTAATTACCAAGGAACACATAGCCCTTGTGTCCAGCACCCATTGAACATAAAAAAAAATAAAGTTGGGCTTATAACAATGCCTTATAGTGAAGCACTCATACATGCAAATTTCCCCCCAAATAGACTACAACTATCACTTAGGCATTTTATCAAACATCTTGCCTACAATGATTTATAATAATGGAAATTTGACAAAAGTGAGGTTACCTTGGCAAGGAGTAACCGTCTGAGATGCAATAATATCGATCTCCACTTTATGCGAACCATAACCATGTTGTCTCGGTGTCGCCAATGCTTCAACCCCGGTTGACACTTGGGTTTCTTGAAACAACTCACAAGAACCAAATTCTAGGTTCTTGTTATTCTTCTTTCTTTTTTCTTTGTCTTTACTTTCATGGAGCAACACTGACATTCACATTCACACACACACTCCTCTCTCTCTCTCCACTTCTCTTCTTCTAGTCTTCCTTATAAATAAAGCTTTAATGGGAAAATAATATTCTCAACAAGAATCATCAAACTCCATTAATTGGATTTGAGAAAATCTTTCTTAAGAGGCATTCAAGACACACACAAAGAGAGGAAAAAACTTATTCTCTATTTCCCTCTTCTTTTCTTCTCTTCCATTTTCTTTTTCTTTCACTTAGCAACAACCAATAGAGCTTGCTGCCTTGGTTTCTAGCAGCTTCCTAAGCCTCTAGTGGGGGCTACGGATGAAGTGCAAGAGCATGGAAGTCTTTCATTCAAACCCTTAGTTTTTCACGAGCTTCAACTGAATTTTTTGACCACATCAGCAACCCCTCTGCCTGATTTCTTCCCTCTGGTGTGTAGAGCTCGGAGAGATGAAGAATCGCTAACTTGAATCATCCAAATCCGAGTTAAAATGAGGGAGATATGACCATTTGAAGTTAGAGCAATGAGATAGCCTGAAATAGAATCTTCATAGGGGTGGCGTAGGCTACACCGGCGGAGCGCGCAATAGAGGCGCCGATCTGGCCGTAGATCTCATCAAAAGGCTTAATCTGAGCCGTCCGATTGAACCAATGGACAATAGATCTAAACCATAGATTTTGAATATCGATGACATCATCATGACGTACGCGCTGACATTGTCAGAAGCGTTGTCGATCACCGATTGGTTGATGTATTGAGTTTCACGGTACGCTGTCGGCTAACTTTAATAAAGCTCCATTGATCTTGACCATTAGATTGGAACCGATCTGATATGATTGGCTCAGATTAAGATATGGAGAATCTCTTTATAGATTCTATGCACATGCGCTACACACAATCAAGACTAATATGGTGAGGCGCCACACCATCATATCTAATACACTTCACCAATGAGAAGTTTTGGATAAGCATCTTCAACACAAGCTCTTGCACGAACCGTCGGATCTAAATCTTACTGACGTGGCTCAATCTGAGCCGTGTATTAAGGATCCCTCTGATTCTCTTATATACACATAAGCCCCTGCCTTCATATTTTCAGTGCTAAACACCCCTTATCAACTAAGACCTTCAAAATCTCAAAATTACATAAAAATCCTTAAAATTTCAAAAATAAATTCCAAAAAATCCACCCAACACTAGAGTAGATTGATGAATTTTTGGTTTGGATTTTCAAATCGGTTTTATGAAAATACTTATAACTTTTTCATACGATATCTGATCGAGATGAAACGAAGTACGTTGAAACCGTAACTAGACGCTCTACGACTTTCTAGAAGACTCAATTATCTGACTCAATTATGTAAAAAGACCAAAATGCTCCTAGACCTTTCCAATGACGTATCTTTCTCATACAGAATCGGAACACGATGAAATCAGAACCGTTGGAAAGATTCGATTTTTTTTTGTATTGTTACATGGAGAACACTTCCTTTAAAAAGTTCATCTTCAATACCGAAATTGCCCTCGACTGTCACAAATGTCGTAACTTCTTCATACGGTATCGGAATGTGACGAAATCAAATGCACTGGACTAGGTAAATTACAATATATTTTTTTCATGAAGAACTGATCTTCCAAAAATGTCATTTTCATTACTGAAAATGCCCCCGAGCATAAATAGGCAAATTTTGCCAGTTTTGACCTAGAAACCTGCACCACCTACTAAGGATGTATTAAACCACTCCATGCATACCAAGCGGCTCTGTTATCTCATCGGTGATACTGGACACTGCCATATCATTATTTCATCTATGTCACCCAAACTGACCACGTCATCACCACCACGTGGACGGATTGCCAACAAGGACAACCATAAAACAACAAAAATAAGGGTAGATCATTAGCAACTGAAGATGAAAGAGAAATAATTTGAAAAAGACATAAATTAGTAGTCAAATGTATACAAAGAGCACTCCCATTTATATTTGTTTCGAAAAATGATATGAAAATAAAAATGCCAATACAACCTCAGCCTCAATGCTACAAAGAGCACAAGTATTGCCAACATAAACAAAAGAAGCTAACTTTTTCTTAGTCAAGACACCATCAACTAGAGACTTCTACAAAAAAAGAGTGTTTAAATATGAACAAGGTCAATTTTTAATATAATGCCTTTTATGATCTTAAAAGATATTGATAGAAAGATACATCATCTCTAGAAAATTAATAAATGCAGGAAAGTGGTGGGATGGATGCTATAGTACAGGACAGTCAAACAACTGTTTCAAGATTGTAAAAGAATAAATCAATATTATATAACTATATTACTCAAAAATTCTGCTGATATTAGTAGGAATTTTGGAAGTAGAGCGAATGCGAGTAACAAGTCCAAGGAACCCATGTCACAAAAGGGGCATTCGTAGAGGGACGTGGTCACAAGATAGAGAGAGGTGTAGTGCTCTCTCTCTCTCTCTCTCTCTCTCTCTTCATAAATCCAATCATTTTTTGATTCATTGTTTCAAGTTTCAGAAATCTAATTCGGTGGAAAAATTATGAGAACCTCTATTTAAGGAGAGTTATGGAAAGTTCAGATATGGTTCTTGGAACAAGAAACATGCAAGCACTCTTTCTCAGAAAAAAAAAAAGAAATGCAAGCACTCTTTCTCTCCCATAGATGGGGATGGAGAAGGAAGTGTAGGATGGGATTTGATGGAGTGGTATAAGGGAGTGAAGGATTCTGGAGAGGGGGTGGTTTGAGGCTGCATGGGAGCTATGTCCAATGAATGGGGCAAGTGAAGATGGCAGAGGAGGTGATGGAGATGGAAGTGGAGGAGGAGAAGAAGGTGGTGGCGCAAATGGTGGAGTGAGTGATCGAGACGGTGGTGGATGAGAATGTGGCGGATGAGAATGTGTTTGCAATGATGGTAGTGGGATGGGGGTGGTGAGCTCATTGGTGGCAGGGGTTGGGGAGAAAATAATTGGTTGTGGTGGTAGTGGTAGAGATAGCAAGAGTAGCAGCTGCAAGCCACCGTAGGTGAGGGAGGCGACTTTCTAATTATATCATATATCATATAATAATGGGAAAGAACACTTCCTCTCATTGTACATTAGACGTCTGTCTTTTCATAATCTGATTTCACTTTCCCCTTGTGTGTAGGGGCATAGGGTACACTAAAAGGTAGCGTTGTTTTACCCTAATAATATAAGCTTCTTCAATGCCAAAAAGGATTGTAAAAAATGGTGCACATCCATGTACATAATTGTTGGATGGGCATGATAGTGTATGATAATGACACACATATAATCCACAAGTGTCACCACGTCGTAGGGGACCACGTACGTCCTACATATTAACAAACCAAGAACTCTCCACTAAGTTATCATCGAATGAGGACAAACCATGCGGTTAGTATCATCTCCTATGTAGACACAAGTCTCTCCTCTCCTATCCTTTAAATAGATCATCAGCACCCAATTAAGGTCCGAAGTCAACTTCTTTAGAAACAAAACCTAATTGTCTCTTCCGTCCTCGAACTTTGGCATCAGTGAGTTTCTATTGAAGTACACTCCGACTGTCTCCATTACCTTTCGCTCATTTGGCTCTCTGTGTGCATGTTATTTGTTGGCATGGAATTTCCCCTAAGTTACGGTCAACTGACCGTATGGTTGAGTGTGCAGGCATGTCAGAATCTTTCCTGATCAGATTCAATGATAAATCTGATTTCGACCAAGTGACTTTGGCTCTCCTCTTGTTCCAATTGGTCCAGGGACTTTTGGGCACTCAAAAACCGCCAACGGACAAAGGAATAAACACTGATATATTTCTTGTAAGGGTTCTGAGTACAATGCACTCGGGTCTAACAACAGACCCTGTGACAAATGTGTGAAAATAACACAAAGAGTCATATTCTATCTCTATCTCTACATAGCAGAAAGTAAAGGAATAAAAGGAATGAAAGAGTTGCAGTATGGTTGGATTTTTGTGTGTTGTTGATTGTCCTCTTTTGGCTGATTTTCTCTCCTTATATACTTTGAGGATTAATCATTCCACCACACACACCATTAGCCCACTTCCCCATTAGACTGGGTTCCAATGCACCTATGACACTTGTCCCTTGAAAAAGGTTCTCTACGTGCACCTTCTCAACTGTCCTTAAGTGTTGGTGCCACATCGCTCATGGGTGGTGGACTTTTTAAAATCACCAGAGTCATCCCTAGTTTCTTTTCTTCATATGAACCACCCTTGGCCATGTCATCAGGTGCATGCTTTTCAAATTTTGGCGCCAACACTATCTCAATTGAAATTTCCATGGCAATATAAAATACATAGTCCTTCATCCCATCCAACAATTTGGTGATCAATTGTGCATCATACACGGTCGTGTGTAAAACTTTTTATTTAAGGAAATTTATTTTTACCTCTCTTCATGTTTGCCTTTAGTGCATTTTCCATCTGAAGTTTCATTTATTACATTTAAACCCATCGAAACTAACACCATGAAAAATGTGTTAATTTTTCAAATGGAAAAGATGATTTTACCCTGGAGATAGAATAACTAAATAAGGCCTTCCTTTGTGCCTTTGTCTTCATCCATCATCATTGTCTCTAATGGCGATGGTCGACTCTCTGGGTTATTCGAAGATGGATGAGTAGATCGCCATCCAAGAAGCTGCTTCGGCTAGACTAAAGAGCATGGAACATTTGATCCGTTTGCTCTCCCATCAAAACCAGCAGCAGAACCAGTTAGAGTTAGGCAAAAAGAATAACTAAATAAGGGGTAAGATCTCTCTTCTACAGGTAAGAGAGGATGGTTAGAGTTTTTCAATGGTTTGAATCTCTTGCAGATGGTGTTTCCACCGACTTTGTTCATGTAGTTTGAATCTGTCGTTTCCATAACTTTCCACCGACTCTGTTCTTATTAAATTCTCATTTGGATCTTCAAAGAAATCCAAATGATATTCAGATTTTGGGGGCGGAATTCATCAAGAAGGAAATGTTTGAGAAATGGAGGACTGTGATATTCCGAAGCCACCTGAAAAATTACCTTCTTGCTAACGACGATGGAGAAAAGGTTCGTCAGAGTCGCAACGGATCTTCGAGAAACGCGAGGTGGACGGTGGAATTTGGAATTAGTGGAAGGGAAGAATAACGTGGTGCGCCTCAAGAGTTGCCATGGTCGCTACCTGACTGCTTCTGAAATGCCCTTTCTTCTTGGCATGACAGGGAAGAAGGTAAACCAGTCCATGCCTTCCTCCAAATGGGAATCTTCGATAAAGGCGGGTGCGGATCTATGAATAGGATCTTGGGTACTATTCGAAATTTCGAAGAACTACGTGAAGGCTGGAAAAAGCCCGAGCCCGCTTACAGAAAGTAGAAATGGAGGCAGATGAGTTTCGAGTGAATGGGTACTTTGAGATAGAACGAGAAAAATTAAATGTGGCAAAATGTTAAAATGTGCCAGAAAAAACAAGGGAAGAAAAAGGGTAAAATCGTCTTTTTAATTTGAAAAACTAACACCTCTCACTGTATTAGTTTCGATAGGCTTAAATGTATTAATACAATTTTATATTCAATCCCAAAAGGTATATTTGATCGAGACTTATGACCGATTCCATCCCAATTCAGCTGATCCCTATCATATTATCAACTTCAACCTCCACTTGAGGGACTCCTTGACCTCAAAGATGATTTCCCCAAAATTCCTATAATTTGACACACATCCCCAATCATCGTTCACCACTTTTTTTTTTTTGGGTGAATATACCACTCACCACTTGACTTAGAGCAATTTCGTAATTTTAAATACTAAAATCTTAATCGTAGGAATAATTAGGGCTAAAACAGGGCCAAGTTTCTTACAATCTTAACCTAACCCTAGATCCCAAAACTCAACCCAACCCTAACCAATCCTGTCGGGTTCATACTTAGGACCAACCCTACAGGGCTCAGGGTTGGGCCGGGTTGGGTCGAGTTGACCTTGGCTGGTCTTCTTAGTAAAATAACATTCCGATAAGTATAACATTTGAAAATTAAGAAAATTGATAGATTTGAAGCAAAGGGTTTTTAATTAAAGCTCTAAAATGAATTCCTCCATTAGACTATACTTAACGTGATATTTTATCATTCTTTCATGGAGATTCCATGTGTCCTTATTTTTCTATGTGACAATTTTTTTAATCCCCTCCATCAAAAGTCAACATATTAAGACACCAAGTACTGCAAAGCCCCCGCCTCTCCTTATTCCTTATTTCATGGCTGTAGGGATGAGTTTTTCCTTTGGCTTTGTGCTATCTCTTTTGGCTATATTGTTCTCTACCATATTCTTGTTATACAAGAAATTCAATGACAACAAAAAACTCCATCAAGAAATATGGCTCTCCCTTGGCTAGGAGAGACACCTGCATTTTACAAAGCACAAAAATAATCAGGGTTAGACTTAGGGAGGGTTAGGGTCGGGCTGGGTTTTCTATGCCTCAACCTAGGCCCGGTCCGGCCCAACCCCACATAGGATTGGGTCATGTTGGGCCGGGTTGGCTTTCATAGTCGGGTTAGATAGGGTTCGGGCTCAAGGCGGATTAGGGCGGGCTCGGATCATCAGGGCTAAACTTACACCCTTAGAAATAATCATCGTCATGTTATCGAAAAATGAATAATCATCCTGTCACCTTTGTTACGTATATCAATTATATGAACATAAAAATGTATCTAACGGTATAATGGTAATTCATTCATACCTTTACAATTCCCTTAATTTTTTTCGGAGGTTGAATATACTATACTTTCTATCACCTAATTGTATATGTGAGCATTCAATTTCTGTTTTATTTTTTATTTTTATAAAAAATTCAATTTTGACCTATTATCAATGGATCCATTTTTTTTTCCACTGTTTGACCGATCAAGAGGTTCATCCTCCCCAACTCCTCAACCCCTTAGCCCCTCAAGCCCCCTTCGGCACATATCTAGCAGCTCGAAGACCTACATGCATCTTAAAGGCACTCCAACCATTAGATGTGACTAACGTGTCTCCCAATCGTCAGATATGCGCTGAAAGACTGATGCATCTCTTTCCAGGGTCAGACGACGTGTGGAATGTTAACATTCGTGGTCTACTTGTACTCATTTCTAAGTTGAACTAAACATTATTTCCATAAAAGGTTTGAAAACCAGACCAGAAACGGTCACTACGCGGTATTAATTTTGTGGATACAGATTGTATACTATAATGTAAGCTGGTTAGATCATGCATCTTGGCCGTTCATTTAGAATATTTGAATTAAAAGTTGTTGATCACAAATTCATAATAGGCCGAATGTCGCGGCGATGATTGATGAGCTGACACAGGACCCCACCGTAGCACCTTCTTGAATCATCTGGATTCCAATCCAATGGTGGAAAGTGAGGAGAATCTCCTGCGCAGACCAACTAAACCCGTTCTGGCCTAACATTTGTCGTCGCCGTCTCTGGTGTTCTTTCCTTTTTTGACCAACTTGTTCTTATCTGCTCATCTCTCTCTCTCTCTCTCTCTCTCTCTCTCTCTCTCAATTCGAATTTCGAGACTCGAGAGTGGAGACTACAGGCACAAAAACGTAAGTCGTTTCTCATTCTCGAAAACCCACTTGGCTTGGATGGTTTCAGAGGTTGACACCTTCACGGGATCAGCGGCTGCTTTCAATCTAGGGTTTTTTTTTTCAAAATCCCAACTTTTGACGTCTATGGATCTAAAACATAGCTCGGAGCCTGAAAGACGACTCTTTTAATCAGTAAAACAGTCGCTCAAGGTCAAGGCTTACCTTTTTTCCTTCTGATTTCGTCGATTTCCTTGGTTTGGACAGTGTGAACGGAGGGAAGCAAAAAGATTCTAGGGTTTCAGTTTTCTTTCAATTCTGATTTTTTACGGAAATAACGGAGCTTGAAAGATTAGCGTTGTATTGGGTTCTCCTTGCGCGTTCCTTTTTGGTCAATTTTTAATGATCTACTGAGGAAACTCGGTTTTTTGCGTTATAAACGACGGAATCAAGAAAAGGGTACGCTTTCTGCCTTGAATTTGTTGGCGTTTATGTAGGATTAATTGGTCATGGTTTGGTTCATGGTGTGAGAATCTTTTGGTGTTTTCAGGTTTGGGTTTTTGAAGTTTTGGGGGTTTGATTGCTGGGAATGATTTTGTGGTTCAAAAGATTGAATATTATTTTTGTTTTGGGGAGAAAGTTCAGGGGTTATTGAGATGGAGAATTCGAATTTATCGAGGAATAGACATGGGGAGCATCTGGGTGTCAACAAAATGGGGAAGAACATCAAGAAGAGTCCGTTGCATCAACCCAATTTCGCAAACGCAAAGCCACAGCCACAGCCACAGCCTCAGGTTTACAACATAAGCAAGAACGATTTCCGGAGCATCGTTCAAAAGTTGACTGGTTCTCCCTCCCAAGACCCTTCACCACGACCGCCTCAGAATCCGCCTAAACATCCAAGTATGCGTTTGCAGAAGATCCGTCCACCCCCGTTGACGCCAATCTACCGACCCCCGATTCCTCCTCCTGCACCTGCTCCTTTTAACAACAGCTTTGTTAGACCTGGTCCGATTGCTCAACCATCGGTGTCCCCAGTGCCGTCCCAGACACCTGGTGACCAAGTTTGGGCCAACACAGCTGAGTCCCCAATCTCGGCTTACATGAGATACCTTCAGAATTCTATCATTGACTCAAGTCCAAGGCAAGCACATCAGCCTCAATTTCAAGCTCCTCCACGACAGGCCCAAGCTCAAGCTCAGGCTCAACAGGCCAGCACAGGCACAGGCACAGGCACAGGCACAAGCACAAGCACAAGCACATGCTCATGCTCAAGCACATCAATTTCAATATCAAGCTCAAGCTCAACCTCTGTTACAGGGTCAGGTTCCAATTCAGCCCTCGTCCTCGGGTTTACTTCCGACACCGCCACAGCCGACTTTCCCATATCCGGGAGCTCATGGTTTCCCTTTTCCACGAGGGAATGCTGCTGCGCTTTTGCCTTCTCCTACTTCTCAGTTCCTCTTGCCGTCCCCAAGCTTTTTTTCGAATCTTTTGTCTCCTAGGTCCCCTCGTTCTCCTTATCCTTTGATCTCTCCTACTTTTCAGTACCCTCCACCTCTGACTCCCAATTTTCCATATTCTATGGCGTCACAGTCAGGGATTTTGGGTCCTGGGCCGCAACCTCCGCCATCTCCTGGCATTTTATTTCCATCCTCCCCTTCTGGGTTTTTTCCCATCCCAAGTCCGAGATGGAGAAATCAATAATTTCTGACAGGTACTTGTTGGGAGGATTTTTGTTTTCCGCTTCTGCTGACTAGCTCCTTAGCTCCTTATTCAAGGAGCTCTTGTCTGTGACATGTAACCTATACCAGTGTAGGGAGTCTAAAGAAATTTCAAGCCCATTTTTATTTTCCTTTTTGCTCTTTTTATCCCCATTCTAAATCCAGCTTCTCAATTTGGAGCCTGTAACAACTGCATTTTGTTCTGTTAATCTGGACAACTATTACTTTAGGTTAACCGATTTTAGTAGTTAGAACCCTATTGAATAGTGCAGCAGCAGGAAAGGAGTTAGGATCACAGATGTCAAAATTACTTTGTATGTTACCTTGCTTATGTATTCTTGTAATTCTGTGAATTAAAATTTGAAAAATTTTCACTCTTTTTTATCAGCTGAAATTAGTTGTTGAGCTTTTGGTTTTAATACTCAGTGTACGATGCTTGTGCATATTCAAGGATAAATTGTCAGTTATGCCAATTTACTTTCAGAATTCCAGGGGAAAGAAAAAGGGAAAATTCAGTGAGCGTCTTTTGTTGAATGTACTGTGGTGTTGAATAATTTTTTGTTGGTGATATTGTCATGATGGTCCTGGCGCCATAATTTTGGATGGTGTAGGTTGAAATCATATCAAAGAAAGCTATTACGAACATGCATCCTGATATTCGTCGGAGTCAGAGGTATTTCCTCTTAATCCTGTGCTTAGAATTTTGTGTCCAGCTGGAACACATTGGACATTTACTTGTTTCTATATTTTTGTGTCATGTTAATGATGTAACTACAGGGGCACTGCACTATGAAACCATATAATTGGTTTATCTCCTGTTATTTTCACTGAACGTTATCTGAAGCTCTGATCTCTTGTTGATTGAGTATAGAAACATTCCAAAGGAGATAGTAGTCACTTGTATGGTGTAAAGGAAAGTTGGACATGGAGGAAGTTTAAGTTAAGAACGTAAAACCAAAGAATAATCTACCCTTTCCCATTTCTTTTTTTTTTTTGGTGGATACACTTTCCCATTTCAATAAGTCATCCATCAACTGTATAGATTTTTTGAACTTGTAAAGTAATGCTGGGTGCCATGCTTTTCGTTCAATATATTCTTGGATTGTTTTAGGAAACTATTTGAATGACTGCTCCAAATCTTTTCTGTTGCTTGCTTGTAGTAGTTTCTTGAGGTTTCTACTTTGCTTCTACACCATGTTGACCTGATTCATGTGTGTCATTTCTTCTTGAAAATTAATCATTTTCTAGATGTGTGGCATTTTATTAAACACTGATGCAACAACGGCTCAGCCTTTTCCCAACTAAACATTGATATGTATTCCTTATTTTACATATTTCTTTCCATCTTTTTTTTTTTTGTGGGGGGGGGTGGGAAGGATGTGGTGGCCATTCATTGGAATTAATTATTCTTGTAATGTGGAGAGGGTGCAGTGCTTAAAGTGTTTCTTTAAAGCAACTCTAGCAAATGGATTCACATTAAAAAAAACTGTGAATAAATCGTCAGTGATAAAACAAAGAGCAAGGTTAGTGAAAAGGCCGAATAGGCCCTGTTGTATAGCGAGATTAATACTTAAGGTACCCTCATTTTTCTGTAAAACAATTATTTATATAGTTTCTGAAGCTGTCTCTTGAATTCAATGACGATGGTCAGTTTAAGATGTTTGAGAGTTCAATATTATAGAACATCTTTCAGAAGATGCTCCTGACAGTTGACGGTGCACTATTCCTTTAGGCGGACATAGAATAAAGAAAAATGGAGGAAAGCAAAGTGGAAGGTTCATCTAGGGAAGTAATGTAAACATTAACGCTCCTCCAGCCTTAATTCTGCCTATCGTTTGTCATTGTCCGCTTCGTAGGCAAATTTTCATGAACTCATTGTATTGGTGCACTAGTTCTTGATTTTATACCATTAAGAAATGTGCAATATGAAATTGCCAGAAAGCAGCTCTGACAGAAAAGTTTGATTTCTATAATGAGCTTAGGAATGTACATATCTGGCACTTCCTGACATTTTTGTGCTATGTTTTGATCTTAGGGTGTTGACAAGTAATGCCATGATGGATATGTGATATGCTTCACAATGAAGCAAGGAAGTTTACATTCCAAATAAATTGTGACATTTCTTCTGAAGTTATATTGGATGGTGACTGAATGGGGAGATAGGTTGGAATCGGTGGCATGTATCTGGTGACGATTGGAGGATAGCTATTCTTGGTAATCATAAAATTATGCCTTTAGGGTCTTCACATCTGGATTTGTAATTGAACATATTTCCATAAGCTTTAGTTTTAGTATCCATAGCATGGTTGACACTGCCTGGGGATGATGCAGTTACATGATGGGTTAATTAGGGATATTTTGGTTTTTATTTATTTATTTATTTTTTTTACATTCTTGTTTCTGGAGTCATAGGAAGTAGTTTGGGTATTTGTAAGTGCAATTAGATACAATACCATAGGAGTTTGGATTTGAGTTGATTTTTGTTTTCAGTTATAGGATAGGATTAGGATTTCTTTTGCTTAATTCTATATAACAGCATGTAAGCCAACGATTCTTAGTTGGATTGGAAATTGAATGAACTTTGGTTTACCTGCTGGTTGCTGGACTTGCTTATTGGTTTCTCCTCTTCACTGATTCAGACCAGGGTCCCTCCTCCACACAGGTTTGATCTCCTCTATTCATTTCTTCCATTCTTCTTTCTCCTCCCTCGTATATTATTTCTTCTCCTTTGTCTTTTTGCCATTGATACTCTGTTTGGGCAGTGGTTGTGACTGCCAGAAAACCGAGTCAAAACTCCTTTGAATCTGACCCTTTGGGTTTGAATTTTGGTGGCTGGATCTTACTTAGGAACAAAATTTTAACTGACCAGTTTGAGTCCCAAAGGATCTCTTTACTGTGAGATCCAACACAGTTTGGATATGGTTTCTGTTCTGCTGTCAGATCTGAGTTGCAGGGTTTTTCCTTTAGTCTTCGACCTCTATTTGGAGTGGTGCTTGGTTGAGATTAGCAGGTCCTTGAGTTGAAAATCTCCCGAAATTTCAGACCATGTGGACTTGAATCGAAGGAGTTCTTTCACTCATAGCTGACTGAACTCTTTCTGCCTTTCTCCTCTATCATGAGGAAGTGTACACATTTTAAATCCTTTCTTTTATACTACACAAAAGGAGCATATATTCTGAACCTATTTTGGTTTCTAACCACCTCATTAAAACTCTAGAAATACCATTCCTTTTCAAATTCAATTTACTGTTTTGGGTCCTTCCACTTTTTACTTACATATAAGGTTCTGTATTATTCCAGAAATTACATAATTGCTGTTCAATTTTGTGGCCCATAGGTGACTCAAATTTAGGGTTTTCGAACCCCAGGATCGGATCAGGAGGAACCTTCATGATGTGGGTAACAGTCACCTTGCAGATGTTCTATAGGTACAGGGTTGAGTGACTAAAGGGAGTCAATCACTTAGAAGCATGGTTAGGGTTTTTTAACAAAGACATTGATGCATGAATTGTTTGCATTAAAGGGATAGGATAGAAGAATTTAGATCCAAGGCAATCCCCTGTTCAGGTCATCTTTTTTGTAATATGTGAGTGAAAATTAGGAATGTTGTGTAAATATGTTCCTGTAGTTTTAGTGATCATGATTTGAGATAGGTTGCTGCAGGAGGGAAAATATCATTATTCTTCTTCTTTTTCCCTTTTGACACATCTTTATCCTAGCTTTTGGGATGACATGACTTCCATGTGTGGAAGTTCTACAGAGGATTTTGTTGATGAACTAGGAAACAGGAAAGGGTTGGTTCTCAGCTTATGGGACTGGATTTTGTAATTAGCATAAGAAAGTGGGGAGAGGGGGGTGGGAAGGTGGTTTTACTAAAAGGAGACTGTCATGAGTGCCTGGTAAATCCATGCACTCTACAAACCTACTTATTATTTTATTTTTTTCAAAATTTTGCTGTTTTTGACAAGTGGTGTCCATGTAGAGCAATCATTGATGCTTTATATTATACACGAGCTGATAAAATTGTCACATCGGATTTCGTGTTGGAAACTGGCATCTGCATCTTTCTGTTTGCTTACTTAGATAATGTGTTTCATCTGGTTTAAATGCATTCTACATGTATATGTATATATGTATGTATATGGGATTTTTTTATTGACACCCCTTAGGAAATTATTTGTAATCTTTTTAGCCGTCTAAGTATAGCACAAATTTTCTTTTAGTGAAGGTAGAATCCTATCATTTCATACTTGTACTCAACAAGCTTGCGAAACAGTGCCAGCTCTTCAAAATGCTATGATGCTAAGTCACTTTCAGATATTTTTGAAAACCTTTTCTGCCCTTAACTTTAAAGAACTTTTGAAAAGTAAGATAAAGGGTAATCAAAAGAAGGTTACATGTTCTAAATACACGTATAGAGTTGTCATTCAGACAGTGTGTATTGGAACAAAGTTGTCTGGTGGAGTTGTGGAACATAGGGGTCACATCCAAACACAGAGGCACTTGCTTCTGTGTCTAGGCCCCTATGACTCGGTGTGCTTCCGTTTTTTACCTAAGATTATGATCCACGATGAGATTGGAAATGAAGAAAGATTACTTTTGCTGTTACTGTGACATGTTGGAGCCAAGGTTGGTTTGTTTGGTCATTCTCTTCCCTCCCTGTTCAGTTTTCTCCTTTTGGTTCATCCTCGCAAAGTCAGATCTTCTCCTCTAGTCCTTCTTCCCATTATATCCTTATATTTCAGTTCGTTTAGATCTGTTCAGTTGTACGCTGTTTCAGCCACCAACTGCCCCTTTATATCAGGTTTGATCTCCCTTGCCCCTCTTTTCTTCCCAAGATTTGGGATGGTGAGAGTGCTTTTGGTACAGGCGAGCCAAGCCTTCAAGTTCCAACTCCTAAGTCCTCTGTGGTGGGATTCTAATTGACTTTCAGGACTGGATCATTGGTTACCGCCAGAGTCTGTTTGCAGGAAATAATAATATTTAAACACTTGATGCTCAAGCCTATTGCTTGTCGATTTTGAGAGGTCGTTAAGGACTTGTGTGTGAAATTTCAGATTGAAGGAATATCTCTCGAGTGAGATATCACACTCGATAAGGTTTACTCCTATATTCTGTCAAGAAGTTGAAAAGTCCAATGATGTCACTTAGCCCTATTGCGATATTTGCATAAAAGACCCTGTAACTCCTATTTTATTTCATTCATTAACGTCCCTGTTTTTAATTTCCATAAATTTCCCTTAAACAATTGCTTCTAGTTGAGTCCTGACTCTGTTTCTTCTCCCAAAAGGATCTAAACTGTTATCATGGGTTCTGATATCTCTCTCTTGGTTTGCTTCTTCTTCTTCATAGGTTTTGGTTGCTAAGCTTTCGTTACAAGATCCAAAAATATTTTTTTTGTCCATATCCTAACCATGATAGGACCCTCTCATATCACGAATTCTGAGCTCCACGAGTTTATGTAAAGAACTCTCTGAGAGTCAACAGTAGACGAAAGTGAAGTTTGAGTCCAGATTCCAGAAGCATTCAGCTATAGCAAATCTCACTTCCTAGGTGGATTTAGTTTTGGAGAGCCTGAACATTAAAAATTGAGATCAAGCAGGATCGTTTGCACCAGTTCCTTAGTTTAGAACTCTACAACTTACAAATTTACCCCTGAGGTAGCAACCCGAGCTAATTATATTTCCAGACGTCATACGACGGTTTTTAGACAGATTATGGCATCAAGGTTGAGGTTCTAGAGTTTGATGGCGAGATGGGCCCGAGGATTTTCTTAATTGGTGGATTAAAGTTGAGAGGTTTTGCACCTACAAATCCTTTCTAGATGATAAGAAGTGTGAATTCATTCTCACAATATTTACTGGTTATGCTTGTTCATAGTGGGAAGACATGCTATGGTCAAGATTCATTAGGTGACTTGAACCAGTCACAAATTGGGAGGCTGTGAAGCACCCAAGACTGAAGAAAAGAAAGCTGAGTCCCGTGAGGTTGAAGAAAATAAGAAAGAGGTCTCCAAGGGTAGCGATGTCTAAAGAATAGTATGTTGCAATTATGGTGAGAAATGTCACTTTGGCTTAAGTGTCTCAACAAGACACATTTTGTGACCATGGTTGAGACGACGTTGAAAAATATGGACGACAAGGATGACATAATGGCTCATAAGCCTTGTCCTCCTGATCCAAATGATGACACCTCAATCATGGTATTGATGATGAGGTCAAAGCTAACTCAGCTGGCCTTTCTTTCTTCTTCAATATATTAGTAGAGAAGGCTCCCCTTTTCCAGCAGAAGGGTATTCTACTAAATGATAATGATTCGACAACAGTCCATACAGTTGTCGACAAGGGAGCAAATGTCAACTTCATCTCTGCAGACCTAGTTTGGGTTCTTAACCTCTCGGGGAAGAGGCTTCACAAGAAAGTTTGTACGATTTTGGTCCTAATGCTCGAGAAGAGGCTGTTGCAGTTGTACCAGTTAATCTACAATTTGGACCACTTTACTATCAGGTGCCTTACCTAGTCAGTCCCCTAGTGCATTGTAACATTCTCTTAGGACGACCATGGCAAAATGAGGCTGGTATTCTCTACTATGATGCATGGAACACCATCAAGATGAAACAAGGAGGACGCACGCTTTTTATGTTGCTGCACACATTGACATCCTTGACGGCAATCGTTCTTTCCTTTAGCTATTGGTCAGTATTTCCTCCCCATTCATGTGGTTGTGGTTTGACCGTCCTCTCTAAGATACGTGCCACCTCAACGTTGGGATCACAATAAGCACATCTTAGGTCCTCGACTTAACTCGACAGACTCGAGTTCTTTTAAGAGCGAAAGATTTGATGCAGTTACATGTAGAGTTAAATAGTGGTTAATTTTGTCATTCTCTATTAGTTAGCTATGTGGGACTGATCCAAATTGACATTGAACTCTTCGTTAGCTTCGCTAGGTTGGTGGCAAAGCAACATGTAGTTTTCTTTGCTGGATTCTGCCTCCTAGAACTGTCCCTGTGATCCAGCGTGTTTTTTGAAAGCTCCTCCATATGACGCCATTTCCATTGGCGTTTTTCTCCGTGCGCCATTTGGAATGGCGTCAAACTGACCATCTGTGCTCTCTTTTGCTCAGTGACCTATTCTGGGTTCTCTGGTGGTTTTGTTGCTTTGCATATTCAGTTTTAGAGTTTGTTTAGGAATTTTTACTTCTTTATTATATAAGATAAGATTATCATCCATTATGAGATTGGATGAAGAAAGTTGATTTTTGCTATTACTGTAAATTCTTGGAGCCAAGGTTTGTTCGTTTGGTCTTCCTCCATACTGTTCAGTTTTCTCTTTCTAGATCATCCTTGCAGGTCAAATCCTCTCCTCTAATCTCCTCCTTCCCAGTATATTCTATTTCAGTTCAATTAGATCTATTTAAGCACCGTTTGACAACGTTCCGTTTCTGCGTTTTCTTGTTTCCAGAAACGGAGAAACAACCTAAAAAGTGTTTGATAAAGTTGTTCCGTTTCACCCGTTTCTAGAAACATAAATCAAAATTTATGTCTATTTATAATTCTAGAAACGGCTTTAACGAAACAAGTCCGACTTGTTTCGTCATTTCTAGAAACGAATTTAAGAGAAAAAAAGGCTGTTGTGCCTGATAAATCTCTTAACTATTTAAACCTAAAAAGAGGCAACCTAATCCTCTCTCCCTTTTGGGCATCCGATGATACTATTGGGTTTTTTAGTGGCATTATGTCTGCAAAAAAATGTTTCAAAAAATAGGTATATCAAACACCAAAAAATATGTTTTTATTTCTGAAAATGTGAAAAGCCGTTTCTGCTATTTCTAGACACAGAAAGAGTAGAAACATTATCGAACTGTGCCTGTTCCAGCCCCCAAGTCCTCTTTATGTGATGAGATTCAAATTTAGTTCAGGACTGGATCCTTGATTTTCACTAGAGTTTGTTTGCAGGAAATAATAGTATTTAAAACACTTGATGCTCAAGCCTACTGCTAGTCGATTTTGGATGATAACAAGTATGGTTTTGGATAGAGTTGGATGGTGAAAAAGGATCACTGTAGCCAACCCCATTTTAGTTGAGATGAGGCGTAGTAGAGTTGAGTTGAATTAAATGGAATTCGAGGATTGATGGGGAAGCTTTGCCATGCAAAGGATGCTTCTCTGGGTTTGGGGTGTCAGAAATGAGCCTGGGCTCTACTGATACTTCTCAGGTACTGGTTGAGTATTCTCTCTCTTTTTTTTTTTTTTTTTTGGTGCGAAAGGTGTTTGGCTATTTTTTCATTCACTGATCCTATTTATATCATTTTAAGAAACCTTAGTAATTTTCTGTTTGGTTCAAGTGACTTTTGTATCTGAGTACCTATGTGATTAGTTCTTAAAAGCAAGCTGTTGACAAAGGAAGCCATTTTCTTTGTTCTTGACACCTTGAACACCCCCAACCACCCCCCCCCCCCCAAAAAAAAAAAAAACTCTCCCAAGTCCCACCCCCCCCAAAAAAAGGCCAGGTGGTTTTTCTAATTGATATGAAACAATTTTTAAGCCTATTGGCAGCAGAGTTTGATTCAAACTGGTCTTATTATTTACAAACGCCTCGTAGTATTGGATTCATTTTCCTACTGAAAATAGAGAATATGGGCATTTGGACCTCTCCTCTGCCAAAGCTCGAATGAAATGGCCATGTATTTGAGTTCATAATGTCATTTTATGTTTGATTTCCGGTCCAATCCAAGGTGGGTTTGTTCAAAGCAGTGATTTGGAAATTGTTCGAAGAAGTTAAATGCTGTAATGTCTGTTCAGCATCAAATAGGAGTGAGAAGGAGTTGATTCCGTTGCTTGTACTTTTCTTTTATTCATCGAGATGGGATTGATGTTCATTGTACTGTATTGTATTGAAAGAATGAATTGGATGGATGCCTGTGGCTTTCGATGCCAAGCACCTTCCTTGAAATGCCAAATTCATTGAAGAAAATTGAGAATTAAACGTCACTGCAACACATGTAGGCTGATCATAACAACAATCACAAATTAAAAATAGGATGATCCACAGATGATAATGCTTGGTAACTAGGTAATGTTATCATAGGAATAGTAATGGATTGCACACCAAAGACTGAAAAAGAGCAACAAAAGAATAAGATTTGACGTGCTCAGGGTGAAACACCAATGGCTTTGCAGCCCAAACATACTTGGAAACAGTTCAAGATAGAAAAATATGCCACATGGTTTCATTTTTTCAATTTATCAAAAAAAAAAATGGAGAGGATCAATAAAAAATGAACTTCAGTAGTTATTTATTTATTTATTTATTGGGAAAAAAGATGATACAATAGTATCGAAAATATAAGAATTAAGCTTTTCTACTCTCGAACGTTTATCCATATCATGAGCTATACCTATCGTGTCCCTACTCTGTTTAACAGCTTTATCTTTATTAGCTATACTTCCTACCAGAATTTCCCATAAAAAAAGTTTAAAATAAGGATGGATATCTTTAATTTCCAGAATTGCCTGGCATAAGCTAGCATCTCCTTGTGCCTCTCATCTCATGAACGGGAACATATATTTCATAGAGGAGAGGAGAGAATTTATTTATAGGAGAATGGGCATGCTGTTGCCTTGCGGCTGCTCCCAACAAGCACCAATGGAGAGTGTGGGATGGTGGGGAGTGTGGGATGGGAGGGGGAGGGGGAGGGGCAGAGGAGTGTTTTTTTGGGGGTGAGGGAGAGAGATAAGCATAAATGTAAGCACAACGTTAGTGTGCCCAGCCTTTTCCAATATATATACTAGTAGTGGAATCAGAGTTCAATTGATCAGTCATTTTAACCGTGGATTGAGCTGAATGTACAACGCTTGAGAAAGACCTTTGTCGCCTCTCTGTAACTATAATAGTGTGATTGAAGTCCTAACCTAACTGATAGCTGCTAAGTGAATGCTTGCATTGATTGACTTTAGCACGTTTGTTTATTGGGAACATCCTAGCGATGCCTTCGCGGGTTCAAACGCACTCACAAGATATCAATTATGAATGACATCTCTGTTAGTGTATTTTGAAGTTGACATCTTCTTTTGATAGTCCCTTGTTTTATTCTCAAAAGGTTTTTTCTAAGACGTGAATTTCAAAGGGTTTTCAAAAATAAGTTGAAAATAACGTCATTATATCATTGTCAAATTGTATCACTATCATTCATATTTTTTTAGTATACATACAAAATGATACTATTACCCTCACTAGAAAATAAAATTATGTAATACCAAAAATGTAAAAAAAGTAAATTATAAATTATTTGACACCTTGAGAGGTGTCAATAAGAAAAAAATCTATATTTATATGTAAGTGTTTTAAGTCCGAGAGTGGCCCTGTGCTAGATACAGGGGTGTGTACCCTTAAGAGGGGCATGGTGGTCATTGCACGTCAGCATGGGGCCGCTCTTGGACATAAACTTTGTCCCATATATATATATATATATATAATATACACACGTATAGGTTATTGACCTTAAATTATTGAATCAAGTTGGTTGCTTATTATATTATTTGTAATTATTAGTACAGACAAGATTGTTATACAATAATCTTAATGATGTATGTTCTTTTTGTCATCTTCATGATTCTCAAGATTAAGAGAATCAGCTACCTATCTTCATAAACTCCTATCTGCAACCAGAAAAGTGAAGAAGAACATAAGAGCCCTTACCTCCATCCGTTGACTCAAGATCAAGCATTGCTCAACCATGTCAAAGGCCAATCTCCAAGTGATTTCATGTAAAGGTGAGTTAGCTTCAATCAAACTCCAAACTAGTGATTTTGTTATTGGACATCTTTTTGATTAGGTACTAATTAAGCTTTGTTTTGAATCTTAATATTTAATTTTGGACATATATAGCTGCTGTGTGTTGGGGAGAAGGGGAAGGTTTGGTGATTGAAGAGATCCAAGTGGAACCACCACAGGCATTAGAAGTTCGTGTTAAGATGATTTGTGCTAGTCTTTGCCACACAGACATACTATGCTGGACTGGATATCCTCTTGTAATCAGTTCCTGCACTTTCTTTTCTTTCACTACTCTTGCTTCTCTCCTTCACAACACTGATCTGCTCCCTTCCTAGTCCACCAAAATAAAAAAATTAAATATTCCCTTGGTCTTTAAACGTGATGATTTTAATTATTTTGGTTCTAAATATTTAAGATCTTTGAGTTTAGAAGATCTAATTGTATCTCATTCTTTATTTTCCACAGGCATTATTTCCCAGAGTTTTAGGCCATGAAGGTGCTGGGTAAGTAAATCTCTCTCTCTCACACACACATGTACACGTGGGCTTCTCCTCTCATGAAAAGCCCCCCCCCCTTTTTT
>NC_056564.1:28943651-28949356 GCF_013358625.1 Macadamia integrifolia
AAAAAAAAAAAAAAAAAAAAAAGACAAATATCTCATTCAAATCAGATAAATTATTTTTAGAATCGGTCAGAATCAGAATCAATCAAAACCGTAGAAAATGGAATCAGGAAAGAGAAGAAAAATATTTTCATAGGTCCTGATTTTTGGAATTTTTATTCAAGAGTATGATTGATCTAGTTTTAAGAGGTGAGCTTTATTGTGTTTCTGTTATTTTACTATTAAAAGAGGAATAAAATGGTGAAAAAAAAAAAAAGAAAAAGAAAAATGAATATCTAAGCCTGATCTTGGGCGATTCCACAATGGGTTTTGATTATGGTTGCAACAAGGCCAGGTTGGGCCAGACTTCTTAAAATTCTAATCCAACAGTAAGTCCCAATAGTTGGGTCAAAACCCACTCTGAATCTTGACTTAGGGCCTAAAAACTTCAACTCAGACTCAACCATGCAGGGCTTAGCCCAGCCCAGCCCAGCTCAGCCCAGACATTCCCTGATTGGCCCTGATTAGACAGGGTTGGGCCGGGTTGGGATCTCCCTGAATGGCCCTGACCATAGTTTGCCATTTAAGGTCGGATATACCATGATCTTTGATTTGCCACCAAGGGCTGAGCATATCCCGGCCTTGACTCTACAAAATATGAAATAACTAAAAATTCATTGGACTTTACAATTAAATCCTTGAATTGAAATGTAAAATAAATCTAAAAAAGTTGTTAGATAAGAAATTTAAGTAGTTTATGAAACCATATTGGATAATGATTACCAAACTTAAAAAAATTGATCATCGAACACTCAATAAATCATCGTCGGACTCAGGGTGGCTGGGTTAGGCTGGCCACAGACATCAACCCTTACCTACCCTGACCTTGACTCAGGGTCAAAATATTTTAGGTCCAGGCCTAGCCCTGTGCAGGTTTAGGGTGGATTCGGGCTGCCAATGCCAAACTTGCACCACTATTATTGATAATCGGCATTAATCAGAATCGGGATAGGCCGATTCCGCTTGTTTCAATTCGATTTTCAAATCCTTGTTTGGAATACCTATAAATTAACATGAGGCTTAGTTTGGTTGCAAGGGGAATGCAAAATTTTTATGTAAAGTGGATTTTTTTTCCCATAAAAAATAAATTTAGATGTTTGATTGCAAGGGAAATATATTTTACATGTGAAAAAAATTTCACTTAACCATTAAAATTTCCCTTTTTATTTTCCCACCAAAATAGGAAGAAAGAAAAAAAACCCTACTCTCACGATCCCTCCCACTCTCACGACTCTCACCTAGCTCATGACTCTCAACGATCTCACTCTCTCTCTCTCTCTCTCTCTCTCTCTCTCTCTCTCAAGCGACTCAATTGGGTTTATTTTGACCAAAAGACTTTGTTTGAGCTAGATGGAGCATTACTGACCTGTTGGGTTTGTTTTGACCAAAAGACTTTTGGAATGGGCCTTTCAGTCGTCACTTGTGATCTATTACTGTTTTCTTTGTGATCATCTTTTATATTATTTTAAATATTTATTTATGCTGCGTTCATTTGATATATAGAATGAAATGATTTATTTTGGTTAGTGATAGAACATAGTATTTGATGACATTTGGTTTGATTTGGGACAGACCTTGAATGACCTAATTCACATGACCAATGTAAATTTTGAGGAGCTAGGTGGGTTCTGGATTAAAAAGTACTACCCCCCCCCCTCAATCTCTTTTGAGGAGTCTGGTTGGATTATTAGTTTTTTAAAATTTTACATCCAACCAAACAACTATGGTAAATTAATTTCACTCCACTTCTGTTGCAACCAAACGACTCAAAAGGGAAAAAAATCACTTCACTTCACTTCCCTTCCCTTCCCATTTCCCTTGCAACCAAATGCAGCCTGAGGAATTAGCCTAATTAAATTCTTAGAAAAGCCCCATGGTTGAAAAAATGGACTTTTAAGAGAATCACATTTTCTTGTAGTGTGGTGGAGAGCGTGGGTGAAGGGGTAACAGAGTTGAAAGAAGGTGATCTTGTTATTCCAACTTGCATAGGGGAATGCAAGGAGTGTGAAAACTGTTGCTCAGGAAAGACAAATCTATGCCTCAATTTTCCTACATTGTATCATGGTCTCATGCTTGATAACTCCTCAAGAATGTCTGTGAAAGGCCAAAGACTCTACCACTTGTTTACCTGCTCAACATGGTCAGAATATACAGTCATTAATGTTAATTATGTAGTTAAGATCGATCCAAGGGTACCTCCACCTCAGGCCAGTTTGCTCTCTTGTGCTTTCTCAACCGGATTCGGAGCAACTTGGAAGGAAGCAAAGGTGGAAAGGGGATCGAGCGTCGCAGTTTTTGGTCTTGGAAGTGTTGGATTAGGAGTAAGTATAATACATTTGGGTTTATTTTGGTATGCATTCTTGGAAGAGATTCTGGGTCTAGAATGCATTTTGAAGCAAGAAAATGGAGAAGAATTGGGTTTCAGAATGCGTTCTAGGCCCAAAATCATGATAGTTAATTTCATTCTTGAAGTTATTCCTCTATTGTTTTGTGGTTTAGGTTGTAGAGGGAGCAAGAATAAGAGGAGCAAGTAAAATCATTGGAGTAGATTTGAATGAAAAGAAGAGGGAGACAGGGGAAGTTTTTGGAATGACAGATTTCATCGAACCAGGAGCATCTGATAAATCTGTTGCTGAGGAAATTAGAGAGATTACAGGGGGAATGGGTGTGGACTACAGTTTTGAGTGTACCGGAGTTGCATCCTTGATCAACGAAAGCCTTGAATCGACGGCACTGGTATATGAACATGAACTCCAATTAACTACACAATCCACAACTGTTGATGTCTATTTATTCTACTCTTTATCTTTGTGTTTGAGAGAGCAGGGGAGAGGGGTAGCAGTTATCATAGGAACCAGTCAAGAGGTGACTGCTTTGATTAGTCTTACCTCATTGATATGTGGTAGAACATTGAAGGGTTCCATCTTTGGAGGGATCAAACCTAAATCTGATCTCCAAAGTATTATTGACAAATGCATCAATGAGGTCTGTAGCTTAAACACTTAATTAGTTAAATTGGTTGGTTTTTGCTGGTTTCATAGATTATATATAACCTGCTTTGATTTGTGTTCCTCCCCCCTTGTCAGGAACTTCATCTTGATGCTCTTGTGACTCATGAGATTCAACTTGAAGAGATAAACCAAGCATTTGAGTTGTTGAAGCAACCAGATTGTGTTAAAGTAGTAATCATGATTTAAAGGGAGTCCCCTGATGATTGATTGAGTACTTTATCAGGTAATGGTGAATAAATCACAACATTAAACATGTATGTTTGCTTCCAATGTTATATTTCAAGTTGTTTAAGTAGAAGATACTCAAACAAGATGATTCACTTGTATATTTGTCATCGGTTTTCCCTCTCCCACTTTCCATCCCTATCTGATTCCCTCTCTATTGAAGAATCAGAGATCTCAAACAATGTCTATGCCATAATTAAAATATATTAAAATGGGAAAAAAGAAGACAGACAACAAGCCAAAGTGGCAAACCAAGGGTAAGCCCAAACTCAACTAAAACAACAAAAGAGGGGTTGTCAATACCATATTTCTTTCTGGTATGGCAAAAGTACTCACCAATACCTGCACGACACATGGACTTGGCTGGTCTGAGCGAGCCCAGGACGAGCCAGTCTCGGGACCCAAGAAACTGATTGGGATGGATTCAGCTCTCTAACAACCAAGCTACACCTATGCTAGTGGATAAGCAGTTGAGCGTCCGAGCTACATCCCCGGGTTATGACTGCTGTAGTTTGGGTGCAAGACGGCCGATCTATGTCCACATATGTAGGACAGCCACATAATGACTGAAGTATGTTTGCATATGTAGGTCGGTAACTAAGTCGTTGATCCACATCCGAACTGCCGAGGTCACCATCTGAGCTACCGAGGTCAGCAACAGAGACACATCCGAGCCACCAAGATCAACAACCGAGTTATCGGACTACAACTGCATCTATAGGCTAGCACGTGGTAGATTGGTTAGCCACCAAGCGCTTCAAAGAAGTAGCTCGGCATTTGAGTGGCTAAACCACCGTCGCTCGGAGAATCTTTGGATAAAGAAAACTTGTTTACTATAAGAAAAATCACTCCAAATCAAATATGTAATCTCTAAGCAAAGAGCAGATCTATTTTAATCAGGAAAGATCACTTGCAAGGACTCTTAATCTTCACTAAAAGGAAGGAGATCTCTCTCATCAAGTGGGATATAAAAGATTCCTACAATTTGAATAGCTATCATCTACACACTCTCTACCTAGAGCTCATACCATACTCGACTCCTATTAGGACTAGGAGACTCGCCTAATTGAGACTCTCCATTGCCGCCACTCTACAACTATAGATACCCAAGTAATCTCCCCTTCACAAGGATTGACTTTTCCATTCAACTTGAAATTTCTTTTTTGCAAAGGGATCTGATTTAAGCATCGGAGATTCCTCGACCAAAACAGCCCGATGCTCACTCTCTTGCATTTGTTCTTCTGTGCAAAACGCATGAAAAGCTTAGGATGGTTTCTTGCGCAACACTTTCAATATTCATTGTTCTTTTTGTTTTGTTTTGTTCCTCTAATCTATCAAGGCTCTAAGGCAAGGTGAAACTCAGAACAGGGCTTTAGGGATCAGTAGGTTGATCTATATAACTGGTTGATATTGGATTGGCATATCGAACCATATACCTGATTGATTTGGATCAATGATATAGTATGGATAGAGGGTAAAATGGTCAAAATATAGTAATATTGTCAATATATTTGAGGGTAAAAAATGTCAGCTGATACAACTGATCTTTATCGGAAAAACATTCCCTATGTCTATTAACTTTTTTTCATGCTCAATTTACATTGATGGCAATTTTGGGGATAGGTAAATCATAAATAAAATGTGGTAAAATAGAGCTTTGAAATATTCACAATTATGTGAAAGTGCATATTAGTGATATGAGATAAAGTTTTTTGTTCGGCACTTGCGCCACACACACAAGGGGCACGAAATGACCATCGGAGGAACACATGCCGCTTTGTCTGGGTGTAGGGGTCACTCTGGGATAGAAAACACTTGCCGTAGTGATATATTCTAAATATAAATGAACATAGGTTATCAGATTGAATTGATTATGAAATGTGTCATGTCTCTATTTTGAGTCATATCCACTCTATCCAATTAATAGAATTGTCACATCTATCAAAAAATATTTGGACCACACCAGATGCGGCAAGTCAATTCACGTAACCTACAAACTTATCCACTCTCCCTTCTCCACCCTTAAAATTCACCCCCAAAATTTTATATTTTAATTTTGTTATCAATTTTATTTTTTGATATGTAGGGGGGGGAAGATAACAACGAAGAAACTCGAACTTAAAACTTCTTGGTGTGCGTGGGCTTTATGATACTTGGTAAAGGATCCAAATTTCCTTTTTGGACAAGAAAAGAGATCTCAATTGACCTCAATATAGTTACAAGCCTCCTATTCCCTCGCTTTTCGTGAACACAACCAGTACAGAATCTAACTAAGAACTCAAAACAAATTGATAAGTCCCACATCATGCTTTAGCAATATTTGAATTGATCTGTTGTCGATATTGGAGATCCAATCGTCTACCTACTATGGTGTTTGATTATTTGGACGAAGTCCATGGAAAATCAGGCTCTGTTTTTTTTTTTTTTTTTTTT
>NC_056564.1:28949376-28990453 GCF_013358625.1 Macadamia integrifolia
GAGAGAGAGAGAGAGAGAGAGAGAGAGAGGGAGGGATTTAAGGAGGAGCAATAGTAAGAATGCCCACGTTCTTTTTTTGTGCCCACTTTTTTTCTCTCTCCTCCATTTGGAGGGGTTTTTTCATCATTTGATTTTTAATTTTTTTTTTTTTTAGCGACGCTGTTGATGGTGTTCCAAACAATAAGATACTCCCAGGTATTTCCTGACTGGAGTCCTGTATTTCTTTGATTTCTTCTTATTGTGTCTTTGTTTTACCATTGTGAAAGAAACCTATGTTGTGCTCTTATTGAGTATAACATTACAACACTTGTCAGTGAGGAGTGAGGACAGTGAGCACACATGGTACAAGCACATAAATGTGAAAGCAAATTTGTAAATCAGTACTGTGAGCATAATTAACAGTTTAACTATCCCCCCAATAAAATTAAATGTGTATGATTGGGATGGGAATAATGAGGTATTTAATTTTTCTTTACTATCATTCTAAAGACTAAAAGATTCAGTAATTAATCAGATTAAAGAAATTTTCATAGAGCTATTGCTGATCTCTAGTTGAAGTATGTTTCTATCTCAGTCAAGTTTCAGCAGATTTTGTCCTTTTCATACTAGGAATAGGTTGTGGGGAATAGAGATCATCATGGCCTAGACAAGAACCAATGTCGAGAGTTAATCAAGTTCCAGGAAGGCACCAATCAAGGATTTAGTTATTGGTATCGATATTGGTCAAAGTCAAAATCATTACGGTATGGATCGATATCGGTAAGTATGTATAGTTTTTCTGGATCGATCGCGATATCGGCTAGGATCGTTAAAAAAAATAAATAAATAATAAAAAATCTAAAAAAATTCAGAAAAATGAAAAAAACCAAAATGAAAGAAGGAATTAAAAAATAAAAAAATGAAACAACCTAAAAAAAGAACCAATAGAAAAAGCAAGGGAGATGGAGTGATGCAAAGGGTTACAACCAGCCATCTAGGGAGAAAGCAGGGAGGCCTGGCGGTGCTCTGCCCCTTGTAGATGGTGGCAGCAACTAAATCTGACACCCTCTGGCCAAAAGACGATGTCTATTCTAATGGTTCATGCTATGATGAAACGGGTGGGAGTGGAACTAGTCAGGACTCAGGATTCAGTAGCAAATGTTATTCTGGATGTAGCTATTGGGCTAGAGTATGCTGTGGGTACTCATTTTTCCCTCTATAAATTTAAGAAATAGGAGATTTCAAATCTGCAGGTTTGGGATTATTTGATTATGTAATCTCTGTTTGCAACATTGGCATTTGGATGTATTTATGAAATCTACAGCAGTGTTATCAATTCAGCCGAATAATATAATTCGCGAATTATTTGGCCGAACTGAATTTTTTCGAATTTTATCAAAAATTCTGACCGAATCCGAATTAAAAATAAAATTCGGTAAAATTTGTGATTTTTTCAAAAGTGAATATAAAACGCGAATAATTCGGACCGAACCGGATTAAACCGAATTATTCGGTCCACTTAAACAGTATTTAAAAAAAAAAAAACCCAATAAGCTTTTTTGACCGCTTTTTTGACCGAATCCTTAAATTAATCAATCGAATTATTCCGAATAATTCTCCGCCCGAATAATTCCCGAATCCGAATTTGCTAACTATGATCTACAGTCTTGGAATTTTTCTATTTTGGTTCTACTGTATGGATGGCCTGAAATTCATGATAACCTGACTATGAGGATGATATGATATTCTGATTATCTTTTTTACTTCGTAGCTAATCTTCATCAAACCTGCACTTATTCTTCAGTGAATATCAATCCCTCTTTTTTTTGGAGAACAAAATATGCAAGAAGATTTTCATTAAAGAGATGAGACACAGATGTATAGGCATAAGCTGGAGCTTCTCACATGGCCCTGGAGGAGACATATTCCAAAAAACAAAGAGAGGTCACATTTAAGACTCTTGGTGTAGGAATACTAACCAATTTATTTCTGCAGTTTGATGAAAAAGAAGAGGGGAAACCCTTTCACCCCTTTCCCTATTTCTCCATTTCAGCTTTTTGTGCAATGTTTTCTGTTCGTTCATAACCTTTATGAGTTTAATTGTAATATTTTTTTCAAATGGATCGGGTCAGATCGGTATCTGATACCCAAGGCGATACTGACACCTATCTCAGGATCGATCTCAGTCGATACTTGATTCCATGACACCAATGCACAAAGTCAGTCACTGGCTCTGGACAAGACACAAGAGAACCAATGTACTTTGCTTCATTGTGTTTCGATTTCGTATGAGGAAGTTGTGGCATAAAAAAGAATCAGAGGTTTTATGATCTTTTTGTGTGACTGATTCTGATGATTGAGTCTTCTGAAATGTTGTATAACGTCAAGTCATGATCATTACACTTTTTATTTTGACTCAATCAGAGTTCGCATGAAAATGTTATGAAGGTTCCGTAGAATTGATCAGAAACATCCTAATCAATTAGACCAAAAAGATCTTGGCCAGTGCAGGTTGTTTTGGAATTTAATTTGAATTTTCAATAGGCTTTCTAGAAATTTTATAAATTCAGGGCCTTGGGCGTTAGTAAAAAAAGGTGGGTCAATTTTGGTGTTTATCGTGCGCTCGTACGCAGGCGACAAAGATGCTAATCTCAAGGATCTTGTTAGATCTAACTTAATGGAAACCAATCCAATGGCCAAAAGCTATTTCAGCTTTTTGTAAGCAGCTGGTATCCTCCTACATTTTTTTGTTAAAGCAACCTATGAAATATGGACAACAAAAAGGCATGATGATGCATGTGTCAAACCTTGCATATATATATATATATATATATATATGGCAACTGTTTTATGCCCGAGAGCTGCCCTATGCCTAGATACAGGGGTGTGTACTATTAAGAAGGGCATGGTGATCATTGTGTGCCAGCACGTGGCTGCTCTTGGACATAAAACTTTATCACACAGACACACACACACACACATACATATATATATCATACTATTATATAAGTGTATGTACTCATGTTTTGTGGCTAAACTTTTATTTGACTACTTTATCCATTTTTCTTATATAAATATCATATTTTTTTACCATTATGTCAGTCATTTTTTTTTTTTTTTTTAATTATTGAAACCGTAGTCGCTTCTGTGACTATCATACCTTCTTCCTCTTATTGTTCATGGTCTCAACAGTAAGGTCTCATTTTCTCCCCTTTGTAAGGTATGATATAAAATTTCGTTTTCTTTTTCCTCTTACATTTTCCTGGTTGATGAGCAGTTTAAGTTCAATTTTTTTTTTTTTTTTTTTCTAAATTTCTTTTCTAATCTTCCTTGTTGGAGGTGTTTCTGTGATAGTCTCGAGTTTGTGAGAGTGAAATACATTCACTGTGCTCCTCTGTTCCTGCTTCTTCTAAGTTCTCTCTCTCCCCCCACTTAGGGTTTTTGTTGATAATGATTATTAAATTCGTTAATTACTTGAAACTCCAGATGGAAATTTATGACTTTTTATTTAATTAGCAAATGGGTGCAAAGGATATGAATTTACCTTTTTCTGTCTGCATATTTTATTTGTAGGTGTAATGGATCTCTTATTGATATTCTGTTTATCTTATGTTGAGACTTGAGATGCCAAAATAGAGTTTGAATTGCTTATGCCAAGGTATCAAAAGATTTATATGCTCCTACTCTAGGTAGAATCATGTTGTCAATTGATGATTTTGCTCTTGCATTCCAAAGGTTTATTTTACTCTAAGTCATCATCTTCTTTTAATTCAATTTCTTAAGCCTTGTATACTTTGGTTATGCTTCCAACTTTATTTGTAACAAATTTGTTGCAGACTTTTACCACTATCTGTTGGATTTATCACACAGTACATGCTGTAAACAGCTCTGGGGGTGTTGATTTGAAAGGCATTTAGTGCACCTCCAATGTTCTACTTATGTGTTATCCTTTCGGCATGTGTTGTGGCTGCCCAGACTTCAAGCTTTGCCAACTTCTTGAGCAAAGGGGATGTGGCCTTGAGTCAAATTAGCCTAGAGTCATCGACTTTTAGCCCCAAAATTTTCATTTGGGAAGTTTTTTGTGGATCTTGTGCCAATAGTAATAGGAATGTAGATTGACACCAGAAGTCAAGTATGATTTCATTGAAACACAGGAATGGTAGGTAGGGTTGGGGAAGATCAGTTGTGAGAGATAATCACATTAGATCTCAGCCAAGAAGGCATGCTGATATGAGTGGGGCATCTCTCGGAAAAGTGCACGAACACTTTTATGTTCTATACACAATCCCCCAGAAAGAGCAGATACATATTCTGCCGACCCCTTAATTGCCAGATTAGGAGTTAGGACCTGATGGATCACCTGCTTGAGATCATTCATCTTCTAGAGTATAATATGCTTCTTAAGCTTGGGATCAACTCAACTCATGGATTATTTCATGTCACTATTTAGATTCTCTGTTTAATCCAAAGATAACCTTTCTCTTATACTCCCCCATAAAGGTTATCCAATTGGTGAGTTATTAGAATTTGTGTTCACCTTGGAAAAAGAGTTCTCAACTGGAGCACTTCAACAATTTCCTCTGGCTTATTCCCTGTTATTGTTAGTGTTAGGATTTGGATGTTTTTCCATCTTTTACTTCACTCTTATCTATTAAGGCAGCCCCCTCCCACCCCCACACCACCCAAAAAAAAAAAAAAGGGGGACAATATGAATAAAAATTCAATTTTGAAACCTTCAGCTATGTAATTTCTATCACTGATTTTTTGGAACATTGATCGTTTCATCAAAGTTATATCTTGACAATGCCTTGGATGTCTTTATGCATTTTATTGATTCTTTCATTCTTTCTGGGAAAGGATACTTTTCTCAGTATGGGTATATTTTCCAGTATTTAAATGTTTCTCCAAACTGTTTGTGTGCCTGACATATCTGATGGAATTAATATCATGTCTATAGTAAGTTCTTACTTAAATGTCTTGCTTCATATATTATTGAGTAAATTCTGCTTCTATTAGTTATCTTGGTGATTGATTCTAGCCTCTGTTTGGCTATTCATGATCTTTCTGTATCACTGCTTAAGAAAGTTCAAGATCAGGGGCTCCCAATTATGAGTCTTATGAAATGTATTCATTATAGGGGTTATTCCAAGGTAAATATTTATTTGATTTATTTTTAGAATTTAGTGTTTTCCTTTGTTTTTATAACATAAAGATGGTGATGCTTCTTGCTTCTATTTAAAACTGTCTTCGGTTTACCTAGGTCGGGGTGGTTGTCTTATAATGAACTGGTAGAGCTGCAAGTTGAAAATCCCTTGAGAAGCCTAAAACTGCAAGGTGTGAACAATCTAATGCAACTTGGAAATTTTTTTTGAAGACTTAACTATTTCCTTCCTCTTGTACATAGAATGATTTGCACATGTTATGGGGGGTTTTGGATAAGATCTTTAGCTAATGCTTCTCTCAAATAAGAATGTGCCCTCCACTTCTTATGCTGATTTGCTATCAACCTGGTAATTACAGTAGGATGATTTCTCCTCATGTTTAATTCCTATTGTATTGTGCAGGTTTTGTTCAACCTTGTAATTACAGTAGGACACTTCAATTTGAACTTCATTAAATGCTTGATTTCTTTTCCACCATGTATCTTGGAATTTTTTTTATTTTTTATTTTTTCTCTTTTACAAGATAATCTCTGTATCTAATTCAACTATAATTAGAAGTCCCAACATTTATTTCCATTCTATTCTTACATTTAAGTTAAGAAAACTAATTCCCTTGCTTCTTCTCTTGAAAACTCCTTATTTGCCGCCTCAGAAATACTGAATTTTTTTTATTTTTTTTAGTTTTTTTGCTATCCAAAGTTTCTAATGCCCATATTCGAGGTCCTTAGTCACTTGCTCACATTATCATTTTTCTTTTAGACAGGGAATGTACAATGTACAAAACCTTATGTTAGTAGTCGTCCTTGCAATCTGTAAGGAAGATGGCAACCGTAATAGTTGCATTTCCATAGCTCTATCCTTTGCATCTTTCACTATGGAGATTAGGAAACAGTTGATCATTTCTCTCTAGCCATCCAAATTGGAGTGTTCATCATCCAGTTGAGTTGATCTTTCATATTTGATATATCTTTGATGAGACCCATTACTTAATTTACATAATGAGTTAAGTTTTTCAGTTTGTTTACACATTTTCTTTGAAAACATTTGGTTCAATGGATTACCTTGAGCCTAAATTATACTAGGCCTAATTTCAAGGGTTTTTTTGGGGTGCAATTTTCAAGTTTATTTAAACATGAAAATGTAAGTTTTTTAGCATTTCCTTTTTTATAATTCAGTTCGGCGGATTTGACATTTGGTTTACAATTATCATCTCATACGAAGTTCAGCAATAAGATACAAAGCAATTCAAGATGCTGAGGAAGCATTGTGGAAGCCTTACAATAAATTTCCTTCGCAATTATTTTGATATCATTGATGCTTTGGTCTTAGTAATTCTTAGCAGTCTTAGCTTACGGTCACAGGATTTGATTATCATCTGAAATTCTCACACGTACTTTCATTGTGATGATTATGATGCGACTGTTAAAATGGAAGATTGTACTAAATAACTTATTAGTGATAATTTTGAAACTTAAATTTCATTTGTATAGAGGAGTTGAAAATTCTAACTGATCACTATTGTACATAATGTCTTAGAATACTACTATGAATACAAACTGCATAATAATATATATATTTTTTAAGCAAGGTTGTTAGCAATGCTTTATGGTTACTTGTAAATTCCACACTCTACTTTACTGATCTTTAGCTCAAATTGGTAGAGCACTTGGAACATGAGTACGTCTCAAACATGTTACAAGGAGATGGTGGTTCGAATCCATCAAGATCCTTTCTAACTTACGAGAGTGGTAAGTCAATGCAATCATCCACATGAAATAGTTTCATTCATAATGTGTCTAACAATGGACAAAGCCCAATACCTAAATCAAGTTGATTGTAATGTTCTTTAATGTACAAAATGAGTCTTCTAATCATTTTTGTTTTTACGAGGATACTTCAGTTGGGTTTCACACTTTATTTGATCGAGCATGAACAATGTGATTTGACTTTGGATTCATATATACTTCCTTAAACATAAAAGTTCTTTAGATAAAACCACAAAAAAAAATTTGAAACCCTTCCCGAAAAATTCATAGTTAACGGTTTCAAGCTAAACATCATTCCCTTTGAATTTTTATATATCATTTACATTGTTATACTATTTTAGGAAGTAAGTATAGTTCCAATCTTGACCTCTTTTTTAATTGAATTCATATAGCTTCTAATCATTTTCTTTAAATTATTGGTTTGCAAATGTTTTTTTTTTTTGATAGATTTTTTGTTTGCACTAGAGTGAAGCTCAAATCTAATGTATTTAGGTGCAGTTCCGTTTGAACTTCACATAATGTAGATCGGCGATTAAGCTCTTCGTTGTCTATTCAATTCAATTTGTTATAAGGGTTAACCATCGAAGATAAAATACAATTACTATGAGCTTAGACAACATCTCTCTCTCTCTCTCTCTCTCTCCATATTTAATTTTATAAATCTCTCCATAATTATTTTGTAATGGGGGAGATTTTAAAAAAATCTCTAATAATTAGAAATCAAATTGTGGAACCATTATTTGAGGATGGGGAGATAATAGGGACGGTTATGAAAGCCTTCATCCCATTTGCCACCTCATTTAATATTTTATTAGTATTTTTTTATATGAAGACTATATTATTTGGAGGAGAGGGTTTGGAGGAATGGCTATCATTTTTTTTTTTTTTTATGGATCTAATATTTAGTGTTATTAAATGGACTATTCTCTATTAAACCATCGCCCCTTCGAGAACCCTACCAAATGACAGTACCGGTGAGTCTTGCTGTAATCATCTCTAGAGATTGTATCTTCCAAGATCTCTATCTCTATAGAACCCAATCCCCACGACT
The DNA here is from genome assembly GCF_013358625.1 of Macadamia integrifolia. Lineage (NCBI taxonomy): Eukaryota > Viridiplantae > Streptophyta > Magnoliopsida > Proteales > Proteaceae > Macadamia > Macadamia integrifolia. The sequence continues at coordinate 28,957,335 of NC_056564.1, forward strand.
GTAGCCTCCTTCTTCTCCTTGTGTATTTCCCCTTTTTTTCTCAATTTCAAATAGTTCACATCCACAAGGTACATTTATCAAACTAAAAATTATTTCTGTTTCTTATTTTTTGTTTTTTGTTTTTTGTTTTGTCTTGTTTTGTTTTTTTTTTTTTTAATTATTATTATTATTGAGAAAAGAGTGTGTTTGTAGTTATGTTAGAATTTATTTAGGGAGAACTCTTACTATGCTTGTAGCTTTATCTGAATCTATAATGTTATTTGTAAGGTGAAATTAATTGGAGAAATTTTTTTTACATTAAATCTGCTAATATTTGGGGAATGATTATCCCTAATGCAAGTTATATGTGCACTAGAGCCATGAGGACTATGCTGCTACTCATTTTCTCTCATCATTCTTAGAATTGGATCTATTTTCTGGTTGAATAAGTATGATTTCAAATCTATAAAATGATGTAAGAATCTTGGATATCAGAAACTCGAACTAGAGTTTTTGCCTATGGACATATCTTTTATTTATAGCTGCATGAGTTGTATGGACCCTAGTCGGCTCTAAATGGTGAGAATGGACAATAAGGTGATAGTGATGGTTCCTCTTAATTGGGGCATGTGATTGAGGAATTTCTCAGTTTTTTTAATAATATTTTTTTATCTTCCTTATTATTGATTTGTTGATTCTTAATTTATGACAGCATTTTGAGGCACCAGAAGTTGGTATGTTGGCTAGCTGTTTGTGCATTCCTCTCATCATAAAAATTAGACTGCATCATTACCCGTTTGAAAGAAAAAAAATTCCCAAATCTAGTTTCTGGATATTAGTTTTCCATTAAGTGCTCCCAAAGCTATAGTCTTGCCACGGGCAACTAAAATGTTGTCATCAAGCTCAGATGAAAATTTTGTCAAGAAACTTGCATTGAAAAATTCATTGAAATTTTATGAAAAACTTGTATTTTTTTCTAAATATTTAAGTAAAAATTACATTTTAGTAAATATATGTGAGTGTTGGGAGTAATTAAAATTGCATTTTAGTAAATATATCTGAGCATTGAGAGTAATTCTGTTAAAGTTTCTTTCATACATCATTTTATTTTCCTTTTTTATTTTTATTCTTTTTTTTTTTTTTTTGGTTTCGGAATTGTTATCAACCACCAATCTATTTTCTTTAATTATTCTCTTTATGTAAAATTAGGAAAAAAATATTTATGGGTTAAAACTTAATAGTACTTACTAATTAAGAGCATAAATATTAAAAAATTATGGATTAAAAGTACTTTCAGCCTGCCACTTAATGAATGTCCACACGTGCATTTGTACGTGCAAGTTTTCTAGTATATGTATATATATATATATGGAGAGAGAAAGAGAGAGAGAGAGAGATAGAGAGAGAGGGATTTAAGGAGGAGCAATAGCAAGAATGCCCACGTTCTTTTTTTGTGCCCACTTTTTTTCTCTCTCCTCCATTTGGAGGGGTTTTCTGATCATTTGATTTTTTTTTTTAGATGCTAATGGTCTTTTTGTCTTTTTCAAAAAGTATACCAAAGAAGTGAATTACGTAGTATATATATATATATATATATATAACCATACACACGTATAAGTTATTGACCTTAAATTATTGAACCAAGTTGGTTGCTTATTATATTATTTGTAATTATTATTAGAGACAAGATTGTTATACAATAATCTTAATGATGTGTGTTCTTTTTGTCATCTTCATAATCCTTAAGATTAAGAGAAACAGTTACTATCTTCACAAACTCCTATCTGCAACCAGAAATTTGAAGAACATAAGAGCCCTGACCTCCATCCGTTGACTCCAAATCAAGCATTGCTCAACCATGTCAAAGGCCAATCTCCAAGTGATTTCATGTAAAGGTGAGTTAGCTTCAATCAAACTCCAAAGTAGTGATTGTGTTATTAAATATTCTTTTGCTTAGGTACTTAATTAAGCTTTGTTTTGAATCTTAATATTTAATTTTGGACATATATAGCTGCTGTATATTGGGGAGAAGGGGAAGCTTTGGTGATTAAAGAGATCCAAGTGGTACCACCACAGGCATCAGAAGTTCGTGTTAAGACGATTTTAATTATTTTGGTTCTAAAATTTAAGATTGTTCAGTTTAGAAGATCTAATTGTGTCTCATTCTTTATTTTCCATAGACATTGTTTCCTAGGGTTTTAGGCCACGAAGGTGCATGGGTAAGTAAAATTAATTCTCTCTCTCTCTCTCACGCACACACACACATGTACACGTGGGCTTTTCCTATCACGAAAAAAGCCACCTTTTTTGGGGGGGAGCTCCGGACAAAAGATTCTTACAAAAAAAAAAGACAAAAGATCAGTCTCTTTTAAATGGGTCAAAAGAGCTTGAGGTGTGGGTTCGAGTGGAATAGGATATTTAAGAAGGAATCCACATTAATAAGAGATTGAAAATGATATCATTCATATATGATATCCATGTGAGGCTCACAAATAGAAGAAAGAATGCCAATGTTATGTGAGAACTTTTCACCAAAAAAAAAAAAAAAAAAAAAAAAAGAATTTTATAAGGGTGTCAGATTAATCTTTTTTCATAATTATATGCGCATATTCAACAATTACAATGGATTTTTTATGCCGAAGAGGTTTTTGGTTCTAGAAATCCAAACATCTTCACATCATTGATGGAGACAGAAATACTCGATTCTACCATGCCATAGCAAAACATCATATCAGGAAAAGAAGAATTGAGTTTTTTCGGAATGCAAATAATGATTTACTTGATGACCCTCATAGCATTGCTAAGGAATTTTCATTATTCCTTCAGGACCTATATAAAACCTCCAATCTGCTCGACCCTTCTTTTGTGGAATGTTTATTCCCAAAAAATTTGTTGGATGCAGATGTCAATTGCCTTATATCTCTCCCTGTAGAGGCGGGGATCCAAAAAGTTGTTTTTGCAATAGGCCCATTCAAGGCCCTTGGGGCCGATGGTTTTCAAGCCTGGTTGGCCTTGACATTACTACCTTTGTCAAGGATTTTTTTCTTAGCTGCACATTACCATTGGGCATCAATCATGCGTTGGTTTGCCTAATTCCCAAACGAGATGATGCTTCTAGGGTGGAAGAATTCAGACCAATTAGTCTGTGCAATGTGTCCTATAAAATCATTGCAAAACTTTTGGCTTCTCGACTAAGGTCTGTTCTCCCAAGCTTCATTTCAACTTTTCAGGCTGCCTTTATCCGAGGCAGCCAAATTTCCAACAATGTCATAATTGCTCATGAGATTTTCCACCACATGAAACGGAAAAAATATAAAATTGACTTTGTAGCTATCAAACTTGATGTGTCCAAAACCTACGACAGGGTTGAATGGAGCATTATCCGGGCGGTTTTTGAATTCTTGGGATTTGGGGAACGTTGGTGTGACCTCATTAGTTACCTGATCTCATCAGTTACATTTTTCATCAAATTGGAGGGTTCTTCTTTTGGTTATTTTGAACCATCGCGGGGCATTCGACAAGGCTACCCATTGAGCCCTTTCCTTTTCATAACAGTGATGGAAGTACTCTCTCGCCTTTAGCCACCTATAGGGAGATGCGCCAATTCCGAGGTATTAAGATTGCTCGACATACCCTAGAGGTATCCCATTTACTTTTTATAGATGATACATTCATATTTTGCAAGGCAACTCCTGAGGACATAATGGCTATAAAGACTGTGTTATATCTTTTTTCTGACCTCACCAGTGATAAAAGTGGGCTATTTTTTAGTAAAAATGTGCCCAATAGTGATCGATTCAGATTAAGCTCTATTATTGGAACTAAGGAAATTTCCAATAATGCAACTTACCTTGGCACAAATCTACTACACACACGGACTAGGATTGCCAGTCTTCGTCACATTGTGGATAGAGTCAATGACTGACTCAGTGTTTGGAAAGCCCACATGCTTTCCTACGCAGGAAGGAAAATCCCGATACAATCGACTTTGTATTCCATTCCATCTTATCTAATGTCATGTGTTGCGATTCTGACCAAAACATGTAAAAACATTGATTCGATTTGTGCTCGTTTCTGGAATGGCAGTACAAACAGGGGGTCAAAAAAATTATACCTTATCTCTTGGAAAAGAATATGTCAACCTAAGACTCTAGGGGGACTAGGCACTAGGGATGCATCAACTCATAACCAAACCCTCCTCCTCAAATTAGGATGAAGATTGTTATCCCAACCCAACTCAATTTGAGCACAAGTTATCCGCTCAAAATATTTTCATAACAAGTCCTTGTTTGACCCAAGAGTACTCCACCGTCGTGATTCTTGGGTATGGAATAGTTTGGCATCAATTCTCCCTAACCTTCGACTATGTGTTCAATCAAAAATAGGCAATGGGAGGACCACATTTCTTTGGTATGATCCTTGGGTGAACTAGGATCCACTGGCTAACTTACAGACAATGGAAGAATTTAACCTATTAGAAAGAGTAAATTCGCCACATATTGTCCATTATTTGGGCAGAATTATCCCTTCAGCCCAGGAGGATAACTGGGTGTGGTCTCTAACAAAGAACGGGGTCTTCTCTACCCGATCTGGAGCCAACTTTCTACAATCCAAGTAAGATCCTTAGGCATTGAGACTCATGCCTGATCGATGATGAAAAGATTTCTGGAAATTAAAAATACATCATAAATTCACCATGTTCCTTTGGCGAATTATTAATAATGGAATACCAGTCAAGGAACATCGGGTAATTGGCTGAATATACCCACTACCTACTCATTTTGCAATCAGCATCCTGAATCACTGGACCATCTCTTCTTACATTGTGACTTCACATCACATATTTGGATGGTTGGACCCTTGGGTTTCCATTTACAAAGCCCAATTAACCTCTCTTTTGTGCAGGTGGTAAGATATTTTTTCATCCATAACCAACTCTCTCCCTCTCTGCGATCTTAGTTATTTAACATTTTTGCAATTACTATATATTTCATTTGGAAACATAGAAATGATGTTGTTTTGTCTCATAAGCAGCCTAATCCACTTATCATGTTGAAAAATATTCAAAACTGGATATGGGCACTTGATCTTTATAATGGTTTACTAAACAAATCTGATCTCCTGCATACAGATGATCACCAAGCTTGATTCAAAGAACTACCCTTTTTTGACCTATACAGTTTTAGTTTGCACTGGTACCTCTAATCTTTTGTAGTCAGATCCAGAATGGACATTTGGGCTCCTCTCAGAACGTGAATTTAGGATTTTGGAGTCAGGTAATACTAAAACTAACAACAGGAAGCAGTGGAAGTAGAAGGCATTCTATAAGGTCTAATAAAGGCTAAGATGGGGAATTGGGATGTGTCGGAAGTATGGTTCTCCAACAAGAATCTAATCAACCTCATATCCAATCCAACCAAGGGTATTTGGCCACTACTTCATTTTGCTACATTTTGTAAAATATATGAACTCTCTCGGTCCATCACTTTTGTGTACAAAGATAGATCTAAGACCGCCATTGCAGCTCTTCAGGGGATTGATTCGACTCATGCTACCGCACAAGCGAATCAGTCTGTAGATATTGTACCCTTTTTTTTTATATAATATAAGTTTTTTTTTTTTTTTTGATAAAAAAAAAATCTTTTTTTCAAATACTATATTATTGATAAAAGATTCCAAAATACTTATAGCCTTGTAGGGAAATATTAAATTGTGTTAGGCAAAATTTTCATTTTTGTGAAGGTTTTTGCATAATAACAAGTGAACTTTGATACCAATTTGTACCAATCATGGTTTGAGAATTTGGTACCAAGAATGGGATAGGTCAAGACTGATACTAATCTAATACTTATCTGGATCGGCTAGGATCAGATAGAAATACCTCGTTTTCAATTAAAAAAAAAAAAGCATTTTTGGACTATTTTACCCTTTGTCTGTATCAATTGTATCACACAAAAATGGAATCGATCAAGGCTGATTTTGATCTGATCTTGACTGATATGATTCGATTCCTCAAACCATAGTACCAATACAAAAGTAGATTGACACTACCAAAAAACAAGATTTGGAACATGTAAAACCAACATGTAAAACTGGTATGAATCACTCAATACCGATACTGATATGACGATCTAGGGCAAACACTGCTCTAGGGCCTAGGCTCTAGAGTGATAGCCATGGATTTAGGAGATGGTATCAACACCAATAGATATCAATTCAGATCGGAATGGATTGACATGTATTGGTTTGTTTTGCCCTTACTTTTTAAAAAAGTTTAATATTTTTACTGTTTTACCTCTGAAATGATTCGAATAACTGATCGAATCAAGGATCAGTGATAAATTTCAGTCGATACCAATCAATTACAACTGATATGACCAATACAATACCGATACTTGGAACCATGGTGACAGCAAACGCGGCTTCAATGAACTGGATCCAAGCAACACAATCAAAGCGAAACCAAACCCAAAAAGTTCAAACCCAGAGAAAGTAGTGGTAGGAAATGATTTGTGGAGTGACTGTGTCTTCCCAGAGTTGCAGCTTTGATTGCTATCCGACAAAAGGTGGGTTCACCATATTCTTCATTAACATGAGCTCTCAAATGGACAAGTCCCTATTCCAGAGCTTCTTCATCCATTCATTTACAGCTCTGCTCTGCACACGATGAGTTCAGGCCATGGCTGTTCCCAAACGATATCGAAGAGCAGCTCCCAGGCAATAACATGTAGAGGTACTAAGAAGAAAAACCCATGAAACTTGTAGAACATCTCTTGATCTTTCTCCATTTGTTCGTCTTATATTTCTTGGCTCTTAATTGTTTTGCTGGAAATGAAGCAGCTGCGGTGTGCTGGGGAGCGGAGGAGCTGCTGAAAATAGAAGAGGTCGAGGTCGAGCCACCTCGATCATCGGAGGTTCGTGTCAAGATTCTGTTCGCCAGTGTCTGCCACACCGACATTCTACGCTGGAAAGGGCGTCCTCTTGTTAGTATAACACAAACCCTTAATTTCTTACTTCTTTGCCACAGATTGCTCCATGCCCTTCCTTCATTTCTTTCTTCTTTCTGCAACTTAGTATGGAATAGGAACCCTGTATATAAGGGATTAAAAACAAAAATTTTCTTCAATCACCAGTCACAACTCACAAAGGGCTAATTTTATTCTATATTCTTATATTTCCATACAGGCATTTTTCCCCAGAGTGCTTGGACATGAAGGTGTTGGGTACTCTCTCTCTCTCTCTCTTTCTCTCTCTCTCATATATTAACAAAGAAAAAAAGAAAAAATGCCCATTGCCATTCTAAATCAGATCAAAACAGGGCACTGTTGAATTTGATCCAATTACTGATCAGATGACTTAATCAGGTTGTGTCAGAGACTTAACAAATCTGATGAATGAATTGGGTGTGTGTGTATAGGAGAAATCTTTTATTATTCACTTACTGAAGCTTCTCTCCTATTTCAAAAACATTTCCTCTCATATTAATAAAGGGGAAAAAAATGCCAATTTCCATTCTAAATCAGATCAAAACAGGGCACTGTTGAATTTGATCCAATTACTGATCAGATGACTTAATCAGGTTGCGTCAGAGACTTAACAAATCTGATGATCAATTGTGTGTGTGTGTATAGCAGAAATCTTTTATTATTCACTTACTGAAGCTCATCTCCTATTTCAAAACATCATCTCTCATATTAATACAGAAATAAAAAAGCCCATTTCCATTCTAAATCAGATTAGAACAGGGCACTATTGAATTTGATCCAATTACTGATCAGATTACTCAATCAGGTTGTGTCAGAGGCTTAAAAAGTCCGATGAATGAATTGGATTCAGATTGTATCTACTTAATATCTGATCCATTGATAGTACAACCTCAACCATCCCAGTTCATTCACTAGTCAGGTTAGGCTGGGGACAAGGCCATGGTTGGTCAGGTCGGATTTGGGTTAGTAAGAAAACTAAGCTGAATCCAACATTTTACAGTTGCCACTGATGCTAATTGATCAATTTGAAACATTCTATTGAGTCTTATTGGAAGATTAAACATATGGTTGTAGTATTGTGGAAAGCATTGGTGAAGGGGTCACAAATTTGAAAGAAGGGGACCTTGTAATTCCTACCTTCATTGGAGAATGCCAGGAATGCAGGAATTGTCTTTCAGGAAAGACCAACATATGCGAAAACTACCCACTACATCGCCACGGCCTCATGCCTGATCTGTCATCAAGAATGCATGTAAGAGGCCAAAGACTTTACCATATGTTTACCTGTGCAACATGGTCAGAATACACAGTTGTGAACGTCAACTATGTTACAAAAATCGATCCAAGGGTTCCTCTCCCACATGCTAGTCTCATCTCATGTGGGTTCTCAACTGGTTTTGGTGCAACATGGAAGGAAACCAAGATCGAAAGGGGGTCAACTGTCGCTGTTTTTGGTCTTGGAGGTGTTGGATTAGGGGTAAGTATATGGTGCTTTACAATGTGACCATGTTTGATGGGTTTAGTTTTTTGAGTGATAATTGTGTGCACCATTGTTATGTGGTTGCAATTGAATCATTAATGGCAACTTTATTAAATTTATCCAAGTTGGTCTATCTAGTACCCAAAAAAAAAGAAATGTGTTTTATCTAGTCTTTCTGGTTTCAGGTAATTATAGGAGCCCGAATGAGAGGGGCTAGTAAAATCATTGGCATAGATTTAAATGAAAGCAAGAAGGAGAAGGGGGAATTTTTTGGAATGACAGATTTCATAAAATCTGGGCAATCCCACCAATTCATTTCACAGGAAATTAAAGAGATGACGAAAGGGGTGGGCGTCGACTACAGCTTTGAGTGCACTGGAGTGGAACCGTTGATCAACGAAGCCCTTGAATCCACAGCAGTGGTATGTATGAGTAAGGCCTCTATTGAATTCAACTCTCTATCCATCATTGACAATGCTAATGTTATAGGCTTTTGTTCTAACATTGACATTGGAGAACAGGGAACAGGAGTCACCATCTCAATTGGCATTAGCGAGAAGGGGATTGCTCCAATCAATCTCGTTGCCCTGTTATCTGGTAGTAGAACACTGAAGGGTTCAGTCTTTGGAGGGATCAAACCTCAAACTGACCTTCCCACCATTATCGAGAAATGCATAAACAAGGTCAATTTCTTCCACCAATCATTTTTCAATACTAATTTCTAGTTGAAGTATCAAGACTCAAGACTGCTCACTGTAGGATTAAGCTGAGTCTCTGCTCAGTAGGATTTTGGGCTGGTTTAGGCCAAAAACCACAATGCCCTTGAAAGCAAGATCATGCAGTTTCCTCAGCAACCCAGCTATTGGCTCTTTACCATCTAGGCATCACTTAAGGCTTGCAAATTGTGGGTCTGGGTCTCTGGGAAACTGTTACTTAGCTGTGAGGGCTGTCATCCTTGATCATATTTTTCTGGGTAAACTAACGAGTTATACTAGAGGGCGGACCTTGACGCAGCGGCAAGGCTGTTTACATTATGATCCTCCCCAGACCCCGCAGTGACAGGAGCCTCGGGAACGCTTATCTTTTAAACTAATGAGTTCTTATGTTTTCCCTCCTTAGGAGATCGAACTTGATGCGCTTGTGTCTCATGAAGTTCAACTGGAAGACATAAATCAAGCATTTGAGTTACTGAAACAACCTGATTGTCTTAAAATTGTAATCCAAGTAAATAAGAGTCTGTCTTGTTGATCAACATAACTAAGATATGGGGTGTAATTCTTGGTCATTTTGAGAGAAGTTATTTCAGATTGAAACTTGAACACATGGCTGTGGTAGCTCATCATACCTTATCAGTGTTAGGGGATGATACCCTCTGCTCCTTAATCATTGTAGGATATACGTACTGTGATAATCACACTACAAGAAAAAGTAGAGCAATGGAAATTTAATAAAATAGATTGGACATGTATAAATACTAGAATACCAGATTTATTTATTTATTTTCAAGGGGGAGGGGATTTGAAGTAAAGGGAGAACTGAGACCCGTTGTTTTGGTTCGGTTTTCGAAAATGAAATTCAATTTGGTTTGGTTTTAAGGTTAAACATGTTGGTTTGAACTAAATCGAAGATAACTGAACTGAACTGGATGACCAACGAAACAATGAAAATTATGCAACAACTACTAGTCTTATCCCAACTAAATGGCATCAAATTGTTGGATCTTTGTCATCCAATCAGCTCTATTCGATGCCATACTTGATGTAAGGTCTTTTTTTTTGGTAAGGATATAAGGTCTAACACTCTAAGCTTTGTGTGTCTTTATTTGCCACTTTTCCTAAGGTAATTTTAGGTCTACCCCTAGCTCTTTTAGATAATTCAATGTGAATCAAATCATTCCTCCTTACTAGAGCATCCAAATTCCAAAGGCCTCTTTTGAATATGGTCATATCATCTCAAATGACTTTCTTGTATTGTATCATGTATTGGAGCTATTCCCAAACAAGTTCAAATATGATCATTCTCTACTTTATCCTTCTTAGTTTTACCACTTGTTCATCTCAATATCCTCAACTGATACATTGAGTTTATCTACATAATGTTTTTTAGTTGCCAAAATTTTGCACCATACATCATAACCAGTCGTATGACTGTCCTATAAAATTTTCCTTTAAGTTTTAAAGGAATGTGTCAACTATACAACACTCTGAACACACCTCACCACTCAAAACAAAAAAGGAATGTGAACCACGTAAAAATGAATTGGTTGAACCAATATTTCAAAACTATATACGAACCAAATTAGGTAGAATACATGAAAATTGAACCAGTTTTGGCTTTAGTTTTTTAATCTGTGGTTTTGGTTTGTTCATATTGTAACTTGAATTGAATAAAAAGATTGAAACCGAACCAACTAACACCCTTAGTTAAGGTTTGCTGGTCTTCACAGACCATGTAACCTTACCTAGTCTGCACACAATATCTGCTAGATGGCAAAATGAATGAGGCTAACATTTTGTGGACAAGTAGTCTAAAAGTTCCCTCCCCACATGTCAAGTTTCAGACCCAATGAAGTTTGCCCAAAGACAAAACAATGCCTTGAAAAAGCTGGAAATACCAAAAGGGTTCATGGACCACCTTATATTGTTTGGGAAGCTATTGTTAGAGTTGAATACAGAGGTAAGTTGAACCATATGTGATCCTTGAAGAAGAAATAAATGAAGAAGAAGAATAAGAAAAGTTGCTTTTGGTATGTGTATGTTTACCTTGTTAATAGGACTAGATTAATCAGCTTGGCAAGGCTTTAACATTATGGACAAAAATAGAATTAGAGAATGACCAAACAAGCAGCAACGACAAGAACTGCTGCTCATTCTTATCCCAACTGAATAGGTTCGATTACATGGACAGAGAATGAACAAACATACCCACCAAAAGCAATTCCACAATATTCCATCAGTCCAATATGAACAAACACAGAATAAGAGAATTTTGATTGAAGGATGGAATTCACACCAGTAAAGGCTACTTGAATATTACATATAGATCCTATTAAGGTTGGCAATGTATAATTTTCCCAATATGTTTCACAAACTAAAATTTTTATAAAAAAGATTGGGCTAGGGATTGACATGCCACCCGCATGCCTTGGTATCTACACGTCCACCAATTAGGGGGTGTGAGATAGTTCGTCAAACTAAGAGGGAGCCGCGGAGAACGAGGAGAGTGTCTGTCGGGGGGAGTGGGGGAGGAGTGAGATTGTGAGAGGGTTGTATATAGGGGTGTCAATCGGTCCTAAAGCCGGTCCGATAAAATTTGTATGATAATGGTTTTCATGGTCTATTTGGGAAGTCCTTCCTAAAGCCATAAAAATATGTCACATGGTAAATCATGGGCATGGTAATTTTGGACAGGTGTCCAAGTTTGTTGCTCACAAGTCAAATTTGAACCAAAGTAGAGCTTTCCAAGTGACAAAACAGAGTTCAAAAATCTGGAATTATAAAAGACTGCAAAGTAATAGTTGAAGTATCATATATATGCATAGACATGTATGGGATAGTATTTCTTTTCCCAATAAAACTTGGGATAGTATTTGGTGAGTATGTAATTCGAAAAAATGACTAATCCAAATCATATTCTCTATTCAATGGCCGAATTATCCATTTGTGTCCATGTGCCTCAAAAGTGAACCATTTAAGAAGGGCTTCTTGGAGTACTACAGAGTAATTTTCCTCATGCTGTACGAATTCTAAATATTTTGGCACTAAAATCTGATTTTAATGAGAGGAAGCCTCAGCCAACCACCTAGGTGGCAAAGACTAAATGCTGGAATATGATTTTCTGCTCAACATATAATCAAGGACAAAGTAACAAAGTTTTCCTTCACCAAGTGATGAAGTTCATCACTCCATCCTAGGGTTCACAAAACTATATAGTGTTTTAGTACTTTTTCCCCCCTAAACATGCTCATGATACTCCATGTGTGCAATTAAAGCACTCACCATGGCTGTGGGGAAACTCATTTCCTTAATTACAGTGATTTTTTTTTCCACATGACTATTTAGGATAGAATCTCTTTAGTAGGCAGACTTAGTTTTACTAACTAGAAAAATAATAAGAAAATTTAATTGTTGAATATCTATAGAATGGTCTAGATAAGCCATTGATCAAACTACAGCCTCAACTTTAATCATTTACTGTCTCTCATATAATATTATACTTTCTTATGTATATCCATGCACCTCATTATGGTCTTGAACACGACCCTGGTGGTCTCAAATCTTTCAATTCCTTGTTTTGCAACTTGGCAATTTCAGATTACCTTGAAATTTGGCATGGGAATTGGAGATTATGGGGTTTACTTGTTCACAAAATTTTAGCTTCACTTGACATGTGACAAATCTATAAAGTTCCAGTAAAAAAACCAAGTCCATATTCTCAAATGCTTTGCGGAGTATTATAATTGTTATATCGCTAGTCTTCTTGCTTATAATTTCTTCCAACACTTAAATTATTTTTATTAAAATTTTATGGACTTATTTTGGCTCCAATTAATTAGCCTAAAACATGACATATAATACTAATCTAACGTGATCCAAAACATATACTATTGACGTAAATCCAACAATGATGTTGACATGATAACATCATATTGCATAAATTCAACACAACCAGACACAACTGTTTATTAAGAAACTAGGAACGTCCCATAACAATAATGTGGGGCAAACCAGGAACCTTCAACATCACAGTAATTTCAATGCGGAGAATGGAATCATCTACATGTGATCCACATGGTTAACAAAAGAAAGAGAAAATAATTTAAAATCCCATATGAGAGATAAACCGATAGAACACTGGTGTTGTCAGAAACTTTTTCTCCGCAAAATTGGTTGTGGATCAAAGTTGTGCTAATTCTGTATGATTAATAAATGGGCCATGTTCTGATTGAGGCCAAGTTGAGATGGCCTTATGGGACTCATTTCCACCATGCTAGTAGGGAAAAAGATCCTTTCCAATCTTTGGGTCACCCAATTAGCCATCTAACGATCAGACGGAATTGGGATGCATACCCATATGTTGAGAAGCGTGTTTGAATCATCTCAGCCATTGGATGACTAATTAGGCACTAATTGGAGGGCATACTAGTTGGAAAAGAGTCATCCAAGTAGTAGTGTCATTGGGTCAACTCAAGGCCAAATTGTCTAGATAGAGACTCAATAAGATTACTCCTGCAAGCCTTACTCAATGAAAATGCCCTTAAATAGAACTCCTACTTAAGCTTAGCCAAAAAGCATAATAAAAGGATTAAGTACCACAAATCCTTTAATGAACATCGTGGTTGTTGCAACGATGCCATAAGTGGAGCCATTAAATTTGCTTTTGCATTTAATCAACTTTGGATCTTAAATCAAATCTAATTTGAAATTCAAAATGGGTTTACGGAAAAAGAGAAGGGTTTAGCCACCATCTTAGGTACTAAAACATTCCCTATTTTAAAATAATCAAACTTACCCTCAACGAATTTTTATTCACCGTGACTTAAGGAAAACTCATTTCTATTTAATATGGGTTTCTTACAAACCCAACACTCTGACAATGACTTATTTGTTTAACCAATCGGGCCAGTAAACCCGCAACCAAACCCGACACCCTGGCTCTCTCATTTGCATTATTCCACATTTTTGTCTCTGTTGACAGCGTGAGGTGGATTTTATTCCTTTGTCCAAAGACGACGAGGTAAACAGACATTAATGTCATATGATATGTGACGGGGTGAAGGGCAATTTTGTCAAATAACATAAATATTTACAGTGATAGGTAAAAAATATAAGTTGCGGTAACTGAAGCCCTAATTGCGGTAAGGAAAAGCCAAAAGCTTCCTACCCTGTTTTTTTCTTCCTTTGTTTCTCTTACTCTCTTTTACCTGATGACGCCCATGCTCAAATTTACTGATCTACCCCTATGTTCACTCTATATTACGATCATATACCTTCTTCTACAAAAGAACTCAACCTGTTTCAAACCCTACTCGGTTCAACCCCTTGGGACCTCCCAACTCAAGGAAGGGCAACCTGAAGGGAAAAATAGGAGGGGGGAGTCGAACACCAGACGTGCCAAATGAAAGGCAATCAAAAGGGCAAAAAGGGAGGGGGCACTCGAACACCAGACGTGCCAAATGAATGGCTATTTTGAGAAGCAGTTTCTAACCAACTGCACTACGCCGGTTTTTGGTGGTTTGCCCTAACTTTGGTTTGATGTCCTTTTTCTATAATGAAACTATCCATATCCCCCATCTTGCCGTTCAGATAAACTGGAGAAAATACAGGGCATGAGTAACGGTATCAATTCGGTACAGTATTGGTATTCGGATGATATCAATATGGTATAAGCCATATATATATATATATACCCCATACTGATATCATATTGAATAGTAAATCAGTACAGGAACCTCATACCGATACCTTAGCGAATTTGTTCAGTTCGATATTTGGTATGGTACGATATTAGTATGGTATGATGTGTTTTTTAAGCCATATCCCATATCAATACCGTACAGAATAGTGTCTCAGTATAAGAACCTTGTACTGATAATTCAGTATGGTATCAGTTTTGATTTTTGGTTTTCGATACAGGTTGACACCTTTAGGCATGAGTGGAACCAACAAAATCGACGTTAGCACATTCCTAAGCGAAGCCTAAAATATTGACAACTTTAATTTCATATAACAACAATATCCAAAACCTTATCCCAACTTCAATTCCATAATACTTATATAGGTAATTAATTACCCTTGACATGCCTTAATTAAGCAAAAGGGCAGCTGCAATTCTTGATGGGAGGCTATTTTCATTTTTCACTGGTTCGACTCAGACCAGAACCTTGCCATGGTTGACCCACATGGGCAGAAAGGATATTGACCAGACCCGACCTGACCTGTCCTGCCCTATGAGTCTATGATAATATGACCATATGGTCCATACCCTTAGACGGCAAAGAGAACTTGGTGGAGTGGCAGTTTATGTTATTTTTAAGAACATTGAGGGTTACTCAAATCACAAAACACGGGTACTCCTCTCTGAAAAGCAGGGATAGCTTTGGTAGTTTCTCTTGCTTTGTTTCTGAAAAGGCTATTAAAGAGACTGTAAAAGAGAGAGAGAGAGAGAGAGAGAGGACTATTGAGCGAAATAGGGTGGAGGGTCTATGACTCTGAGTAAGGTACCATGACAACAACTGCTCATGGGGAATCCAGAGACAGACCCAAGTGCCCAACTGCAAAAATAAGCCCTCAAATGACAATTTTTTCTTCAGTTGTCTGAGAAATGAGAAATCTGTTTCTGCTCTTCTTAAATCCCACCAAATCTCTTGCAATGTTGGCATTTCAGTAGTGGAATTCTCTTCTGTTGCAGAACTTCCTGAGCTCAAGGTCTCTGCGTCTTCAGTTGCTTCTTCAGTTGCTTCCTGCATTGTGACATCAATAAAGCAATCATGAATTCGTCAAAAGCCAAGTTAGTATTCTCACCATTACAGATCTGATATATTCTTCTAGTCGGTGTATTTTTATGGGTTCAAGCTTAAACTTTTTCTTGAGTTTGTTCTGATTACTTCTATTTGGTATGGTGGATCTGCATTGATGAACTCTGACCCGGGTTGTCTGCTTTTCTTGTTTGGCTTCTAAAAGGGTTTTCTTATTCATTTATTTATTTTTTTAAATTTTGTTTTAGACTTGATCTATATCAAACTTGTTCGTTTTGACCCCCTCCAAAAATTCCCGCTTGGTTGGTTCCATATCTCGTTCAAGAATTTGGTTAACAGTCTTCTTCATATTGATATTGAATTCAAAGCATTTTCTATCATATTTTTCATTGCTTTTACTTTCTAGGCATGATTTTGTATCTGGGCTCTTCTCCTTTTTTGAGAAAAAAAGAAAAAATTTATTTGGGTCATCGCGTTATGGGCTTGATCTATTGTTGACGTCTGGGATTTCTTTCCTTTATATCTTCTGCATTTTGGGTTCAGAGAGTCTGGGATTTCTCTCCTTTCTTTCTTCCGTCTTTTGGATTCAAAGAGTTTTTACTTTGTATCTGCTGTTTTTTTTTGGGGGGGCTCTATAGGTCTATTGCTCCTTTGCATTTTCTGTTTTACCTATATGTATTTTGGTCTGGTTGTGTAACTATGAGACTTGGGTATTGAACAGATCCAATTTGCCTGAAGCTTCACAGAACAAAACCTCCCCAGCAACTCCAAGAGTTAACAAATTGAACAGGGGTGTTGCTAAAACAGATACTGATTCACCTTCTCCCCTGCAAACCTCACGGATTTCAGTTGATCGTTCCCCAAAATCAGCTGACTCAAGACCTACTTCAGCTGACTCAAGGCCTGCCATAGCCCAACGATCCCCCAAGCCAAAGATTGCTACTCCTCCTCCTAAGATTTCTACTCCTGATGTAAGTAAAATTGGAAGTCCTAGAATATCAAATTTTCTGAATTTTGTTGTTGGTTTACATATTGTGTTTTTTTTTTCCTCCCTCATTAACATTGTAATTTGCTTTTGTTTGTAGAAACCACGGGTGTTGAAGGGATCAGAACTACAGGCTCAATTGAATCTTGTTCAGGAAGATCTTAAGAAGTCGAAGGAGCAATTAGCTTCTGCTGAGAAGGAGAAGGCTCGGGTACTTGAGGAATTGAAGGAGGCCAAGAGATTGGCTGATGAGGCGAATGAGAAGCTCAGTGAGGCCCTTGTTGCTCAAAAACGATCTGAGGAGAATTCTGAGATTGAGAAATTCAGAGCTGATGAGTTGGAGCAGGCAGGTATTGAGGCAGCTCAGAAGCGAGAAGAGGAATGGCAGAAAGAACTTGAAGCTGTTAGGAATCAACATGCTGTGGATGTTGCTGCTTTGCTCTCTGCCACCCAAGAGCTCCAACGGGTGAAGCAGGAGCTAGCTATGACCTCTGACGCAAAAAATAAAGCCCTTTGCCATGCTGATGATGCAACAAAAATTGCAGAAATCCATGCTGAGAAGGTGGAGCTTCTGTCTGCAGAGCTGAGTCGGGTGAAGGCCATGCTTGACTCAAAGCTGGAGAAAGAGGCGAATGAGAACACCGAGTTGATAAAGAAACTGAACTCCGAGGTGGATTCATTGAAAACAGACCTTGAAAAAGCAGAAAGTATTGAGCAGAAGTTGGTTGAAACAGAGGCCCTGGTTGATCAACTCAGAATTGAAGTGGAGAATGCAAAAAAGGCCGAATTAGCTGCTAATAATTTGGTGGAGGAGTGGCAGAAGAAGGCCAGGGATTTAGAAAGTCAGGTTGAAGAGGCAAACCAAATGGAGAGATCTGCATCAGAGTCATGTGATTCATTGATGAATCAACTAGAAGGGAAGAGTGGTTTATTGCAGGATGCAGAATTTGAAATCTCTTCTCTTAAAGAGAAAGTGGATTCGTTGGAAATCTCAATTGGGAGACAGAGAAAGGATTTTGAAGAATCACAGCAACTTCTTGAGACAGCTAAGCAAGAGGCATTGAGAATGACACAGATGGTTGAATCTCTGAAAGCGGAGCTTGAAGCTGTGACGGAGGAGAAAAAGCAGGCTTTGAACAATGAGCAACTTGCAGCTTCTAGTGTTCAAGACCTTCTAGCTGAGAAGAACAAACTAGTAAATGAGTTGGAAACCTCCATGGAAGAAGAAGAGAAGAGTAAGAAAGCATTGGAAAGCTTAGCTTCAGCATTGCATGAGGTCTCTGCAGAAGCAAGAGAAGCCAAAGAGAAGCTTTTGTCCAATAAAGCTGAGCTTGAAAATTTTGAGAGCCAAATAGAAGATTTGAAAATGGTCACGAAAGCAACAAACGAGAAGTACGAAACCATGCTTGAAGAGTCGAAACAAGAGATTGATCTTCTTACAAAAGCTCTTGATTACTCCAATCACGAAGTCAAAAACACCAAGGCTCAATGGGAACAAAAAGAGCTCAACTTAACGACTTCTTTAAGGAAATCAGAAGAAGAAACCTATGCTGCTAAACGAGAAATTGATAGGTTCATTCGATTACTCAAAGAAGCTGAGTATGAAGCTTGGTCTGCAAAGGAGGAAAGAGCCCAGATTCTGAGTACATTGAAGCAAACTGAATCAGAGGTGAGTTCTTTGAAAGAGGTGGCGAACGAAGCTAATGCTGACAGCATGAGGCTGAGGGAGAGATTATTGGACAAAGAGAATGAGTTGCAAAGTATTACTCAAGAGAATATGGAACTCCGAAGTAGGGAAACTGCTGCTCTTGAGAAAGTGGAGGAGTTGTCTAAGTTGCTTGAAGAAGCTTCCGCCAAGATGATTCCTGTGGAAAATGGAGAGCTCTCTGATAGTGAGAAAGATTATGATTTGCTACCCAAGGTAGTAGAATTCTCGGAGGAAAATGGAAATGGTGGAAAAGAGGAGAAGCATGTATTTGAATTTCCATCTCAGCTGCTTGAGGAATCCAAGGAAGTAGAGTTCTTAACAGAAAATAGAAATGGAGTAAAAGAGGAGAAGCACATGTTTGAATTTCCATCCCTAAGGCTTGAGGAACCCAAGGAAGACAAATATCAGGAAAAAGATGTGGTAGTGCCTGTGGAATTAAACATGGAGAATGGGAATGGAAGCCCCAAAGAAGGCAATGGGAATCCGCAACGAGAGAATGGAGACCCCCAAGAAGAGGAAAAGAAAATAGAAAAAGATGATTCAGCGGAGGTGGAGGTGAAGATTTGGGAGAACTGCAAGATTGGAGAGAAAGACCTCTCACCAGAGAAAGAGTCTGAGCAGGAATCCCTTGAAGAGGATCTTGATTCAAAAGCAGATGGTGAGAACTTTGACCAGGTAAATGGGTTACCTCCGTCAGAAAGCATGAACAATGGAGGACGTTCTCCATCTAAGGAGCAGCAGCTCAAGAAGAAGAAGCCATTGCTCAAGAAGTTTGGAAACCTGTTAAAGAAGGCGGCAGCCAGTGGCAATAAGTAGGAGAACTGCAGTCAGTCCCAGTTCAGCCCCTGAATCCGAACTAAGCAAGCAGGTATTCTTGTTGCAATCTGCACCAGCGTGTGTTTGATTTCTTCATCTTGCTTCGGATTTTCAGAATAGCAAAAGAAAATGCAAAATGTTTGTATTGTATGTATTTTGATTTTCATCTTATGTGGTTTCCCCCTGTTGGGGATTGATATGTATCTGAAGCTTTTTTTCCCCCCGTTGTCTTTCCTGAATTTCATTAAGATGAGTGGTAAATTTGATAATTGTATGTTTATGTTCCATCTTTACAGGTTATCTTTTTTCTTTACATGCTAATCTAGACTACAAAAAGTTATGGAAGGTGATCTATGTTTTCTCGTATCAGTTCTCTGTTTTGTAGCAGTTGGTTTGGTGACAGAACCTCCTCATCCACGTTCACAACCATAAAATATCAAAATAGATTCCATGACCTATTTCCTCTGGTTTGTAGTTGTTAAGTGGGTTGTGGAGTTCCTGCTGAACTTGAAGAAATTTGGGTTCCAACCAACCCAGAATCTGTGAGAATCAGCTGAGTTGAGTACTAGGGGTATCCTTGCCCTTGATTGATTAACCAACAGAAAGGTATGGGCTGGTTTGTGCTGAATATAGTGAGGGGACCATGGCAATGGGGTTTGTTGATTGATCTGATTATGCATGGACCGCATGCTCATGTGGGTGAGAGTTGTAGTTGCTCTGAATGGATACTGATGTCATCTGTTCAAAGAAAGTCATACAAAATGTAGTTACTTAGCTCCCCCACCACCCAAAAAAAAAAAACCTCCCGGGATTGCTTTGATCCAAAATGGATTGAAATCCCATCTTAGCCTTCTCTGGGTTGCAATCTTTAAAAGTTAAATGGGTTGTCTTTTGGAAGGCTACAGTGGAAAGGAAGAGAAGGGAAGGAACATGGGAATTCTGCAATGCTTCTTGTCGTATTCCCAGAGGAGGAAAACTGTGAAAAGAGCATATCATGTTCTTCCCAGTCCCACTTATTCTCAACAGTCACCTCTCCAGATAACAACAGGAAGAAGAAGGTGAAGGGAACCGCAATTCTTGACTTCTGGGATTTGTGAATTTCGTCCTCTGCTTCCTCTCTAATGGGTATGTTGGTATAGAAGTTTTGCCGAAGCAGACATCTTGTAGTGTGGAGTACTGCCTTTTGGTAGGCCCAAGAACAGCAGCTAGTTTATCGTCCATTATGAAGTGTGATACATGAACTAAACATATTAGTCGTGGTTGTGTGATGATCAATTATCAATTTTCAAAGACTTAAATTGAGTTTTTTTTATTTTTTGTCACCCACAGTGAAGAGAGAATCTTTTCATTTATGGGTTCTAGTGCTCGAATGAGACTTTTGAATAATTGGGAGGGTAGTTCGATCATTCGAAAGCAATAAATAGATTATTATGGCATCATCCGAGAGAAAAGAAGGAAACCAAAAGATGGGCTAACTAAATAGGTTGTTTCATTTGAAACTCGCGCTTTGCAGAGAAGGGTTAATGGCCAATTTACTGTTAGCTATAAGATGATTGGGATATGGGATTGTGCATTGTGGAATGTCAGTACTAACTACTAAGTAGGAGGTGGGTCTGTTTCATAGTAGTAAGCATGAAGAGGTCTTCTGGGCTCTTGCTTTTCATATGTTATAAGTCACAACCAGATCCAGGGATGGTTGGAGTGTGATAATGGTGATTAGGGAGAGAAGAGAGTAGTGGGGACAGCTGCAAATGCAAGTTTGTCTGTTGAGAATATCCCCACATGGAATGTCTCTACAATCTCCCCTCACATCTCTCTCTCTCTTTCTCTCTCTCTCCCTCTCTCTCTCTCTAAAATAATAATATTAGCCAGTCTTGTAGAGACTTCAGACAGCTCTTTTGGTAAATCTACAACTAGCAGCAGCGGCATCAACATCATATATAATGGGATAGTAGATGAACATAATAATTTGACTAGTTAAGTTCCCACGTTCCTTTCCCGCATTTGTTTAAAATTTTAAAGAATGGAAACTCAAAGCAATTCAATAATACAACAACATTGATGTGTATCAAATAAGACAAAGATGTTTTATGTAATTTAACTGTAATACCATTATTGCCCCTCATTACACATGCAAAAAATATTTAAATTCGTTTATGGTTACAGTATCAGTGTCAACCAACTAGAGCAAAACCCTTTTTTTTTCTTCTTTGCTTGGTATAACAATAACTTCAAACACAATCATCCATGTTCACTGGTTAATGCCATGAACTGATCAGGACCTGGAGCTGGCCCTGGTTGTTGCACAAATGGATGGGGATCTAGTGGACGATATTGATTCTCTATTTTCTAGATGGCAACTGCCCCTTATAAATTTTGTTTTGAAATGGACTCTCTATCTCATTAAGCTTTACTCTAGCATGTAGGTATGAGTTGACCCCACAGCCCAACTCTACATTCTTGCTCTTTCTAAATTGTGGGCTTGATCTGTGTCAGGTAGGCCCTTTGCAAGGCCCATAAGATTATGATTTCTCATCCCCATCTGTCTCTTATCACCTCCCTCTTTCTAATTATATTTGCTTTCTCTTGAGCCCTTACTTTTGACAAGAGAAAAACTTCTCCATTGCTAGAGCGGAGATTCCCTCCATGATTTATTCATTTTTTTTTGTTAATTTCTCTCACCTGCTCTAAGTATGAAGGTATCGTTTGGATCATATCCTTTTTTAGGACAACCATTGATGCAGCGTGTAGATTCCTCTCCACATTAGTGATAGTGTTGGGAACCCTCTCCCTTCTGATATTATATCAAATTTTTAGGAATCCAAGGTAATCCTTAAAACATTGTACATGTTTCAGAGCCTGGATCAGGTCCTCATACGAAGACCTAAGTTTCGATTCTCGTACGAAAACCTATATCTTCCTATTTTCTCTCCTATTCTCTTTTCCCATACCCCTTCTCTCTCCTCACGGTTTATCAAAATTTTTATTTTCTTTAATTATGATTTAACATTAGTATTATTAATCCTACAAAATAACTTTATTTTAATCCTATAAAATAGTCGACTCCCTTATCTCTTTCCTTCTTTTTTTTCCCCTTAAGTTCATTTTCTCTCTCTCTCTCTCTCTCTCTCTCTCTCTCTCTCTCTCCTATTTTCTCTCCTATTCTCTTTTCCCATACATCGTCTCTCTCCTCACGGTTTATCAAAAAAAAAAAATTTTCCATTAAAATATCTTTATTTTAATCCTACAAAATAGTGGACTCCCTTATCTGTTTCCTTTTTTTATTATTATTATTATTAAGTTCATCCTCTCTACCTCTCTTTTAATTTTCATTAACATTTTTGTTTTAAAGCTCACTTAAAACCATCTACCATACCAATGCAAAGCAATCAAATAAAAAAAATTAAAAAGGAAGAATTTTTCCTCATCCATAGAGAACGGTTCACCCATCATCCTAGGGTTCACAAATCTTTATAGGGTTTTAGTACAAGTCCAAAATACCTTTTTATTATCCTCTTCCATCCATACGAAGCCTATGATGAATGGATCACCACGGTAAAAAGAAAATGAGATTTCTCCATCTATAGAGTTATCAAAAGGGTATTTTGGACTTGGGGTTTTAGTATAAATATTGTTGGAATCAATTAATTAAAAAAAGTAATAATAATTTAAATAAAAATAGAAAATAGTTTATATATATAAAGAAAAATAATGTATGGCATTTAAATAGAGAAGAGAGATAAAAGGCATTTAAGTAGGAGGAGAGAGAGAGAGAGAGTGAGACTGATAGCAGTATTGTAGGTAATCCCGATAGTAAAATTTAATGGATTACATGTGTCGGCAAAAAAGACGTACGAGAACCCAAGACCAGGTTCTCGTACGAGGACTTGATCTGGACTCCATGTTTCATGATGATATGAATGAATCTCTCTCTCTCTCTCTCTCTATAGGAGATTAACTATAACAACAATAAGCCTGTGAAGAATTCCAACTATGTTGTTTTTATAATCAAGAGTTTAAATAGAGTTCAAAAACTCCCATTAGTTCAGATGGTTAAAAAATTTAGATCTTAGAATGGACATATTACCTGTCCAAAAATTTAGATCTTAGAATGGACATATTACCTGTCCACATGGCATAATAAATGCTTTCTGACATTTAAAAAATTAAACAGACCTTAGTTACAATAATAATTCATCTTTTAAGTTTTATGGACTCCGCTAATGTTTTATGCTATTGGTCCCAAGCCCGGATAGAGGATGAGGGTTGGTGTGTCAGGTCGGCTATGGACAATGTAAAAAATTCAAGGCAACTCATTTTTTTTTTTTTTTCATTTCAATGCACTCTGCAATTAGAGACCCATTAGTGAAACAAGATAAGAGCTCATAAAAAGCAGAGTTCAAGGAAAGTTTTGTAATCTAACAAGAAATCATGGAGTATCAACTCCCAAGAACTTCCCTAGAATCATCTGCTTTAGTTTTGAAAACTGAGATTGATTTTTGTTCACACATTGCTTGGAGCATCTCAATTGGTCATGGAGACCCCTGTTCTCATTCTTTAGTACTTCTAGCTGGGAATAAAGATCCTTAATGGTTTCTCTCTTTGCTTTATTTCTACGTATCAACTCAGCTTGCTGACTTTGATTCTCTGTAATAAGCTTCAATACTTGAAAACTGAGCTCATACCACTTATCCTGACTAAAAGAGTCCATAGAAGACAATGATTCTGATTGGATGGGTTCAGATGACTCAGAGCTTAATTGCTCGTAAGCTTCAGAAAATAAATGATAGGATTTGTGGAATTCTTTCCCCATTTTGATGAGCTCCAGTGTCTTCTCTTGGTACATTTCATCTCTATGAATGGAAGAATCATCTTCTTCCTGTATGATAGTTGTCATGGCCATTATCCTTTCATCCAATTCTGCAAAATATAAATATATTTAGCAGGAAGTGAGTTTCCAATTTCTATACTTTCTAAACAAAACATGTAAATGGCCCTTAATTGATATTATGCAACTCTATATCAAATTTTGAGGCATTTCTCTACCCCTTTCTACCCTGAAAAACCGAGGTCACCTTGCGTTGTTAAACCGATAACCATCTTTCGGCTAATCTAGCCTCTTACGTCCCTCAAGATCCAACAGGGGTAAATAGATTGTTGCACATGGACGATACGCTTTCGGCCTGATCTTAAGCCCTGATTCACCCTCCATGGAGGAACCTTTAGGTTTTCGGGGCATTGGTTAGACAAATCTTAAAACCCATTTTCAATATGGACTTTTGGGCGAACTCAATCCCATAAACTGACTTATAAGGTGAGGAAACCCAAGACCACATCAAATTCCTTTTGTAATAGATGTTGGGTCAACCCCCATATAACTGATATGTGATCATAGCCCCTTCTGCACGAGGGTTGTTGCTCTGATACTGCTGATATGGACATTGGGAGAATTCAACCCCATAAACCAATTTATAAGACAAGAGAATCCAAGACCATTTCAACCCATATCAAATCCCTCTCATAACTGATGTAGGATCAACCCCCACATGACATATATGGGATCATAACACTGTGTGTGTATGTGTGTGTAAGAGAGAGAGAGAGAGAGAGAGAGACCTGAGAGAGTATTGAGGAGCCATTGAGACTGCTGGAGTTTAAAAGGGCTGTTCCACAATGTGTTAGAATCTGTGTCATCGGTCTCCATTGTAGACATGATAAAAAAATCTTCTCTCTTAAAAACAGAGAAATTCTTCTAAATGGCACTTGGCCACTCATTCTCTTCTTTATTTTATAGAGAAATTCTTCTTTTTTTTCTATTTGAAATTCAAACAGAATATCTAACGTTCATATTAATTAGAGCTTGATTTGCTCTTTATTCCCTAATATTCATAAATCCAAATGTTCAATCATCGGGAGTAATTCAAGCATGTCTCCTTTATTTTCCATTTGTGTATGTTTCTCACAATAACATGGAGAAGGTGTTGTTAACTGGTGATGATATGATCAGCACGCAGGCGCACAGTTTGGTTCAAGATACAACCTGTACAAATCGAAACCGAACCAAAACTGAATAATTTTCATAACCTCAAAGTGGAATCGAACTGGATCGATTCAGTTTTATTCAATAGGAGGGGGCAGGGCCGGCAGGTTACTTAATATCAAATTCTGTTTTTACTAGACTACCCATATGTGTAGATTTTCAAGCCTTCTAGATGCACGAGGAAAATTTGAATAGGAAGTTAAAAAAATAAAATGTGAATAAGGACTAGGGGTGCAAGTTTGGCCAGCATGAGCCTGGGGTCAAGTCTAAGACCAAGTCCGTTGAAGCCCACATTGAGCTCGATAAGGTTTGGGCAGGACCAGGGCTAAGGTCGAGGTTGAGGTCACGAGCTGAGTCGGCTTGTACATAAATGGGTGAGTGTTTCCTATCTGAAAGTGTACACTGGATAAGTAATTGTAACCCCTGGAGTCTACATCCTTTGTAGCGAGCAGTGAGGTGTGGCGAGCATCGGACGACTGAGAGCATCTGGGCACGTGCCCCAAGGTGCTCCCAGCCACCCAATGCTCACTGCATTGGTGCAACAATTGTAGATGATTTTCACACCAACCCCTGGTACCAGCCAGGGAAATGGAATCTCAGGGGTAGGAGTGCAAAAATTCACCCTAAGTGCATATTTTCAAACTTGCCCCTGGGATTCCATTCCCTTGGCTATAACCATGGGATTGCAACTATTTCGCTGCAACCTGAGCAACAATGAATTTTTTTTCCGGAAACACCCACTCATAATGCCTTTTTTGTATAATTAAATGGGTAAATAGGTCATTACACAGGGTCCAGATCGTATGCTCCTAAACAGAAAACATTGTCCCTATATAAATATATCAAAATATATAATATGGGGAAACAAATGCTACTAGGACACATATCATATACTAGAAATTTCTTGTGTCCATCTCTCCTCACATCTATGAAATGACATATATTAGGGGTGCAACAGGGCCATGTTGGGCTGGGCTTCTTAAAACCCTAGCCCAACCCTTACTCCCCTTAACTGGGCCCAAACCCGCCTTGACACTGACTCAGAGCCGCAAAACTTCAATCTAGACCCTACCCTTCAAGGTTCAGCCCAACCCTTACATGCCCTGATTGGCCCTGATTTTTCAGGGTCGGGCTGGGATGACCCTGACTCTGACCCTGGTTTGTCATCAAGGGCCGGGATGACCCTGATTGACCTTGACCCTAGATATTCATTTTTTTTTTTTGGTAGAAAAAGGAAAAGATATCTTTTTTATTGGTAAAAAAGGTAAGAGAGATCGGTGAGATTATAAGAAGATATATTAGGAGTTTTGAGGTATCAATGACTCAATGTGAAATAATATATAAAATTAGGTTAAAATTAGGGTCACAACTAGGGTCATAACTAGGGTCAACATCAAGGGCAAAAATCAGGGTAGGGTAGGGTCAAAACCAAGGCCAAAAGTCAAGGTAAAAAATCAGGGCCGGGTTCAAGGAAGGTTGGGCGGGCCAAAGACATCAACCCTTACCCGCTCTGACCCTGACTCAAGGTCAGAAATTTCAAGGCCCGGCCAGTCCTTAGGGCCAAAATTTTCGGGTCAGTACTTGTTCGGGATCAGGGCAGGCCAAGGGTGGGTATGAGCCGTCAGGGCCAAACTTGCACCCCTAACATATATGCACTCTATTGTGGGAGGAGAGAGATGACACAAGGAGGCATCAAGGGCATCAATGTGGATATATAGGGAAAAAGATTATTGCTTGGTTTTGTGTCCCCTAAACCAACACATGGCCAATAAAAGCACACACAAGGGCATCAGTATGGATATAATTTTTTATTTCACTAAAGATGAGGTGGTAATTCCGTGTGCTTTAATGCCTAGACATAGGACCCATGTGACCAAGCATACTATCTTAGACTCGGGTAGACTCGCCCTGAGTCCTTGACTCGATGTTTATAAAGAAACAATACACATGGAGTAGGGATTAATCGGAATCGTCCATGGCCAAATCGCGTCCATCACCGAATCCGTCGTTCCTGATTCGATTTTCAAAACCATGGGCTCCAAACTTTGATTTTGATTGCCAAGTAGTTCATATGTATTGTCAAGCAAATATAGTTGTGGATGCTTAGGCAAGAAGGGAATCAGAATCTTGTTCTTTGGATTATTGAGAGCTGTTTAGAGTTGTTGAGCCTTATCATCCAATTTTTGTTTGGAGTAATGTCATAATGTCTCTTTTATTTTTAATGTAACATTTTTTTGTAAGGAACTGTCTAAGGGATTTTACTTGTGCACATCAGAGGGCTAGGGGAATGATAGAGAGAGGAGGAACACTCTCACACATCCATGTGACAGGATTCGATCCACTGACTATCCGCTACTTACTCTTTTAGCAGATTTTGCATGCCAATGTCTACAAATTTCATGATGTGTCACTTTGTATTTTTTTATGGTGAATGGTTATGTACAATCATGCATGGTGTAGGATCATGCATAAAGCCGTTGAAGGGAGTTGAAGGGGCTGCATTGTAGAACTCATTCCCCATACAATGGCTTTGAGCATGATTGTGCATAAAACCCTTCCCTGTTCTTTATTTTTTGGACATTTAAAAAAAAAAAATATATATATATATATATATATTGAGAGCTGCTTCTTCGAGTTCCAGTGTTTAAAAAGAAAATGTAGCGATTCTACTTCATCTACATGGCATGGTGTACTGTTTTAATCAGATCTTACCAGAGGAAGTAGATAGGAAGGTTAGAATGTCATTCTCTTGTTGTTTAGGATTTTTTGTTTTTCAGTTCATAGGCATTTTATTAAGTTGGCTACTTGGCCAATTGGTCTATGATATCGCGGCATTCACTATGGGTGGTTCCCTTTTTAAAAATATTCTGTAATAAAGTAGATATTACGTTTTTGGAGAAAGTTTTCTTCGATCGAATTGTAACGTCCATCACATCATCTTAGTGTTTGATGACAAACTACTATAAAACTTTAGTATGTTCCTCAAAATACCATCCCAACACCTCATGCAGATACTTTTTTCAAAGAGAGGAGAAGGAAAAATGAATTAAAGGAAAATGAAAACTACGTATATCTTTTTTTTTTTTTTTTTTTTTTGGGAGGGTAAGCATAAGAACAAAGTACAATATCAAAATAAAATTAGGCAAGCCTAAAAGGGATCCCAAACAAACGACCAAAACAAGCAATCGCATGATGATACATCAAAACTTAGGTGAAGACACAAAAGTTGGGGTGAAGAAAAAAACATAAAAGGATGATACATCAAGAAGGAAGGGTGGGGGAAGAGATGAAAGGATGGTCCCGAGTCCCAACATGTGGCAAGATGCCTATATTTTTGAAGTGTTCGTCTCTATTTTAAAATCCCAATAAAATAAATACTATAAATATAAATAATACGTACTAATATAAGCCAGGAATTTCACTATGATGTGATGTAGCAAATATATATACTTGATATTGAAGATTCCTGTTGGGTCGGTCTTGCACACAGAAAGCAAGAAAATGATAGTTGAAGGAGGTTTCGACGGGGATTATCTGATGCTTAAGTTAGAATCTGAGCATATAGTGAGAAAAAAAGGAAAACATAGTAGAGTTTGGATGCACATGAGTGTTAATACCTCGTTTCTGGATCTCCCTCCTCCTTTTATCCTCTCCGATCTCGACGATCACAGGAGGACAATCGTCCACTTTCTCTGCCATGAATGGTCCTGCGAGCTCTAACTTGACCGTAGGTCATAATGGAGAGTTATGGGTAGTTCCCCCCGATAATGGAGCCTAACCCCTTGGCCATTATAGCCGTAATGGACTTGTTGCCTAGAGGGGAAGTTGATCGACAAATGGTCGGATGTAATGACGAGATGTGGTGTGTCAACTCCCTATTAGAGGATACAGCCGGATGGAGGCATTCTCTAACATTTATTTTTTAAAACATTAGTTCTCTGGTTTCAAAAAATTAATATAATAACAAATTGAGGAAAGGTAATATACGCCTTACGCTCAAAGAGCCTTTTCCCTTAAAAGTTATATTAGAGACATTATTAAGAGCCAGTGGGAGGAGCTATAGAAGGCTTCAATACCATAGGGGAAGGTGACCAATTTACATTTTCATTTTCTTTAGAATGAACTGCTTTTTTCCAAAGCATGCTTATAATACGCTTTTTAAGTAACTGCACCTAAAGAAAAAAATATATATTTGTTTAAGTGATGAAGTAATACCTTTGTAAATGTAATTTTTATTTTGATTCTAATTAAATCCAAGAAATTTGGATGAAAGGACTGTAAAATTTAATAATTAAATATAAAATAATTTGAAATTAATGATGCCATGCAAGAAAATGATTACAAAAATCTTGATTTAGATTTAAACCAAACTGATTAAGTTAGGAGTTTCATATGGTAAAGGTTCCTAAAAATTATATATTGCCCACTCTCTTGTACACTCATGTTGTAAGTTTCATCCAAAATCAAGTTTCTCTTCCTTCCAAACCATATGTTATTGGATCCAATTGCCATTGGGATCGAGATCTCTTTCTCTTCCAACACACATGTTATAAGATTGAAAAGAATGACAAAAAATTCTTCATATGTAGAATTCATACATTGTGTAAACTATATTAACATACTGCCAATGATTTTTATATTCCGAGGTAGGTCCACTACAACGGTGGCTAGAAAAGGATTGGGGGCCAAGAGCCCACGGATGAAAAACAGTGAGTGGCATGCCTACCCCAATTTTTTTTTTTTTTTTTGGGGGGGGGTGGGGGTTGGGAGGGTGTTGTGTGGGGAGATGGTGGTAGGAGAATCGATCACTTGACCTCCTTGGAGTTACATCAAACACAGCTGCTGACAGCCATCGCCGCATTACAAGTGCTTCCCCGACTCCCAATAATTGTTAGTTTTGTGATGAAAAATCTTTGTGGTCATCTTAAATATACTTCGCAAGTACTACTACATCTCAAGTACCATGAGAATTTAGTAAGGAGACCAATATTATTGCTCATTCCCTATCTCATATGAAGGCATTGTATTTGGCATTTAAGATAGATTAGTTGTATTTCACTCTGGCTTCAGAATTTTTGTAATTACAAAGCTATGAGCTCCTCATGCTATGCCATTCAATAATGTTTTTTGTACTACTAAAAAAAAGTTAATATAAAATTTTTATTTAAGAAAATCCCAATTTTGCACACGTGTGCCGAAATGAATTACAAAAATAATAGTGTATTGTTGGGTGATTAGAGCATCACCTTTTTTAGTTAGTTGTGGACTTTCAAGCTCAAAAGAGTTTGGTGGGAAGATAATTGGTACACAGTTCTCTCATTTTCTCTGTTAGATCATTATGGGCTTATTGCTTAATCTTGTTTTCCCTTTGTTTCTCCAAGTGAACTCATGACCATGATAGTATGTCTTGATAATCATATTAGGATTTTTCACTATTTCTGAGTCACAAGGATCTATACTTTGGTCAATTGATCATTGGATAAGTTATACACTTTATGGGTTAGCTATATGTTCAAATTCAATCAAATATCTATGTCCATGCATCCTTTTCAGCCACAAACCATCCTTTTGTAGTCCCTAGATTCTTAAGGTTAACTTAGCTAACTCTGTTAGAACTGAAACTCGATATGTAGGATCTTAAGATAATTTATCAGACAGTAATTTGCCTCGTATAACTTTGCTTAGGAAATTATATCAATAGAGTACTGTAGTCGAGAATTGCCAACCTAGCATTTGGTAATGGAGAAAGTTTTTCTACAACCATAATGAAGAGATTCGAGACTCATAGTCCTCCAATTGTATGATGTTCAGTGCAACAACATTGGTTGGTGAAGAAATTTTCAAATCTAAGTCTTAAACTGAATTGCATATAAATATCTTATTCATGTTCAATTAATGCACATTAGCATTATATTTTTTTATTAGACTTCAAAGATAGGTTTGTTATCAATTTTATCCAAAACTGTTAACTCAAGCCAACAACAAAACCAAAATCGGAACCTATAAAAATCATTAGTTAATTAATTAGTTTTCAATCAAGATATTAAAACATTATGTAACAAGAAGCCTCCAACTCCAAGTATTCTATTTATTACAATAACAATTCAACATTTTTGCAACTAAATGGGGTCGACAACATGGATATATCAAACAAAAACATAAAAGAAAAAAAGAGAAAAAAGAAAAAAATAAAGGAAAATAGAAAAAAATAGTGAAACAACACAATACAACACAATGCAACACCTTCAGGACCATCACATCTAAACGTACTGAACAACATGAATGAACAACATGAATCTTTGCTCTCCAAACAGTTGGATCAGAAATGTTCCAAACCTAAACCCATACCCAAACAGTTAGGCCCGATCCATTTCTCATGAGTGAGTGACTGGTTATTAGGAAGTGACTAGTCAGCAATTCACCAACCGCTTCTCACAAAATGAGAAAGAAAAAACACTCACCAACCGCACTACTATTTACCCAATATTTCTGGAGCTGACTGTATTCTCTCTCAAGGTTTCCCTCTCAGCATTTGTTTTCGGGTTTAATCTGATTCTTTTGAGAGAGAGAGATTTTCACTTGGTGGAGAGGGTTCGATGAGAGATTGGTTTCCTAAGTTCTACAACCCATCCTCATCATCTGCTTCTGCTCTTCATTTCCAACCATACCTCATCATTGCCTCTTTTGTCTTTCTCCAATCTAACCATCCGTTTTTAACTCTCTCTCTCTCTCTCTTGGTTTGTGGCTCTGAATCTTTCTGTTTCCTCTGTTCTTCCCTCCTTTTGATTCTAACGTTAAACGAAGAAACTGTGTCTTTTCCTACCGAAGAAATGGGAAGAACGGAATCATCGTTGGAAAGTAGTTCTGTTTTACTGGCGACGAGAGAATGTTTCTAATTTTTTGGTAATTGAATAATTTTTCATTCCGCTATTTACCTTTCTAACTGTTTGAGCTCACTTATCAGAAAAATAATTCTACCCCTTTTTTTCTTCTTTTATGCTTTGGTTGTGTTTCTCTGTCAGATTGGAGATTTCAATTCATGATTTTAGGTTGCAGAGAAGTGAGGTTCACTTTACTGTGAGTTCTTCGTGGGTTTTGGAGAAATATCTAGCTTCCTTACGGTATTGTTCTTAAATTTGTTTTTATTTATTTTTTTTTTTCTGGGTAGATGTTGATAATGAAAGTTAAGCAAGGAAATCAAAGAACTGAGATTCTTTGTCGATCCGTTTGGATTAGGGAATCTTGTGGCCTGGTCTTATGTACTTAATTAGTGTTGTTTCAAATGCAGTTTGGTCAGAGTTGCAGAGCTTTAGCTTTGAGTTTCTCTGATTTTGTGTTCCTCAGCTACTATCCCATCTAGTGATTTGTACTATGATTTCTAACGTGTCTTGTGACCCTTTGATAATCCAGAGTATTGCTTCGCCTTGTAAGCTGCAAGTACTAGAAAGAATTTTAATCTGATGTCCACTGTCATGGAACTAATTTTGAGCACGAGTAATTGATGCATTTTATCATACATGTTTCAGATCACTTAAACTACAGGATTGGAAGATGGAACCACACTCCCTTCCTCACACTGGTTTCCTGCAGAACAGAAAAACATTTAGTGGTTAGATATCGAGAGCTTTGATGAATGCAGCTCTGTTCC
>NC_056564.1:28990498-29029657 GCF_013358625.1 Macadamia integrifolia
AAAAAAAAGAAAAAAAAATTATGATAATAATATTCAATATTCCTCCTATTATTCTGAAGAACATGCAGACCAAACCAAAATATCAATGGCAAATTTCTTTTGGTGGACACTCCCTATAGAGTATGCCCTGTGTAACGAAGGCAAAGAATGGGCCAACTCATTCTTGTGCCTTGAAATTGAGAAGCTATCTGGTATTAGTTATAGTTATATATTTAAACAAAATAATGAACAAGCAACAAACCAGTCAACTTCCCTCAAGACCATACTGTAAATCATTGCCTTCTTTGAATGGATTGACTTGTTAAAGGTCTACTATAGATCTATAAAATAAGTAATAGATGTAATAGTGCTATTCAAAAGTTATATTGCAATCTATCATGGTTATTTGGAATTTATTTGTTTTAGAACTCCTACACCATTTACATAGTTCACGAGTACTACTGGAATCCAAAAGATTGATCTGTCAGTTGCATCCATTTTGTTGGGGAGCAAGACAGTGGCTACTAAGTATGGATAGGTAGTTTATGTGAGTCTGATGGCTAGTTATGTATTGATCATGTTTGTTAAGATATGAGATTCCACAATTGGGGATTGCTTATGGTTCAGACCTGTCAATCCAACAATAAGAGCAATTTGATTGAAAGACCGTGGACTGGAATTAACTAAGCAGATAAATTGAGGGCTTTTGTCTTTTCTTTGAACTTTTCATAGAGATTTCAAACTACTATAGATACAAGTAGAGCTGTGTGTCTAAATCATAGTTGTCAAGGCATGTCACCTTGATGCCACCTACACGTCCATGCTCTTTCTTGGGTCCAAGGTGATAGCATGCCTTGTTGACACTTCACGAGTTTATGTTGATTTATATTTATTTTCTTGTTCTTGATGAATATACTTATATAATATCCTATGCTTTGTATGTTGGTTTTCTCATATTAGGTCATTACTAGCATAATTATATCACATTGCATTGATTTGGCCTTTATGTAACATATAAGTATAATTTATATAAAACTATTATTGCTATGATATATGTAGACATATATTGCACGCCTAAGACACCTAGGTGCATGCCTTTATGCCTTGGGTTGCCTAGTTGCCGTGACAGCTATGGTCTAAATCACTCTCACTTTCACTATCTTTTAATGGGATATTGTCAAAATTGGACTGTAAAATTTTAGGTATTTCAAAATGTGATAAAGGGATTCAGGAAAATATCCTTAGAGAACTTATCATTAAGCATTTCTTGTGATATAGATACTGAAATTTCAGTTGCGTTTTGAGAAAGTAATGGGGTATTCTATTCACCTAAGGATTAGGGTTAGAAAACCTCATGTAACTCCAGAATTGTACGGAGTATATGAACCAAAACCAGAAAGTGAGATTTAACTAAACAGAGAAAAGACAAGATGTGGCCAAAATTCTGGTCGAGTGGGCTATTAAAGAAGGAGAATAAACTCTTAAAGTTTGAGCTATAACCAATGGTCGTATTTGAGCATATTAGGAGATTACTGAAATGGTAGCTTGCTGGAAAATTGGAATCAGATTTAGAGACATCAGTGTAACAGAATGTAGAAGGTAGAATAGCAAGAAGAACCATTAGAGAAAGTGAGTGAATAGATTTAGAAGCTAGAGAACCAACATGAAAAATGAATATAGAATATGGAAACTACCAAACAATTAAAAACTAGAGAACAACAGTAAATAACTCTCAGATTAGCGATTAAAATCAAAATAGAAACTTGAGAAAGGAATTAGAAATTTGTCCAAACATAATAGCAACTGTTGTGCAAAATAGTAACTACAAGGATTACTAGAAACAAGGTAAAAAAAAAATGGTGCTACTAAAAGGTTTAAACTATGGCAGAATACTGCTATCAGATGGGGAGAAGAGAAGGAGAAGAAGAAGGTAGATGATAAAAGATAAAAGATGAGGATATGAACTAGGCTTCCCACCTAGAACTTGACTATAATTTCACAAGTCCAACTTGGCATCCCACCAAGCGCTTCACTGCGTATCACAGAAATCAGACAGCATAAACTTTTCAAATCATTGGTATTGGGTTTGATCCCCTATCTTTTTTTTCCTTATAACTTCATGGAAATAAGAAAAATAAGAAACCTCTATGTATGGTAGGGATAATCCCTTTCAATTTAACCTTTCTTCAAAACAGAAACTATTCTTGAACCTTAATAAAATAGAAACTAACTATTTAATCCTCTATAAGACTTAAATCCCTAATATTTGGGCTTATAGAATTGTCCCATTACAATAATAAACCCAACAATATTAAGCCCATGGCCCACATAACCCATTGGACACTCAAAATAAAGCATATTAGTCCATTCTTGGTCAGTTTGATGGCCTGTTTTGCTGCCTGGCCTTGTTCTTTTGAACTGCCTCAGAAAGGGAACGAAAAAATATAATGGATTAAATCCAACACTAGGTAGGTTTTAAATTCCTACGCACAAGCAGAACCATATGACCTCAAACCAGCAGTAGGATATTTTTCATAACTCCTAAAATAAATCTCAGTACAGTCTCAAACCACTATCGAAACTAGGTCTCCCCTGTACTCCAAACCTTCAAAGTTTGATTCCAATCCAATGGCTGGCTATAGAGATATGAGTAGAAGAATCAGATTAGAAACTAGATTCCGGAATTAGAAACAAAATATAACTTTACAACCACAAAACAGAACATAATCAAACAAGGATCGAATTCTCGATTCATCATGTAGAGCACAATATGTAAGAACTAACTTAACCGATGGCCAGATTCCACAGTTCACCAACTCAACAAAGTAGAAATTAGACAGCAGAATTTAGTAACTACCGGTAGTTCCCTATCCACAGGGCTGAACAAGCCCCAACATGAGTCGAAGGATGGGAATGGTACTAGTTAGAATCCCCAAGATATCTGAAGAGTTCCAAGGGTTAGATGCTGAGATAATAGTACCTTAAAATTGCAGTCAAATAGCAACAGAAATAGGGACCCACAGGTAAGATTAAGACCAACAGAAGCTTCAGAGTTTAGGTTGATATGTGGCACAACATAATATGTCCCCAGTGTTAATGAAGAAAAAATAATCTGAATACTTGGATGTGCAGGAACAGAATTTAAAGAATAGAAACAAACCAATATACAAAAGGAATATGACAAAAGCTTCTCAATCAAGCCTTGCTAGTCCCTTAGCAGCCATTGCTTCACTATTGTTTCGTGCTTCTCACAGAGGTTCCTGCTTCACAAAAGAGAAAACAGCAGACTTGCATGGGTTTTTGGTCAAAATTACTGGCCATGTGGTGAGCCCTTCTCTTAACTAATGACTTCGATGAAAACAGCAATGTAGAACCTTCCTTGTGTGGAAAGGAGGTTCCCTTACAACATAAGACTTCTCAAAAGTAGAAACTACTATGAAATAGAAACGTATACCTCCTAGAACTTGGTAAACTAGAAACAAGACAAATAGGTAGTACTAACTACCAAGCAAAATTAAGTGGAATCAAACAAAAATAGAAACAGCTAAAGAGTCCTTCATGCAAGGTCTTAAGTAAAGTACTTGGTAAGGGGCCTAAGCCTGGCACATAAGTGGAGCAAGCTCAACCACAAGGGCTGGGCTCAACCGCTTGAGTACTTAGGCTGGCTCAGCTCATTGGGCTCTCCCCTTGCACCTGTATTTGACTTTAAACCTTGGATCTGAATCACAGTCTCATTCAAGAAGTTTAATGGGGACTAATGGATTCTTGTTGAAATATTGCCTAATTATCTTTATAATAATACAGCTTAAGTAGGAAAAGTCTATAGGACAGTCGTATGCCCAGCTATGATGTATGGGGCAGAAGGTTGGGTAGTTAAGAGTGACATGTAGATAAGCTATGTGTAGCTGAAGGAGTGATCTGATCCAGATAGAGGGATCTAAAAGAGCTAGGGGCAGGCCAAAAATGACCATAGGGGAAGTTGTGAGGAAAGATATGCGCAGATTAGGCCTTTTTTTTTTTTTTTTCTAACGTCAAAATATGTCCAAAGTAGTCGTGACACATGATTCAGTCACTTTTGTGCCTTTTATTGGAGATTGAATATGTCATAATTGTAGGATGTGATTGGTCATTGAGAAACTTATTGCAGATATGCATCACAAGTTCACAACCCATTCGTAATGGTATTCTGCTCATGAATATTCCTCTTCTCTCCCCAGTGGCACCCAAAACCGGTAGGTCATGGATTCCCTTGCAGTGATAAAAAATTAAACCAGAATGGCCTAGAAAATGGTGTGGAATTCTCTGAATGACTTGCCGGATTTACAATCATGAAATAGTTGATGCGTGGACTCCCCATAAACCATACATGTTTGTTGAAACTGAGGTAGGAGATAACAATTCTTTTTCTTGTTTGTGAATCATTACAAATATCAATATTCTCCTGAGCAAGTTTCCACTTCAAAACTGCAAACTCTAGGAAGCAGGAAACTTTGAATTGGGTTTGAAAGGGAAATTTTAAGGATATGAATTATTTCCAGTATAAGCATTGAAAAAGAAACCTTCAGAGGGAAATCACCTGTTCTGTCCCACGATCTCTCAACTCCCTTCTGAAAGAAAAGGCCAAAGTGAATGAAAAACTGATACACAATTTTAATTTCCTTGTGTGGATTAATCTAAGATTCTTAGTGCTGGCTTAACTGAAGATGCTATGAATTGTGATCAAGTCATCATGAGGAACATAAGCCTTTTGAAATGCTTAGTGCTGGCTTAACTAATCTTCGTATGTTTTTTCTCTTTGCAGATGGCAGACATAGCTAAAGACTTAACTGCTGGAACCGTCGGAGGGGCTGCACAGTTGGTATGTGGTCACCCCTTTGACACGATCAAGGTCAAGCTCCAGAGCCAGCCTACCCCAGCCCCTGGCCAGCTTCCCAAGTATTCAGGTGCCATGGATGCTGTTAAGCAAACAATTGCAGCTGAAGGCCCGAGGGGCTTGTACAAAGGTATGGGTGCGCCACTTGCCACTGTGGCAGCTTTCAATGCTGTCCTTTTCACTGCGAGAGGACAGATGGAAGCATTGTTGAGGTCCGAACCTGGTGCTCCCCTTTCAGTCAACCAGCAAGTTGTTTGTGGGGCTGGGGCTGGAGTTGCTGTCTCCTTCCTTGCATGCCCCACCGAGTTGATCAAGTGCAGGTTAGAATTATTATGTTTTTATTCTGTTGTGCTGGGGAAACTACCGAAGTCTACATATTTGCATATTAAGTACTGGTTCCATATTGAAACATAGGTTGCAAGCCCAAAGTGCTTTGGCAGATTCTGGTTCTGCATCAGGGGCAACAAAGTATGGAGGGCCAATGGATGTTGCAAGGCATGTTCTCCGATCGGAAGGGGGTACAAGAGGCCTCTTCAAAGGTCTAGTTCCCACTCTTGCACGTGAAGTCCCTGGAAATGCTGTGATGTTTGGTGTGTATGAAGGCTTCAAGATGTTCCTTGCAGGGGGCCAAGACACTTCTAGTCTTGGTAGGGGCTCTTTAATTGCTGCTGGAGGCTTAGCTGGTGGCTCTTTCTGGCTCTCGGTTTATCCAACTGATGTAGTGAAGAGTGTTATTCAGGTAGATGACTACAAGAATCCTAAGTTCTCTGGTTCTATTGATGCATTCAAGAAAATTTTAGCATCTGAGGGAGTCAAAGGCTTGTACAAAGGATTTGGGCCTGCAATGGCCCGTAGTGTTCCTGCAAATGCAGCATGCTTTTTAGCCTATGAAGTGACAAGATCCAGCTTGGGATGAAAGCCAGTTGGAGAGATAGTAACGATTCTTTCCAGCCAGCCAAAGGATTCTGGGGATTGTTATTGATAATTTCTTTTTGGAGTACCTGTTATTGCCAATGTTGCTATTACTGCATGATTTTATTGTTTCGTGAAGACCCTTTTATTCAAACCAGTTGTCTTCAGATGTCTTCTAAGCAATATAGCATTGACTTGTAATTCCAGGAAGAATTCTCTTTGAACTTTTAATGCAATAAAATTGTTGTTACAAGTTCCCCATGGCACAGTGATTACTAGTTTTCAGCTCAATGAATCTAATGCAATATATTTGATGTTGGAATTCGAGTTATCCCTGGGAAGTAGTTCATGTTAACAGATAAAATGGTTGCCCTATGATTATAGAGTTGAACAATTAGGCTCAAACCCATGGCTGCAGAGAAATATGTCAACCAAAAGCAATTGTTGCAGATGCATTTTTGTAACTTCTACATCATTATACTCAGATTTCTATAAGGTTTACCTTAAAACAGTTTCAAAACTTAGCTTAACAGTAAGAGTACCATGAAGTAAGATACAACTTGGCTTAAACTAGTAATAGTACCATGAAGTAGAACAACTAGTCCCCTGTTGCTGTTTTGAGTTCCGAAAATATATCATTGAGACCTACAAAACCCCAGGGATAATATGAGGGGAAACCCGAAATACCTCTTGAGAGTAGAATGAAATATCATATTCTGATGTTAAAGATTTTGAATATTCATTTAAGAGAAGCTTTGTTAAGATGGATTGGATACTCGTTAAGCCTAAGAGCAGCTTTCTTAAGATGGACTATGAAGTTTGTTTATGAAATACGAATTATTTTTCATTTTGATGTTTAAATTTACATGTTATTGACATATTATGGGTCTATGTTTATTTTTCAGGTTAAAACTATTTTTTAAGGATGATTGGTATTTGTCATGTTCCATTTTTCTGTAGTGCATGTAGGAACACAAATAGCAATATATTGGGGCTGCCAGGGTCAATCAGGCTGAGCTGGGTTTTCTTTAGCCCGACATAATTGGACCTGGGTTGAGGTCACAGGGCTGACCTAGGATTGGGCTTGGGCTAAGTTAAGAGACCTTAAAATTGGGCTGAGGTTTTAAAAGGAAAAAGAAAAAAAAAACCCTAACTAACCCGGCCCATTGACACCCATATCCCAGGCTTCACAGCAGATATGTAGAACATAAGAAATGTGACACCAACAACCAATTGTTGTATCTTTTAGAGGCCACCCAATCGAGTGGTCCAGATGATTAGAAGGAAAAAAAAAATGTGCCATTGGATCATATATCCACATTCTCCCACAGGTGGCCCCGCCAACTCATACATCTCTGCCTTTAATCTAGTGAGAAGACTATCAGGCCTCATGCATGAAGCAACTGTGAAGGCATCACACGAAATTTGAGTCTTGTGTACTGCAGCAATCTAGAGTGTTTCACTCACTACCAGGGGTATTTACATTAAAAAACAAAAAAAAGAAAGAGAGAAGAGAGATTAACTACTTGGGGATGGGTCGCTACCCTATAGCAACATGACACAAGGAATATGGGATGGAGAAAAAAAAGGGGCGGGGGGGAGAGGGATGGGGAAGGTCATGTAAGATTCAAATCCTTTCCAGCTGAAGGTGGTTGGAGAAGGCAGACACAATACAGGAGAGTCCCATTTATGCCATTTTTGGAGTCCATTTGACTGCTCTAAATGCCAGTTGTGCAATTGCAAGGCCATGCATAAAAACATTTGCCTAAAATATTATTATGATTGGACAACGTTCAAGTCCATAAGGCTCACGGGCTTACAAACTTTTGCCCAAAATAATATCATGATTGGATGATATTGAGGTCCATAGGGTTCACGAAATCTGAAAGGTTTTGCGTTTTAAGGGAGGATTTTTTTTTGGGGGGGGGGGGGGGGGGTGGAAGAGGTAGATAAAACTCACTTAAAGTAGACAACAGGTCAAACACGATTTTGAAAAGTTTATATTATTTTATTTCAGGGGAGGGTTTGGGCATGCTAGTGGATTACCTGAGAATTATGAAAGTTAGCAAGCTTTTGACTGTGGGATTTGATCAACCTGAATTAAACCGTTGGATGGAGAGAAGATATCCAAACTTTCAATGCACTGTTGCTATACCTTTTCTCTCCCCCTTCCTGCTACCCTTTGCAACCGATCGGTGATCGGTGATGCTACTTGACTTGAAACCCTGACTACCATGTCCGGCATGCAAACGACTTCATCTTCTTTCCGCCTCTCTTCCTCTCTTTGCCCTACGGTGGATCTCCCTCCCAACTCTCGGTTTCAGGTCATAAGCCCCCATATCCGACCGTCCATAGCTTCCATCTTTGGCAATGACATATGGACCAAACATATATTGGATTTTCTACTGCTGCGTCTAGGATTTTGGATTCATTTCCAAATGTCTGTTAGAGTTATTTGAGAAGCTGCTGGATTTTTTCAATCGAAAATGTTGGAAACGTGACAAAGTTGTTTTTGTTTTCCTTACTGAGCAAACTGGGTTTTTTGACGATTTTCACTTCTTTCAACTGTGTATTCCGTTGATTTGATTCAAGCCTTGGGAGTTATAAGTAGGGGTGTCAACCGGTCTGGCCGGTCCGGTTTCGATCGGGCTTAATCGGGTTTGAAGACTTTCAAAGGCTACACCGTGTCCGCCCATTTAACTAATCGGACTTAGTTATTGAGGGCATGGTACACTTTATATTCGGTTGGTCGGTCTCGGGCTATAATCGGGCTACCTTAATCAGGCTTTAGTCGGGCCTTAACCGGGCTACGGACATGTTTAATGTTAAACGGGCTTTAACCGGTTTTTAAACGGGCCCTCTTTAAAATGTGCTCTTATATTCCGGCCCACTCATGCAAGCCCAAAAAAATGACAATAAATCAATAAATGATACCAAATATAGCCATTATTTAAAATGTGAACATGTCTTTACTTTTTAGTTTTTATTATTTAATTTGGGGGGTAAAATAGGTATTCTACAATCATTAAAGGGTCGGGCCAAGTCGGTGCACAATAGGCCAGTCTCGGTCGGGCATTATTCGGTCGATCTCGGTCGGGCGCCCGACGGTCCAAGTAGCAAAACCGAGACCGACCATTTATAAACGGGCCGGACTCAAGCCCGACACGTTTAATAAACGGTCCGGGCCGGACCGGTCTATAAACGGTCGGTCCCGGTCGATTTAGTTGGGTCGGGCCACAAATTGACACCCCTAGTCGGAGAGACAATCATAGTCGATCGGTTCCGAGCTGAAGGTATAGGGTTGAAGGTTGATCGATTCTAAACTAAAGGTATAAATCATGAATTTCGATCGTGCCGTGCCGTTGCATGATAGGAATCGCTGGCCCCTTTTAACTCAACCCCTTGCAATTAAGGGTTCTGGGTTAAAAAAAAAAAACAAAGGGATTTACAAAGAAGATGAAGGGAATTTGGGAGCAGTGCAATAGTGTCCCTCTGCCTGCAGGCCCTTGCGGTTATGGGTTCTGGGTTTGACAGAAAAAAAAAAAAAGGGGGGGGGGATTTACAAAGAAGAAGATGAAGGGGATTTGGAAGCAGTGCAATAGTGCCTCTCTGCATGCAGGCCCTTGCGGTTGGGTTGCAAGCTTTAAAAAAATAAATAAAGAAAGAAAGAGAGGGGATTGAAGAAGAAGATGAAGGGGATTTGGTTATAGAAGCAGCAACAAAGGGGATTGAAGAAAAAGAAGAAGAAGAAGATAATGAAGGGGACATGCAAGAGGAGTAATTGAGAAGCATATGTCTCATGATCAGATCCGATAAGGAGTGCTATTTCCCAACTATGTGCTCCAGCAGCTCTTCATCTACATTGTTTTGGTTCTCATCCACGGCTTAAACTCTCTCTGATCTGGTCTATTCACCTTGGTCTTTCAGCTGGTTTCCTTCACATAGAATAGAGCTTATTCTCTGGAACCTTACCTCACATAGAACAAACAAACACACTGCAGGAGTGGAAAAGTAAAGGTAAAGTGTTTTACCTTAACTTCACTTTCCCTGTCGGCTACCCCAACACTATGTGAGTCCCAATCCCACAACTCTCCCACCCCAGCCTCCCCATCAAATAAACAGAGCCTAAGGTACTGCTATCAAAGATCCTAGTAGGTTCGTAAGACAGGTAAGCGTCTTAGTCACACCACCGGTATTCCTACATGGTAAGTTGGGTCTACTGGAAGTGTGGTGTGACACACTCTCTCTCTCTCTCTCTCTCTCTCTCTCACATGAAATGATCTCTCTCGCTAAACAGAGACAAATAGAGAGGAGGACTTGAAAGGGAGGGGATTTCGGTTTGACCCGACAGCCATACCTTTTGAGACCCAAATCCGATTTTCATTCTCAACGCTGTCACGTATCAAGAGACGAAGCTCTCTCCGCCACTCAACGTCAGATCAAGTCTCCACATACGTTTCCCTCCCACCACCCCTCCCCATCCCCCTCCTTTTTTTTCTTTCTAAGGAGAAAAATTTCATGTAAGTGTAGGTTATGTTAGCATCTCTCTCTCTCTCTCTCTCTCTCTCTCTCTCTCACGAAATGATCTCTCTCGCTGAAAAGAGACGAAGAGAGAGAAGGGTTTGAAAGGGAGAGGATTTCGGTTTGACCCGACAACCATACCTTCTGAGATTCAAATCCGATTTTCATCCTCAGCCATCAAATCACTTGCCAGCATGTGTCTAACAGACGAAACCTCTTTTCTTTTCTTTTCTTCTCTTGGTAACCAAACATACATACTCTTTTTATTTTCTCATCATTTCTTCTCTTCTCTTTTCTTTTCTTTTCTTTTCTTTTCTAGATTCTTTTTTCTTTTCTTTTCTTCTCTTGGCTACCAAACATAGCCTTAAGGTGGAACATCCCATCATTGTCATCTAGGCACTAAAAAATGTTCTTAGCTGTGTACCTAAGTAACACTTTTCCATGGACATACCCTCATTGACCTATAGTAATATGATACAATGTATCTTCTCATTGAAGATTTTGCAGCAGTCATTTTTTCCTGGTCAATATAAGTGTTCCTTCACCCAAGGAATCTAAGACCATTACTCTCCCTCCATATGTACGTACCAACTCTGAATGCAACATGTAACAAATGAAAAGGAAAAACTTTTGAAGTCTTAGAATTGGCTTTTACCATGAAGAAAAAGCTTTATTTTACTTTACAATATTTGACATCCAACCATAGTCTTAGAATT
The DNA here is from genome assembly GCF_013358625.1 of Macadamia integrifolia. Taxonomy (NCBI): domain Eukaryota; kingdom Viridiplantae; phylum Streptophyta; class Magnoliopsida; order Proteales; family Proteaceae; genus Macadamia; species Macadamia integrifolia. The sequence continues at coordinate 29,001,500 of NC_056564.1, forward strand.
GGCTTTTTACCTTTACCTGGCTTGGTGGATCTGGTTGTTATTGCTCTTGGTTTATCAACACTAACATTCCATTCCTGACAAAATATACGTGTAAGTCTCAATCTAGATATCAAACCATTACAATGTGATCAAAAGAAGACCACCACCTGCACAATAGATGAAAACAGGAAGTCCATCCAGAAAACGTATACAATCTCTTGATTCTCAAACATTTAACATGGTATTGCTATTTTAATCGATGATACAGTAAAAGCAGCATCTAATCAGTTTCCTCCTGGTCGAGGGAAAACAACAGACATCTCAGGGATGGATAAGTGTGAGGCAATACCAATAAAACTCAAAAAAAGAGGGGGTGGGGGAGTTAATCTCACAGATCATTGCTTATGGAAGTCAGCAAATTAAGATCATATATCTAAATACCGTGCAAAAGAATGATAATTAATTCAAACCCAATGATGATGAATACAAAGCGAACTCTGAAACTCACATCAACCCCCCAAACTTCCATCTCCAACCCTCTACTATTTTCCAAGTTCATTGATGCCTTGATGTAAACTACTAGCACATATCAACTAACAGTATAATACGTTGGACTAGATAACCAATAAACAATTACAGCTCTCCTAAAATAAAACAAACCCACCCATAAATATACTATACAAGAACAGTATTTTGCTTCAGAAAAGATCAACCCTGCTACCAAAGCAAAACAGAAAAAGCTCCCCCTTCGTGGAAATATCATAAATACAGTTAAAACTTGGATCTACATGAACTTGCTCAATGAATAATTTCATAGAAGCAACTTTGCCAGGATCAAAATGCAGCATACATCATACCTACAGTTTCTTTGGCAAATCGTAGGTCTTCTTAAGGAACTTCGTAGCTGCATCATCATTTCGGTAACACAAGACACGTAGGAGTGTGTTTGGTTCATCGCGATTCCACTGTCCTGAAGTTGGAGGTAATGGGAGCCTGGATTTGGCGGCAGGACCATAAGTAGTCAAGGTCCTGCGCCTAAAATTGTCAATGAGGCTTTGGGTATTTGCACGGAAAAGGGAGAGGACTTCCTCGACAGTTTTTGAGAACTTATCTATTAAATCACTTGGCAATCCATCACCATTTGACCAGAACAGATCTCTTAGATATTTGAAATCTTCCTCTACTATTTGAGAATCTTGCTGGGAGAAAGCACGTGATGGGCCCCCAGCAAGAAGCACCAACAAGAATCCATCAAATGAAGCTTTCATGACCTCAGTAATCACACGGGTACGGACTCTGTTATGAACTGTTTCCGCTATGATTTCTAAGTTCTGCTCAAGCTCTGTAAGCAGAGGTTCAATCCGTGAAGATGCAGGTTCCCCAACATATAGACCATCCCATAGAACATGGCTTAAATCATGGAAGATGACCTTGTAAGCTATTGCCTCACAAAGTTGTTGAATTCCTTCCAGACAAGCAGCTGCTGCCAGGTCAAACTTCTTTCCCAACCCATTTGCAAAATCATCTGCATGAGCAGATTCACAATTCCTCAGATGAGTTATTATCCTCTTCTCAAATGCATCCAATTCTGCCCGGATGTGCTGCAAAGTATTAATTCGGACACATAGCTGTGGTACTCCAAAGGAACTGTCCCCATCCATTGTCCCAACCTGAGGTTTCCTCCGTTGAGTGCCTTGCAACTTCTCTTTCTTCCTCCATATCTTTGATGCTCTTGTACATCTGGTTAATGCTGGCATAGTGGGAACATAGGTGTTCCGTGACCCTATTCATCACAACAGAATAAAATAGTAGTCAACAATATTAAGAGAGGGAAACCCTGGATTAAATAATGAATCTTCCGGCTGCACATACCACAGCCAGATTTTGCCTTAGTTATATAGTGCTGAAGACATCTGTCAAAGCCTGTCATCAACTCAGGAAGCAAAGCTGGATGCATGGGAATTGGCAACTGAAAATATGCATCCAAAGTCTCATCCATAGTTCGTAGGACTTCAACAACAGAAGGAGCTATCCTTTCTTTGTTCACCCTTGGATTCCATACCTACAAAACATGGTTGACAGTGTAAAGTTTGGAAATTTTAGCAGATGTTAAGTTCAGTGTACAGGAAAGAAGTAATTTCGGTCCTTGTGTAGTGACCCGATAATGGCTTCTTGTACTTGACAGGCTGAGCTGATAGGCCGTAGCTTATGTGGATTCTGCTAAATGGGCCATTGGCAACTTACATGGCATAAAGACATTTGTTCTGATACTACTAAAAGTTACTTGGCGTATTCTTAGTTTTCTTGTTCCTAGAAAACCGTCCCTTTTTGGGGGTGGGGTGCTATACAAAAATCTCACAGCCACCAAAAATCCTATATAAAAATACAGAATTATCACCTCCCTTAGAGAATCATACAAAAGCCAATGGCCTACGTCTTCCTCATTTACATAAACTGACCAACTATCCCATAAAGCAGAAGTGTTAACTTCCCTAAACTCAGGACAACCGGAGCCTAACTAGAAACTAACCTCACAGACCTAATTGTATGCTTCCCAACTGTTTCATCCTTTCCCATGAAATAAGTGTGTTCTCTCCTTCTAAATGCACCAGCAAATTGCAAAAGGAATCATTCTCCACGTTGTTACCAACATCCCTTGCAGCAGGAACCCCTCACACCCTATCATCATCGCAAGAAGAGATTTGGGAAACATACAGCACATTTCCATAACGCAAAACATCCTCTCCAGACTTGCAAACATTCATGCAACAAATAGATATCCATCCTCTTGTGCATCACCACCCAGCATGCTTCGATTTGAATCATCTGGAGGATACCTTATATATATATATATATATATATCAAAAAGATGTACAATCAAACCTATTTCTTGATTCAATAGAAAGCAAAGAAGTGAATATGGTATCCAAATAACAAGAGAGATGTAAAAAGAAGATCCGATCACGCCTATTCCTAATTCTACATGGAATGTCACGACATAGGGATCCATTGTAAACATAGTCTCAATTTACATATGCTCGAATGGCCTCGAATGGCCCCTTCTCATTGTGAGAATGTACATAATTGATAGCCTCTTTGAATCAGGTTGTCCATAGTAAAGATCTTCTCCAAAACCACTGTCCACATAAAGAAACAAATTCAAGGAGGCACCCACCTATTCCATATCACCTTATGTTGAAAACCTTGGCCTCCTTGATGCAACAACCTGAAGAGTGAAGAAAGATTTGACTGAAAATTGACCTCTCCCTCCCCTGGCTCCTCACACCCTAAATCTCATCCTTTCGTTTTTGCACTCTCTAGCACTTGCATCAAGCCGCCCCCCCCCCCCAGGGGGGCCATGCAATGGTTAAAAGATCCAGGAATAAAACATTTTTCTTGCAAGCAAGTCTTTCTAAAATATAATAGATCACAATATCTACTTCTCAGTGCATTCCCTATGGAACCTAATTACAAATATAACAAAGAGATACTTGTAATTATAAATATACAAGAAACAAAAAGTGCATCTGCCTCTCAAGATTAGTTGTCTAAATAAAAACCTAATTATAAATATTTCAAAGCAAGAGCAGGAATTATCTTCTAGTACCTGATGCAGTGGCATTATCGTGGCTGGACCAGCATGACCAGATCTGGACCGAGGCAAATCAGGCCCTAATTGGAATTTTGGTCTAAAGTGTTGGAACTTGTTAGGGATAGCTTTGTAATATTTTATTTTACTATGTTTATTTTGGATAAAATAGGTTGGGGACTTGATTAAGTTGTTAGATTCCTACTTTGAGAAGAGTTGTCTAGTAGTCTTCTATTTTCAAGTTACATGGGAGAAAAGGAGTTTTTGCTTATTTATAACCATTGAATGAAGATGAGAGATTGAATTTAATGAAGTTTAGTTGGAGTGTGTTAAGTCTCTATTACTATGGGATTAGTTCGTGCTCACAATAGGGGGAGTGTGTCCCTATCGTGGTTAGTTGTTATTTTTATCTTTGGTTTTATACTTTCCAGTAGACTAGTGTTTACTTAACTAAATAAGAGTTACACTAGGATTGGACTTTCCTTTGTAATTGATTTTGATTCTATTTTTGTAAAATGGGGAAGACTGTCAAGCTATCGATTCTGCTTCTCCTTGGCAGTCTTGACTTGTTCTTCTCCCTCAATTTCTCTCCTCTCTTCTCCCCTCTCTCTTCAACTTGCAGGTAGTGGTACCAGGTTCTGAGATTGTCAGAAAGTGCAGCCACCATAAATTGGAGCCAAGTGGCTGTGTCAAATCCTCTCTCTTCCCCATCGATTCAGGTTTTGCTTCCTCTCAGGTTCACTCTAAGCTTCCCTTTTTCTTCCTTTATTCTCCTTTCACCCATCCTTGAAGCAGTTACGCACCTGTGGAACAATCCATACCCATCTGGGTATCTAAACAGAGATGAACCGGATCCATATTTGAGTTTTTGGTCTAGTAGGAATTTCATAGTTTATTTTATTTAGGAGAATATTATCATTAATTTATTTTATTCTGTTTATTTTAGGAAGTTGAGTACGTAGGAGTTAGAGCTGGTTTGGAGCTTGTTTCCTTTTATGAATTGCTTCCTAGTTTAGGCTAGCTTCTATTCAGTTGGTTTCTAATTATGTCTTTTATTTTTCCCTATATATTGGTTGTAACTAGTGGCCAAAATCAAAGAATGAAAAGATGAATCGGGTTGAGTGTTTGTGAAGCCTGCAGGCGTGTGTGCGGCTCTCCTCCCCCCCGACCCCACCCCACCCCACCCCACCCCACCCCTCCCCTCCCCTTTTCTAAGTGCGACTTCTCCCTCTCCTCTGCAACTCTGAGACCCATCTCAGTGATTTCTTCCCTCCCCTACCGTCCCTCCATCAGTCCTCTTTGTTCTTCTTATTCTTTCCTTCTTCCTTTTCTGTTCTAATAAACCACAGCCCCCTATATCCTGAGATCGATATCTTCCACTCCTTCCCTTCTCAACCTAAGATTCTGGGCTAGGTTGCCTACTTACAGGTGACCCAAATCCTGGAGTTTCATCTTCAAAGACCCATCCAGTTGAGAGAATCAAACCTGCAATCAAGCTGTTCCAGAGTTTTCCACAAGACTTGGTTTCAGTAAACTCCTTTTGAACTTCAATTTTCTGAATCATTCGATTGTTAGTTGGGGTTGATAGGACTGTGGATCAGCAACTTAACCCTGAAATCTCACATCAACCAGACCTCTCTTGAGTGAATTCTCTCACCAGCAAGTCAGCAACCCTCCGTTGGTTTTCTGATTACGGAAGGAAGAAGAAATTCACACTTAAGCCCCTATTCATTTACATTACACAAAAGGAACTATCCTCTTTCTCCTTAAAATTAATTTCTAACTTGTCCCTGCTCCGGTTAACTTACCATAAGGAAACCAGAACTTCCATTAATTTACAGAATTGTCACTCTTTATAATTGTGTTTCTGTTGCATAGGGTGGACCTGCAGCAACTCAGAAGTAGGGTTCTGATACCCGGGGGTTGCATCAGTACATAAAGTAGTTTCTAAGCATACATGTAAGTAAGCAAATGGCACTCAGTTCTGAAAGGGAGAAATTTCAAATATAAATTCTCTACCAGCATAATGAAGCAAAAGAGCCAGATATGCATACCTCTTGCTGCAGATTCCTGTCCACCCATTCCTTCATCCTTTCCACTCTTGTTTTAACCCATCCCTTCACAAGATCAGCAATTGCAGTTTCAGCCTCATAAGGAGGCATCTCACGGATTATTGCCTTGCCACCATCTTCACTGTCCACAGAATCTTCAACAGCAATCTGCACAAGGTCTTTCTCCAACTTGTCTGCAGCTCTCAACACTTGTACGGCATCAGGTGTGAGCTCCATTATACCAAAAACAAATTGCTTCAGCTCATTGCCATAGCAAGCATGAAGAGTGGCAACGGCAACACCTGCTGCAAAAGGATGCCATCTCTTCAATATAGGACTAAACACCTCCTTCTCATTAGCTGCCAACTCACCAATATCCTTTGCAAGAATGCAAAGGACAGGAAGAGGATTAGGCAGCTTTTTTGATGACCTCCTGCTTGAGTCAGCCTTCTCCATTCTCTGTTTCAGTACAGATGAAACCAATCTTCATGTCATAAAACAGAACAAAAGCTGAATTGACACAAATTAGAATGAACCAACAACAAACTCAGACTCATTACAATGATCCATGAATAGCAAAAGAAAAGACTTATTATGGGAAATTCAGAAATCGCATTTTGGACCTATAATAACCAACTACCAACCAAGGGGTTCGCTTTCTATCTTAACCACGATGCTACTCTATCAAGTTGTGCACATTTCAGATATAGACACAGACTTAGGTGGAGTAAAACCGTACAGTCCATAGTTGTCAAGGCGAGGCCTAGGCATCCAGGCCACTTGGTTGCCTTGCGTTTGAACCCCCCCTCAAATGCCTTGGGTCACCTAGCTGCTGTGACAACTATGGTACAGTCTGCATATTTTTTAGCTTTTCCCATTCACTAAGTCACCAAATAAAACAGTCTAAAGTAGATGCACATTTGAGTGTTAGGTTTCTTGACGTAATGGGCTTTAGGCCTATCATAAAAAGCTTGTTACCAAGGGAAATGATGTAACAGAAGATGTGGACTTGCCTGGGCAAAAGCTGTGCGGATTGATGATCTAATGTAAGTGTCAACCCTGTTACGAGCCACATCGACCTCTTCTTTCCTTTTCTTGCGATACTCATGAGAGATATCTTCCACTAGTATCTTGGCTGATGTTACCCCTAGAGAAACAATACTCTCCATTGACTCAATATTTGTGCGGTTGAATGTGTCATGGTAAGCAAGAAGCCTTTTTTCTGCCCACCCCAGTATTGAGCTCAATGTCGAACTCAAGACCTTCGAATACACTGGATCTTTTGTTGACTTTGCATCTTGGGCAACTTCTGCTAACTGATTATTGGCAGCAAACAGCAGGTCATTTTCTACTTGGCCAGTTGTAATGTAACGGTGAAACAAAACCCAAGAAAAGCAAAGGTTATGGAGCATCTGGTTCATTCCAAGCATCACCCATGTCTTCTTCATGAGCTCTATAACCTCATCAACCTCCTCAATAACAGATGTTTCTTCATTAGCATCAAAACAAGCTTCTAAAAGCATTTGGTAGAGTCGAAGGTTAAATGGAAACCCATCTGCCCAATGGCATGTCTCTGAAACAGAACCATCAAATGATCTGCAAGCAAGAGACATTACAGTGGTTCGGAGGACTTGCATTGATTCATTGTTCTTCCCAGTTTCTATGAGTCTCTCTGAGGCACCACGAATAATCTGCCGAAGCCGTTGAGATGCTGCATCTGACTTGTCTGGTGGCAGATGAGGATGCAGGAGTAATCCAGCCTCAAGAAGCTTCAAATTTCTCATCTGCCAGGCTTCATATTCTTGCTGATTGGTAAAATCTGAAGACTTGAACTGTTGCAATAGCTCCAATGGCAGAACAATCGACTCAATGCGTCTTCCAAGCTGTTACAAAGCATGCAAGAGATAGTCAACCACTATATCCAAAGTTCTAAGGCAATGAATATTTGTGTCTGCAGAAAAGATATCGAAGTAAGTAAAATTCTGAAAACGCAAATATATTTAGTGGACATTGTCAGCACATGGATTTGTACTACCAAAAGAATCACAAACCAAACTGCCAAAGAATCAATAGCTACCCTCTAATAAGCTTTGACATGGGTTTCCAGTTAATTAGAATCACAAAAGGAAAAAAAAAAATTAATCCCAGGAACAACCCACTTACACTTAACCCAACTTATGAATCAACAATTTAGTTTCAATCGAGACCTGAACTTCAGAAGGAAGACCAGTTACTTGAACTGCAGCAAAAGAGACAAGGATTCAGCAGGTTCGGGTACAAGAAATTGAAAAAAACACAAATCCCAGATCTACAAAAAGACCAGATTATGGGGTCCTCTACATCCCTAAAATCCATTATAATTGGCATGCAAGTAAAAAAAATGATGGGATTTCTCATTGCTGGTAGCCAAAATGTAGGACCAATCTCTATCTGCATACATTCAGAAACAACGGCACCCCACTAATGGCCAGACTGTATGGACCTCCTTAAGCGGCTACTCTGAATACTACTAACCATACCAAAAGAAGGTTTTGCTGCTGACCCCCCAAAAGACCTTCATATGCTTGATTGCCCCTTTTCAAAAGCCTGTTCCATGGTTGGCAGATACCAGATTAGTCTCATTACCTGGGGTGCAGCCTGCAGCAACTCTCCACCATAAGCTGGACCTTTCCAACTAAAGCACTTTAAACATTAAGGTTAGACAGACTTTTAAGTTAACCACAGTGATGTGCCGAAGGCAGAAATCATATATGTTGACAAGTGGGCAAACCATCCCTGGATCCAACAACAGGAAATTAAATTATCCTATTGACCTCTCTCCAAGTAATTGAGTAAGCCATTTAGTAATGATGCAAATTCTGTCATAGAGGATCAAAAAGTTGCAATACTTGCTAGGGCATCTTCAATTAAAGCGAGTTTACCCACTTAGGATGAATGACCTGACTTCTAATAAGCAAGCCAATTCTCAAAAGTGCTCAATGACTGGATCCAGCAGGGGGAATTCCTGTAGTTAATGCCTATGTTAATTCTCAAATAAGTATGAGGAATATTCACCAAATGGCACTTAATGATGTATAACCAGCTCCTTAAGGTTAAGGGTTGGCCCAATGCCATTATGCACATGGTGAAGCTGATATTCAAGCTTTTCACAGCTGTACAGAAAATAAGAAATAGCCAACACCTCATCGCCAACCCCAATGCCTTCCCCTCAGCTGTGTTCACCAGCCCTTAGTCACCAACTTGCTAAAAGCATGAATAATGGTGTAGCACAAAAAAGAGGAGATTAGAGAGGGAGAGATAATCACATTGGCAAAGGCCTCTTGTGCTCCAAAAGAGGAGTGCAAAACATAATTGTCGAGCAAAAAGAAGGAAAAAGAATAATCTCTCTTTCCTAAAATAATGAATAGGCTAGGACATAACCTGCAACTCATTACTTCAATGCAGAAATTATGAGCCCAAATGGCGAGAATTCGTAAAGAACTGCTTGTGTGAACCATCTTTCAGGAGCCTTAAGACACCAAATAGTTCAAACATGGACACTCTGGTCGAAGCATGTATATGGTAACTAAAACAGGTGTCAAATAAAATAAAATAAAATAGTACAATCGTGCCAATTTCAGCGGTTCAACAGGAAATCAAATTCACACGTTTAAGAGGAAAAAAATTGCAACTAAAATTTCACCTGAAAAGAAGAAGAATTCACTAATGATATGGTATCACAAATATCATAAAATGGCAATCAACTACAATACCCAGAACCTACTACCTTGATGCATACACCCACCAGTTTTTCTTAAAAAAAGAGAGGAAAAAAAAAATACCCATTAGAAAAGAAGGGGGTTGGGAGCTCCTGCAAGAAAAGACATCAGCAACATCTACCACGACACCCAGGATATAATAATTGAAAAATTAACATCCAATCTCGACAACCAGAGCAAAATTCAAACTTTGCCAAGGGAACAATAACAACCCAAGTAGAGCTCACCTGGCCAGCAGCAATTCTCAGTAAGCCCCTCCTAATCCTCGAATCATTCTGCTCGGAAACCCTCATCTGAACCCTCATGAGCTCCCCAACAGTGACCGGCTTTTTCGACTTGGACGAACTACTCTCCTTTCCCGGACTTTTCTTCGAAGATCTCAAACCCAAGGCCTTCTTAACCTTGCTGGCAGCAGTCGAAGTAACTGATCTCTGCAAAGAAAGCGAAGTAGAAGAAGACGAAGCCGAAGAAGCATAAGACAACAACGACGGAGACGATGACCTCTCACTCCTCTCCGATTGTGGAATGTAAGTCAATGGCTTCCCACCGGAAGATCGACAAGCGCCGACGAAGATTTCATAGGCTGTCTCTCGTAACTCCGAATCAGATAAATTCCCACGAAATTCGCCAAATGGAGAGGGAAGATCGATGGCGGGCAATCTATCACTACTTCCCATCTCTCTCTCTCTCTCTCCCAGACTTCAGCCCCTGAAGAGATGAGAAAAATTGATACTTTTGATATAAGCCTTTATCTATATAATGGGCTAGAGCAGACACCAAAAAACTCTCTCTCTCTGTGCTTTTTTGCCTTTTGGAATCTCTAATGCAGAAGAGACAGTGATGGGTTTTGCTCTTCCTTAATTTCCAAGGGATTCTTCATTCTTCAGAGAACTCTGGCAATGGAAGGAGAAAGGGTCAAGGGTGGGACGGTGGAAGGTGGAAGGTGGAAGGTGGGGTATAGAAGAAGCACAGGCCATAAAGAGAGAAAAGGCAAGAGGTGTTTGTTTTTTTTTTTTATTTTAGTTTATATATCTTGACTGCAAATATGAATGAGGAAAAAAAAGGATACCTGGTCGCGATCCCTTACCCATATGAATAAGATTGAGATTAAGATAATATGAGTGACAGTAAGCAACCAGTAATGGTCTTATTTTCAATAGTACTCTTTAGTCTTTTTATCTCCTCACAGGTAATATCTTTGCTTTTTTATTTCTCTTTCTCTCTCTTTCTCTTTCTATTTAATTAGTAGGTAGGTGGGGGACTTGGGGTGGAGGGTTTTAAGACTTGATTATAGCAGTTACAATTTCTTTTGTGGACCATTCCACTCTTATACCAGCTTCTGGGCATTTGGATGAAATTTGAAACAATAATCTATGAAGGTTATGGACAAAACAATTAATAAGAGGGGCCACGAGTGGAGTATAGTTACTGTATTGGATAGACAGCCAAAGGTTCACCAAAAAAAAAAAAAGATGGACAGCCAAAGAGGATCATATAGATTTCTTCATAGCCCAACTAGTTAAATTTATTGGATGGTTTTGAATCTTTTGATTGCTTGATCTTCTTGATATTGTGTTGTTTATGTAAGATCATTTTTTAGGGGACTCACTTTCCAGCTCCCACTATAGTCGTGGATAATCTAGTTATTCTCATGTATTTAATTCTGCACTTTTAAGGAAGAGGGATGGCTAATATGCCTGAGTGTAGTTTCTTACCAATGAGGCCTGAGGGAGCATTTAGTGAGGAGAAATAATAAGGGATCTACAAATGGGATGTGAGAGGGCATGCGTAGCGTTTCTTCCTCCCTTCCTCCCTTCCTCCCTTCCCCCCAGTGTAATTTAAATAGTTATGAAAGTAATTAAACAAAGCCAAAAAAGATTTTTCGTGCTTCCTATTTGGATTTGATCTTATGTTTTTCATTCTTATTGTGTCATGTGGATGAGAGATATAAATACTCCAATTGTTAAAAGAGATCGAATTAGCCGCATGTGAAATTTGAGAGTCTAATCCAATTAAGATAAAAGGTTGGGCATGTAATCGTGTTGCCTAGTTATGTGTCTGCCTCTCTCCCTCTCACTGAAATGATCCATTAGCCGTGGGTGTCCACCCTCTTTCATGTTTTTGCCGCTTGCTAAATTACGTATAGTGAGCAGCATGCCCAACTCGTGTCCTTTAATTGAATACTTTCCCATGTATTATTATACATCTTTGTGTATATCAATGCACGTGTATAGATACTCCAATCATTATAGTGCACTCTCCGATAATGACCTTTTAAATTTATATTTTATCCTAAAATGTGATATATGAACAAGGAAAATTAGGGTTTACAAAATTTGTGTCATAATTGAATTATCACATGATAGATATTTGAAGTTTCAAAGAGTCAAGAAGTCCTTCCTAAGTGGGCTATCAGAAAACCATAGTTCCAATAAAAAATGTTTGTTCGGAGCTTAATAAGTCTTTCTACATTTTGGTCGTAGAAAGAATAAAGGGCTAGAGTCTTGCTATTTCTTAAGTTTCTACTATGCATAATTCAATCTTAGATATTTTCAAAATCAAATTTCAAACCCACCCAACCTCCCTTCAAAAATTTTGAGAATTAATATAAATATAAATAAAATTATAAGTGATCTCAAGTGACTTTTTTTTTTTAATAATAATAATAAATCTTGTGGAAAATGAATTTAAAAAAAATATGTATACATGTAACAATAGAAGTGACATTTTCCGAAATCACAAAACAAATCCAGGTTATATCCATTTTTTTTCATTTTATTTAATCTAAACTTTTGTTCTCAATCAGAATTGGGGGAATGTATAACAATGTTTAGACTGAGATTTGACATGTAGTTTGTTAATCTAGACTACATTCTCTTTATCTAACGATTAGAATGAACACACCATCTGTCCATAAGACAGAATAAATGTCACTTGGATAAATAATAGATCTTTCTAATAATAACAAATTATATTTTTTTATTAAAAAGAAAAAGGTGTGCACAATGGCAAGGTATAAAAGGATACAATTCACATCTCTCTATTTCGTAAAATGCTAGTTTTCGATTTACTTTCAATTTTTTTTTTTTTAAACAGAAGAAAGATATATTATATTTAAACCCTACCCCACCCCCACTCCCTTCCTTGGTGAAGTAGTAGAGTCCATCTCGGAGTCTCTTGAGACTCTACTACCTATTGGCAAGGGTACCACAAACTACGCTAATAATTGTCTTTCAATTAGAGAATTTTTTTAATTTGAAAATCATAGAGTAAGAAGAATAACACACAACCTTAATTCAGAACAACATGCTAGATGATTTAAATAATAGACTTGCTCAAATTATAGATTAATACCACCAAGAAAAAACAAATAAGGGATAAAATTTTATGCCAACAAGAGGAGCCCATGCGCCACAAACGGGGCGCGAATAACCACCGTGACCCTCTTGAGGATATGCGGTCCTATATGTGGACATAAGGACCTCTTGAGGACAGAAAACACTGCTCTAATAAATAAATATGAAACTTTGAACCTTCGATCTTATATTATTTTGAATAAAATAATTCTCTCATTTTTATCAATATATGATGAAATATAATAATGTTACTATTAATAATAATAATAATAATAATAATAAAAAATATAATTATTATTATTATGGTGGCACTGGAATCCTTTCACAAGATTCATCTTATACTTAATGATTGACTAAATCTAAATAGACGAATGAGGAATCAGTTATACCCTACCTTTTTTTTTTTTGGTGGGAAAGTCATCCATTGCTGTCCACGAATTACACACCCACTTTCCGAGAAGTAATCAGTTATACCCTACCAATACCATAATATTCTATTGCTAAGAGATTCTCTCTCTCTCTCTATCTAAGTTTTCAATAACAAAAAAACTCACGGATATGTCATATATGTACCCGTCTATTACACTTTGTCATCTCAGGCAGGTAAATCTTACAAAAAAAAAAATCTCAGGCAGGAAAACAGATGAAACAAACTCAACATATATTGGGAATTCATGTCTGGTCATGGACTCATGGTCCGATTAAAAATTGAAGGCACCGACAAGATTAAGGTCATGCTGAGAATTTATGATATATAAAGTTGAGGAGAACTCGCCCTTGAAAAACTGCCCTGTATGGTGAGATAACTCCAGTCAAAAGGTCAGTTCGGTCTAGTTTTGATCACTGTTAGTTAAAATGCGTTTTCCCGTATGCTATAATACAATATGAAAAAAAAATAAAAACGGAAAAAGAATCCGTTTTAAACGCGTTTTAAACGGCCGTTTTAAACGCGTATCCGTTTTTTAAGGTTAAAATAGGAATTTTATAAAAAAAAAATTTTAATTAAAAAAAAAAAAAAAAACTATTAGTAAAAGTGAAGAGTGAAGACAATATGGTACTTGGTTTTTTGTTTTTAACTTCCATACTATTTATAGGAAAAAAATCTCATCTTCTTATAGCCCAATGAGTAAAGAAAAACTAAAGTTAGCAACATCTCATTTTCTTGTAGCCCATTGGGCTATTTTATCTTAGGACTCCTGGAGCTTTTGGAATATTAGATGCATGTATACAGGTAATAATCTCTCAAATTGCATGAGTATACTACCGTTTTTTTGGTTTCGTTTTTTTGAAAACTACACGTTTAATACTCGTACCATTCGTTTTCGTCCGTTTGTCGTTTCCTGTTTTTGTGACCGTACCGTTCATCGTTTTTATCTGTTTAAAATCCGTATCGTACGTTTCTATTTTTTGCCGTTCCTGTTTTAACTAACAATGGTTTTGATCAGGCTGAACAGGTCTTCAGGTTGGATTAGAATAAACAAAGGTAGCCCAATAAGGGAAGGCTTAGCTTCGGTCTATTTCAGTTTTCTCTTTCTGGGTTATTATTAGTTTGATATCAAGTTTGGTCCGGTTCAATTTCGGTCTATTTTTGGCTGGCCCGTTGCACTCCGGTTTTAATCAGTTCCATAATATTCCAATTTGAAGGCCAGATCACAGAGAAGTGGATCAGTTCTATTTGGGCTATTTTGGTCAGGTATGCTCAGTTTGATTGGTTATATGTAGGGCTTAAACCAATGTCAGATCAACCTCATATAATTGATACAAGCGTAAATATTCATCCCAAAAACTCAAACTCTTGTGTGGAGGGACTCACATGTATATGAGTATAGAAGGCCTTAGGAGTCACTGATGTGGGAGTGTAACTATCCTATCATGTGTGGGTGGGATAGAATGACGAATATGTGCATGGACAATAAAGGCAATTTTACAGACACCTGCGACAAGATTGAAGAAAGCTTGCTCTGATGCCATGTAAATTTCCAAGCAAATTAAAAAAACTAGATATATCATGTTTGCTAACATTATTTGCTTGGGTTTGCAAGGGCTCTTGTGAGTCTTGCGGTAGAGCAGCCTTGATTCAGAATTGGTGTCCACTCTACACCTTAGCTATATATTATTACTATTTTTAGAGGATTTGATTAATTGTCTCATTTCATTGTACGTGACAACTAAAGAGCTCTTGAAAAGTCTAGTAAAACCAAGAGTTAGGTAGTTGCTTTGGCAACAACTGAAGAGCTCTTGAAAAGCTTAGTAGAACCAAGAGTTAGGTAGTTGATTTGGCAAATTCAAGTTCTGATGCTTCATCACATTATCACATAAGAGACCTTCAGAAATTAAGATATTTAACACCTAGACTATGAATGGAATTTTAAAAAGAATTCTACTAATCTCGTGCTAGCTTTTAGGAGGAATTCTCTACCTATATTTCCTTTTTTTTTTTTTTTTTTAAAGGATTTTAATTAAATATTATTTTGTAGGGAGATTTTTTTTTTATGGGGGGGGGGTGGGAATATAGTCTCTCTTATTAATTCTTTATTCTTTTGGCGTAGATGATTTCAAGCATATTGGACATTGTTATACATGGTCAAATAGACACAATCCTCTTAATATAGAACATAAATTTTATTATTTTATGGCCAATTATGGTATGCAAAGATCAGCCATTTATTCCATTGTTGATTCTAATGGTTCTTTTGTGATTGACTTACCATCCATTTTCAAGATGTTTTCATCTTATTTGTGTTCTATTTATACTACCTCAAACCCTTTGGATCCAAGTTTTATTGAAAGTCTTTTTAATCCGATTATTTCTGTAGAGGATAAGGGGTAATTGAGTTGGCAAGGGACTTCGCCTCAAGAAGCGTGTGGTTCTAAGTTCGAATCCTCTTACCTAATTGGTGTCATCCACACGGGGTGTTTAGTATTCTTCGCTGCTTTCAAAGAAAGTCAGGCCAAATGCCTAAATACCCATTTTTAACAAAAGAAAGATGCTCTTTTAATAGTATTGCGGTTTTAAAACTACTGGCCATGATGATTTTGCCGATAGTTTGGGATGTGTTGAAGCCTGATCTTGTTGATTTTGCTTATAACTTTTTACAACTAATTGCTTGCCTTTTGGGATCAACCATACCTTACTTGCGATGATTATAAAGGAAGAGTACCCTACTTATATTTTAGATTACATATCTACTAGTTTATGTTTTGTTTTATATTAAAATAATTTCCAAGTTAATTAACTTATTGGTTACGTACTCTTCTAGTCTGCTTGGTAAGTTCATTTACCAATAATATTGTTTTTGGCCAGTAAATCTTTTATTTCTTAAAATGTCATAAAGGGAAGAGAGGATGGCTTGCCCGTAAATTAAATCATTAAATGAGTCGAAAGCATATATGACAAGGCAGAATGGGGGTATATCAAGAGTTTGTTAAATTTTTATGTTTAACGACAAATGCCGTGATATAGTTAGTTATCTGATGTTCTCTTTTATGTATTTTTTAAAGTTAGATGGGAGCTCTTTTGATTTCATTGAACTAGGGGTGTCAAATGGTGTGATTTTTGTTATTTGGTTTGGTTTCGATTCGATTCGATTTACATTTTGATAGGTGAAATAAAATCATACCGAATAAGAATAAGGTGAAATCAAAATCGTTTTCATTCGATTTCGATTTTAGCGGTTTCTAATCGATTTTTGTTATTTGGTTCATAACTGATTTACTTGTGGTTAAGAGTGTCGTTTTAAAAAATGGTTTGCATCCTACAACTAGTGTGAATCTTTCATATACTAAACTTCCTAAAGAATCAAAACAATATACTTCAATTTTGCTAAGGACAAAATATTTTCTATGTAAAAGACTACACTATATGATAACTAATTAACCATAACCCTAGAAATTAGGAAATCAAGGAGGTGTGATTGTGTGAAAGTGAAACTCCCTTCTCGATTAGATTTTTTTTTTTTCTCTTTTTTTTTTGTGGAGACCCATTGAAATTCAAAACACTTTGTCTTTAATATGAGGTGTCGGTTAACCATCGGTTTTCTGGTTCTAAACCAACCAGAATTATGGCCTATAAAACCAAAACTTGATCAATTTACTACGGTGCGATTAGGGGTGTAAGTTTGGCCCTAACGGCCCAGACCCGCCCTTGGCCCTCCCTGATCCCGAACAAGTATAAACCCAAAAATTTTGACCCTAAGGGCCGACCCGGCCCTTAAATTTCTGACCCTGAGTCAGGGTTAGGGCCAGTAAGGGTTGATGTCTTTGGCCCACCCAGCCCACCCTGAACCCGACCCTGATTTTTTTACCTTGACTTTTGGCCCTAATTTTTACCCCTGATGTTGACCCTAGTTATGACCCTAGTTGTGACCTTGATTTTAACCTAATTTTATATATTATTTTACATTGAGTTATTGACACCTCAAAACTCCTAATATACCTTCTTATAATCTCACCGATCTCTCTTACCATTTTTACTAATAAAAAATATCTCTTTTCCTTTATCTACAAAAAATAAAAAAAAATAAAAAAAATATCTATTTTAGAAATTATTATTAATAAAATGAAAAATTATTAATATATTTTTTAAAATTACCATCTTAAATCAATATGTAATTGTTGATATGAATATTTATTATCGACTTTTATTATCAATATTTATATTTAATATAGTGAAAATTGGTAGAAAATGATTTTCTACCAATTTGTTCTTTGAACCTGAAGTTTTTTTCTTCACTCTCACCAAGTGGAGGTTCAGTTTTCTTGCAGTTTTGCCTTATTAGGATAATCTCTTTGTTTATCATACAAATAATTGAAATTTTTTGGATTATTTGTTTTTAGGATGATCTCCTCCTTGTTTATCATAATAGTTAGAGTTATTTGTATTATTTGAATGTTTACTTTATGATGTTCTCCTCATAATAAGTAATTTATTAGAGTTATTTGTATTATTTGAATATTTGTTTTAGGATGTTCTCTTCATAACAAATAATTTATAACTTTGTGTTTTTTATCTCCTCTTTATTATTAATATTTTTTATTTTTAAGTTATTTCATATTTTGTAGGGTCAGGGTCAGGGTCAGGGTTAGGGTATACCCGGCCTTTGATGGTAAACTAGGGTCAAGGTCAATCAGGGCCATCTCAGCCCTTGATGGCAAACCATGGTTAGGGTCAATCAGGGTCAGGGTCAGGGTCATCCGAGCCCGACCTTGAAAAATCAAAACCAATTAGTGCAGGTAAGGATTGGGCTAAACCCTGAAGGATAGGGCCTGGGTAGAAGTTTTGCGGCCCTGAGTCAGGATCAGGGCCGGTTTGGGCCCAGTTAAGGGGACTAAGGGTTGGGCTAGGGTTTTAAGAAGTCCAGCCCAATCAGCCCTGTTGCACCCCTAGGTGCGATGCGATTCAGTTTGATTATAAGTGATTGGTTCTGATTCCAATAAATAGTTTCGATTATATCTTGACACCCTTAATTGAACCTACTCTTCTTTTTTTTCTTCTTGGGATATTGGGAGGTTTGTCTCGCCTCCTAAATATTATTATGAGTTAAATCTCTTTAAGATATTAAATTGAATCGATTCTATCCTGAAATCTCTTGTTATTTATGGATGACACTTCTTTTGTTTAGTATAACAACAAAAGATCTACTCACTATCAAAGCAATTTTAGGTTTGTTTCAGGATTTGTCAGGGCAAGAAATTAATTTTGACATGAACGGTGTATATTTTAGTGAAGGAAATTCTCAGGATCTTAGGCACTTTGTGTATAGAACTCTAGGAGCTTCATTATTCCTCCCAGTGCTCAACCTAGGTTTAGATTTGCCGTCTGGAATAGTATTATGAAGATCTTACCTATTTGGAGCTCAAACATCCATTTTGTCTGATCCTTGGCCTTCGTCTTTGCCTTCATTTGTCCTTTCACTTTCCTTCCACCTTTCGTTGATAAATAGTAATATGGTAAAAATTTAATTGGAGTAATCTTGTTACCACTAAATTAGTTGCTTCTTATATTACTCGACATTTTAATGATACTGGTCATCTATTTCTAGTCATAAGAATGTGTGGATTTATTGCTTCCGCACGATCAATGAGTAATAATGGAGTATGCCAACTCAAATCCACAATCAACTAACTCTAGCGATAGTAAGAACTAGGGGTGTCAATCGGTCGGGCCAGGCCAATCTCAGTCGGGCCTAATCGGGCCTGACAATGTGAAATCCTTGCACCGTGAATGCCCGTTTACTTAAACGGGCCTAGATTTGGGGCCATAGTATGGTTTGTAATCGTGCCGGTCGTTGTCAGGCTTTAATTGGACTACCTTAAACGGACCTTTTACGGTCCTTAAATATGCTATGGATCTATTTAATTCTAAACGAACTCTAAACGTGCTTATCATAAAATCCTTTTTTAAAGTAACTTTAAAACTACTAGAAGATAACATTCACAATTCTGGAATCAAGGGAATTATGTCTTTAACAATTGAACAATTGTTATATATATATATATATATATATATAAATTGAATGTTCCATTTAGCAAGATCCAAGATATATATATATATATATCCAAGGGAATCATGTCTTTAAAATGTATTCTAAATTGTAAGAATTACACTCTTTTTAACAATTAAGTGTCCCATTTAGAATATGGATATTTTAGTCCTATATATTCTTTACTCATATTTTGTAGTATTTGTGGTAAAATAGATATTTAGGCATTTTTTTAAGGGGGTCGGTCGGTCGGGTTAAATGAGTCGATTCTAGCGGGCTTCTTAAGTGAGTTAGGTCGGTCAGGTGCCTGACGGGCTAGTGGCCTACACCGTGAACTCCAATTTAATAAATGGACCGATTCATGTACGGCCTTAAACGAATCAGGCTCGATCGGGCCTACCGATGCGGGCTCAGGATTGACACCCCTAGTAAGAACTACCTTTCACTAGACTAGCAACCCCGTTGGCATTGGTAGGATGGTTTGATGCTAATTAGTGTATACACTCGCCATAGGAGCTGTTTGACCAACAAATATCTCTCAGGGCTCTTTTGTTTAAAGGGGTTTTACTAGTGTTGGATCGAAGGGGTGGGATAGTTGTAAGAATTATACCACCCTAACAATATTTAAGTTGTTTGTTCAACAGGGGTGGGATTTTGGGAGAACATAAAAACAGTTCTTGTGGCCCACATGGACATCAACTTCTCCCCTCCCCTCCCCTCCCCTCCTCCTTTTTCTTCTTCTCCTCATTCGCTTCTTCCTGTCTTTTTTTTTTCCCCGGGGCGGGGTGGGGCGTCTCCTTCTTCTTCTCCTCATTCGCTTCTTCCTCTGCCTTTTTTTTTTTTTTTTGGGAAAGCACCTGTCTCATTTTTCTTCTCCTCATCTCCTTCTTCTTCTCCTCCTTCGCTTCTTCTTCTGTCTTTTTCTTTTTTTTGGAAACCGCTTCTTACTCTGTCTCCTTCTTCTCCTCCTTAGCTTCTTCCTTTATCTCATAATATATGAAACCCTAAACTTGAACATCTGCAACTAAATGAAGAAAGGTAAGTAATCGGCTCTGAACTCAGAAATTAGTAGCCTTGAACTCCAATCATTTGCAACAGAAGAAACAAGGGATGAAATCGGCTTTAAACTAGAACTCCGATCATTTCAATCTTTCATTCTTTCCCTCTTTCCCTCTTTCCTTCTTTCCTTCTTTCCTTCTTTCCATCTCTCCTCTCCAACCATACGTTGCTTCTCACTTTATCTCATCTTTCATCTTTATTTTTCTTGTCTTTCACCTAACATGTGGGTTCATGACAACAATCTCACCCCCAATTCCCCTTTAAACAAACGGCCCTCAATGTTTGAATCGTTGTTGTTATGTAACAATGCCAAACACAGCTTTTTATATCATTTTATCAAACGCATGCACCGACTCACTCTTTCTTCGTCACTAGAAGGCAAAATCAGAAACCTTTATCTCACACCGCTGATCACGCCTGTGAGCTTCCCAAGTGACAATGACTTGTCAAAGACTTCAGTCAAAGAAAGAGAGGGAGAGAGCAAGATGCCAAAGGGGACACATTTGTAAATGAAGGGAAACAAATACATAAGGGCATTTCGTCTTTGTTTCTGAAGCTTCTTCTGATTTCGTCCTCACAACCACCGGAAGGGAACCCTTGATCTGATCTGCAACCTCTCTTTAATCTCGTCTTATCGATCTCATCGTGATCTGCTTCTCTTTTTCGCTTTTCTGTATCAATGGGTTTGCTATAATTAGTTTGGTGGATGATTCTACCTCACCGGACTTGTTACAGGTAATCAGATCTTCTTCTCCCTCTGCATCAACTCTTTCTTAAATCTTAATGGGGTCATCAAGTTCCAGGGTTTCGATTTCTTAGTTAGGAAACTTTGTTCTTTCTCTGGAACATCAACATCCTCTGATATTACCGTAGATGGAAGTATTGATGGTGACATTTTGGGTAGCTACGATCCATTGACAGAGAAACAGAAAACAAATCCCTCTCGAGGAATTAGGGTTTTTTGTACTCCATTTATGGAAGCTTTTGGGGATGATGAATTAGGGCTAGTTCTTAAGAGGGTTATTGATCGAAATGACAGGAAATCTTGTGCTCAGGTTTGTAATCAGTGGTTGAGGGTAGAGGGCTTAACTCGTTTGGCTTTACGGATCTTAGAACCTGAACTCCTCCGTAAATTCTTGCCGAGGTTCCCTAACTTGATTACTTTGGAAGCAGCTGGAGAGATCACTAATTCTGACCTTGAATTAATAGCCGAAACGTGTCCTGATCTTCGGTTGCTCAATCTCAATCTTCGTCAAACGCAGAGGGTTCTCGATGAGTTCGAGGAATTGGGTCCAAACGATGTAGGGGACGATGGTGTCTGTGCCGTCGCGATTCGTTGCCCTGCTTTAACCAAGGTTTGTCTGCGTAGGCGGAGTCGAATCGGGAACGTGGGAGTTGTGGATCTCATAAAATCTTCCCAAAATTTATCGACTTTGGATCTGGCAAAGTGTACTAAGATCACGGATGAAGCATTAGAAGCCATTGGAGCAGCGACTTCACTGCGAGTTCTCAACCTGCGAGGGTGTTCGTTGGTTACCGATTGGGGTTTGGCTTCGTTAGCCACTGGATCAACATCCAGAACCCTAAAGAAATTGGTTCTCACCGAGTGCGATCAGATTACAGATCATGGCGTTTCATTACTGCAGCAAATATACTTCCTGGAGGAGTTGAACTTGGCGGAATGTGGGCCGAGGGTGACTGATAGAGGGGGTGTTGCCATTGCCGCAATTCGGACACTCCAGCGTTTGGATTTCTCGTGGCTGATCAACATTTCGGACATCACTCTTCTTGCGATTGCACAGAACTGCCGGAATCTGGTAGCGATCGACGTGACGGGTTGTGAAATGATCACAGGAGCTGGGATACGTTCCTTCTCGAACCTCAAATCGTTGGAAGTTCTTGTGTTGGCTTCCTGTTACAATGTGTGTGGTGAGGCTGTAGAGCAGACAGTGCTCGAATGCCAGTCCTTGAAGTGCGTTGGGCTGGATAGAGGATTGAGAATGTGGATGCCGACGTCAATGCAAGAGAATTTAAGCAGGATTTGTAGATTAGAATGGCGGTGAGGCACATACATTTTTCCCCCTTAGATAAAGCTGCAACTCAGTTTTGTTTTATAGAACCTGCGACTCAATGCAATTGCCATGGTTACTTAGTTCTGTTCTGTCTTTAGATTTTTTTTTCGAAAGTTCAATCCAACAATTTGGAATTTCTTTCATCTTTGCCGAGAAGAGTGCTTCAAGGAGAGGTCACCAAGTTTAGAACTTTTCTCTCTATGAAAAAGAAAAGAAGAAATTAATTAAAACCAGTCAAACCGTATATGCATTTTTTTTGGAAAATTTACCGCGCCACTCTATGAAGAATGCCACAATTATAAGACAAATTCCTTGTTTCATCAAATTATATTCAGACCTCCTACCGTTAGTCACTATTAACTGTCGAGTTAAAATGACTATTATACCTTTATCATTAAAAAATTCATGTTTTAACCGTTATACCTTTTTTTTTTTATTTTTTTATTTTTTTTATTTTTTTAATCCAAACCAAACTTAGGTATTCTACAGATAAAAACACAGAAATTTTTTAATCCAAACTCTCTCTCTCTCTCTCTCTCTCTCTCTCTCTCTCAACAGTCCTGTCTTCTGAAAGTCGGAGATAGCGTGCGTTTAAAACCGCATTGCTCTATTGCTTTTCGTCGGATCTCCTCTTAACTATTTTCTTGGCGATCGGTTGTCTCTCTGTCATGTACGTCGGTCCAACTCTGATCCAAAAACGGCATCAATCTGAATCCAACAAAACCCCTATATATCTTGATCTGAATCGACCAAAATCAGCATCAGTCTCGATCGATTGCAATTCCAATCGTTGATTTCCCTCACCCCTGACTCCATTTGTTTCACAGATAAATAGGGATGAATAGAAATTGCTTGACCAGAAGAAAGAAAAGAAGAAAGAGAATAAAGATGCCAAGGAAATCATGTAACAAACTTCACTGTCATGAATTGGAGAGAAAAAGATTCAAAGCTGCTTTGGATTTCAAAATGCAGAAACAAAGGAACCGAGTTAGGAGAAATTACCTTTAGAAGAGTGAGCGACTTTCAGAAACAAACCTCAAACTGATCGTCCTTTGCAGTCCCTTGTGAATCCTCCTAATTCCTTCCAATCCTTTCTCCAAGAAAACCCTTATGGATCAGCGTAGGGTCGCTTCTTCTCTATGAGAATTTCTCTGCCAAAATCCTCACTCTCACTCTCTTTTTTCCAGTAAGGAAATCCCTTCGGCCTATTCTTCTCCTAAAACCTCTCTTCGCTTTCACCGATCTCATATTTAGAGATTCCGAAATCCTCTCTTGGTCTTTCCACCTTTCATTTCAATTTTCTCTCTGAAATCGCTCTCCGTCCCTCCCAATTGTGTTGAAACTCGTTCAGATAACACTAAAACACTACCCTAAAACAGAGAGAGGAGGATACACCCGACAAATGATCACTATATTATGGTTGGAAAAGGGATTGTTTAACCAATTATCAATAGCGAAGAAATGAAACACAACAGTCGTTACGATCAATCCAAGATGGAAGAGTAACAGAGAAGGATAAAAAAAATCCTATCGCCAATGTCAGCGATGCCGCTGCCGCTGTGATATCTGGTGATCGTTCAGGAGAAAGGTACAGTAACTATCCATTTTAGGTGGGACTTATTACATGGGCATTTTAGGTACTTCACATTTAGTAAGGGCATTTTGGTATTTAAAATAAAATATAGTTATTGACATCAGCAAATAAGGTATATTCCTTAACAGTGATTGACTGTAGGGGATCTGAGTATAATTTGGTAAAATAGAGGGGGTGGCCTTATAATTGTGGCATTCTCCAGGGGGTGGCGTGGTAAATTTTTTTTTTTTTTTTTTTGTAGATGTATATGCATATTCATAAATAAGAAGGTTGAACGGGCGGATATTCCAAAATCAATCTCTTAATGGCGTTGGTTGTTGATTTTCACCCCTCAATTACTGTGAATTGTTTAGTGGTAACTGAATTTAATGAGGATCCCATATGATGGGAAGTCAAGTGACCTTGCATCTGAATGATTAACAATTAACTATTTGATGGATGAGAATTGAGAAATTCGAGTGTGGATTAGGTTCTCGAACAAGAAACATTCTCGTATAGATTGATCCACACAGATATAATTCACCAAAGAGTTGATTGTTGAATAGATTCTATTTGTACGAATCAACTCCATATAAGAATAGTTCTTATACAAAAACTTGATCGGCTCTCGAGAAATTCCAATCCCTCAAATTTATTAATTAGAGAAAAAAATTTGAGATATGTCTGTTTTTTTCCTGATAATGGGGTTTCTTAATTTGGGATGGCATGGTTTTTGACTTTGGTGGAACATGTACCTCTATTGCCACTAGGGGTGTCAACCGGTCGGGCCGGTCCGATTTTGGTCGGGCTTAATCGGGCTTGAAGACTTTTAAAGGTTGCATCGTGTCCGCCCATTTAACTAATTGGGCTTAGTTAGTGAGGGCATGGTACACTTTATATTCGGTCGGTCGGTCTCGGGCTATAATCGGGCTATTAAAATCAAGCCTTAATCGGGTTTTAGTCGGACCTTAACCGGGCCACGGACATATTTAATGTTAAACAAGCATAACCGGTTTTTACACGGGTCTTCTTTAATATTATTGAGCAACGACGCCGTGACGGACAATGGGGTTTGGTTTCCTATTTTTCATTGTCTAAATCTGGTTGTGGCTATTATTTTATTTGTTTTAATTTGGTTGTTTCTTAATCCAGGAGTATCATGATAAAAATGAAGTGCAGGAGAAACAAGAACCTTCCCCTCTAGAGATTGTAAAACCTGTTGAAGAACCTGAGGCTGAGGATAAAACTCT
This sequence comes from Macadamia integrifolia, assembly GCF_013358625.1. Classification (NCBI taxonomy): domain Eukaryota; kingdom Viridiplantae; phylum Streptophyta; class Magnoliopsida; order Proteales; family Proteaceae; genus Macadamia; species Macadamia integrifolia. The sequence goes on from NC_056564.1 coordinate 29,026,669, forward strand.
AATTAAAGAACCAGAAGAGGAACCTCAGCCTGAGAATGAGGTTGAAGCTCCCCAAGTGGAATCTGCTCTAGATACGCTCTAGATACGGGAGATTTGCTCATGGGTTTCTAATGTTCCCAATTTTTCCCTCTTTACAATTGGATGGGAAATTTATTGGAAATATATTCATCTTATAATGCCTTTTGTTTTTCTTTCTGCAAGGTTTGAATGAGATATACCTTAGAGTTGCAGAGCTAGAGGAAAGCAACGCAATGCCTCTGGCAATCATACCATCAGATGATTATAGTGAAAATATCTTCTAGCAAAGAATTCAAACTGGTTGGACATTTCATAATCCATGCTATGTACAGTAACATGGTTAATTTTGCAAAATAAAATTTTAAGGAAAGAGACGATTGGATGAAAATGCAATGAGAATGCTCTCATGTGGGATTGCCCATAACTACAAATGGATCTCAATAAATGTATTGATTGATCCAAGGAACCTACTCTCTTCCAAGTCACATATTTAAAAACATCACAAAAAATCCAAAGCATTGATCCAACATCCTTATAATTAAATTATTTAGAAATATCATAAAAAATCCTAAATCCTTATCCTGTCCAAGCATCCCACAATTAAAATATTTAGAATCATAAAAAGTCCTAAATCCTTGTCCAAGCATCTCATAAATTAAAATATTTAGAATCATAAAAAATCCTAAATCCTTATCCAAGCATCCCACAATTAAAATATTTAGAAATATCACAAAAAATTTTAAATTCGTATCCAAACATCCCCAAAGTTAAATATTTAGTTACATGACTTAAAATTATCCTGATTTCGTCCAATCTGGAGTGCTTCAACATCAATCCCACCTAATAGAAAATAAATGAAGCATAAACATTAGTAAATGTAAAGATAAAAGATAACGAATATGTCATAATCAAAGAAAAAGAATGATATTACCCGTGGAATTTCACCTAACAGACTAAACATTAGCTGCAGTAGAGGCATTAGAAGATCTTTATGTAGGTTCTACTGTAATATTAGTATCACCACTCACATCCAAAGACAACACATTCCCCAAAGCGTTAGCTAAATCACTGGCATCATCAAGCGGTTCAACTTTAAAAGTGTACAAAATGAAGAAGAGGACATGTAAGATATTAAGATTATGACAAAAAATTTGCGATGAAGCAACATTTGTTTAACGGATGAAAAATGTATATTTACATAATTTGAAATTACCTCTAAAGTCTACTCCGAACATCCAATTTCGAAGGCAAATCAACGCTTCAGCATTTGTAGGCAATTGCTTGCTTCTGTATTTGTCAATCACTCTACCTCCAGCACTAAAAGTTGATTAAGAAGCAACAGTTGATACCGGAATAGCCAACACATCCCGTGCCATCCGAGAAAGATCACGATACTTTGCTCCTTGTGACTTCCAAAAGGCCAATACATCATAATGCTTGATCGGATCTTTAATCCTTGGCTCTTCTAGATATAAATCTAATTCGGATTTATCTTGTATTACAGTAGTAGTAGAACTCTTATACATGGATAGCTCTTACAAAACAAAATAATCAAAATGAATAATGTAATATATTGAATTAAAATATATGTTTTAAACAACCAAAAAAATAACAACAAAAAGAAAAACATAATGATTTATACCTCCCAATCTAAAACATCTCCAACTGTATTGTCCTCAATAGCATGTGATTGTAATCCCCTCTCTTCCTCAGTTATCTCCATGCACCGGTATTCTTCAAAGAGTCGTGCTAAGGTCGATTTCACAAGGTTAAACTTTTCCATTGCTGTTGAATCCAAACTGTATATCTTATCAAAAGCATACCTAACAAAGATTAGCTTGTAACGAGGATCAAATACAACAACAATAGCTAAAATGATGCTATATGAGTCCCAACAATTGTCTAACTTCTTTTTCATTTCTTATGCCATCTTTTTCACATAGTCTTCTCCCTGATTTATCGTTTTCAACAAAGATAAATGTATTTTCCATACATTATGAAAATACAAATTTGCTGTTGGGTACTTTGACCCAGACAATAATTCAGTAATGTCATTAAAAGGCTTCAAAAAGGAACATAAGTGTTCAATCTTTTTCCAATCCTCATTGTTTGGACACACTTTAAAGTTTTTATCCACCAACTCTAGTTGTTGAAATGCAGTCTGATAGACGATGACAGAATCAAGCATGTGATAAGTCGAGTTCCACCTTGTGGAAATATCTCCATGCAACCCTTTTTGATTTGGTATATCCAATTGTTTGTAGCATTCAAGAAACTTTACTTTCCTTGCTTGAGATGCCTTCACATATGCTACACTCGATCGAACAAAATATACAGATTCATCAATGCACTTCAAACCATCTTCTACAATTAGGTTCAATATATGAGCAGAACATCTATTGTGAAAAAACTCACCACTACACAGCAATGCCTTCTTTAATACCAAACTTTTTTTCAAGTGCTCAATAAAACAAAGGTTAGTGATGAGCACATTTATGTGTGAAATCTAGGGTAGTAAAACATGCATTTTACATATTTAGAATGGAGCTACCTTGGGTTTTACTCTCTTTTTGCAGGTTTTATATTTTTAAGGCCTTAAGGACTATCGGGCGCTATATCTTCAATTTTACATGTAAAGAGGTCCTATTTCTTTCCATGGTTGCGAAGAGGATGAAATTTTGAGCAAGATGGACGTGTTCAATTAAAAGTACACATTCGTTTGGTCACCCGTACAAATGATTATTCTTTTTCAGGTCAGAAAAAGAATAATGGATCAGAACTGAACCGAGATGCAGAACCAGCCCGTTTGCAATTGTCCCAGAGGTACAAGGAATACTCCAAATGCCAACAAGGATCGATGGACCACATCCTTAAGTGATTAAAGATTTGTTTTTGGTAATAACAACTACTTAGCTTAGTTGGTGAGCTATGATGTACAAAATTCCCTTGCTCACCAAGAGGTCTTAAGTTC
>NC_056564.1:29029757-29099099 GCF_013358625.1 Macadamia integrifolia
TACACACACTAACATCAATTCATCAGATCAGCGGAAGACTAAGTTTTACCTGTAAATAATTCCCATATACTTGATACCCAAATGATAATACCATAATTATATACATTTGGGCCCGAAGGCATGATATATACACAAAAGAGTAAAGTTCGAATATCAAGTATATACAGGAAATCATCAAAATCATCAGGGTACACAGCTCGGCTCGGTAGTGGAGCTCAACACGGCCTCAAAACTGCTGTCCCGCAGCACAGCTCTCACACGCGCAGTCTACGCCGTGCTCAAACTCCTCAGGGGTCCACCAGTCCTCTCCAGGAAACTCGACTGTGGAACCCACCCCATGCTCCTCAGATGAATGACCTGCAAAATCATCTAAAAAGGGGGTGCACACGTGGAATGAGCTCACTAGCTCAGTAAGTAGAGAGGTGGACCACACACAACAGTCCACACAACACAACACATCATATGCACTACATGCCATGCAATTCATTTTAAATCACATACACCTAATCAACATTACTAAGTCTTTGGTTTTATGCTACTACAACCACAGTGCGCGTATACTCCGGGTACAAGCCGCGAACTCCCTCCCGCGATACGCCCATAGGGCTGTTGGAGAAGGCCCACCGTGAGTACTCGGAAAATAAAGACAATGCCATCCACCGGCTCTCAACAGAAATGTAAATAAATTAAATGACAGTGCTGACTCCAGCAATTTAAAAGCAGTACGATTGGCCCTCTTGAAATACCACCGGGGTTGCCGGCTGTCCTACACGACTCGCCGGGTGTAATGCCTAACCGCCACAGTGTCCGACAACCGCGACCCCTGCTTCCCCCCAAATGGCAACTCAACACCTGAACCCCTGTTGGGAAGGGTCGTAGCACGGGATGGTGAGAATCCTAATACCGCATGCTCCTATATGCAGTACGACTGCATAGTGCCACCGTGTCCCATACCACGGGCCACCAATGCATTCGTTTCCAAGCCGACCACGGCATCTAGTCTATCAAGGCATTATGCAACATGATGTACACATTCGACATATATCATCTCATTCAATTTGTATTTAAAAGTAAACATAGCATAAATGCACATCAATGTGTGAAATGACTAATCTATATAGCATATTCATGATGACATGACTAAATTAGATATAGTTATATGAATGCCAAACAAATGCCTTGAAATAGGCCAAACGTCCTCTCTCTCCACTTACATGTAGCGTACAAGGAGTCCCGCTCGGTACGGGTGAGATCCGGAGCGAATCGGGAAGGCTTTGGTGAACCTAACAAAATTGAGCGGGGTTAGTACTTCACCATTTTAGAATCAAAATTAATGAAATCCGACGTCAAAATCGTGTTTAGAACGTCGAAAGAAGGTCCCACGTCCGATTTGGGCTCGATCGGACCCAAAAATCACATTCTGGCCACTCGGGTGGGTCACTCAGGTGGGTTGTCTACCCACCGGTCCTACCCGCCGGTTTTGGACCGGCGGGTATGGACCCGCCGGTAGGACCCGCCGGTCCTACCCGCCGGTTTGGCCAGAACCCCCCTGGTCCTCTCAGGTGGGTGACTCAGGCGGGTTGTCTACCCACCGGTCCTACCCGCCGGTTTTGGCGGAAAAACTCCAGTTTCTTCTCAACTTCCCCCATTCCTTGGGGACCCAAATAGGGCTTTTCTCAACCCATTCCTCACACCTTTAAAGTCCCATAGGAGGGTTCTAGCTTAGATCTAAGTTAGATTCGAGTGAGGGGAACCATCTTACCTTCTTTGCTCAAGAATGACTTCAAACCCTCCAAAACACTTCCAACTCACAATGCTCCTTCTACCTTGTCAATATCTCTTCAAATCCTTCAAGATCAACACATAAATCATCTATTAAACCTTAGATTCATCATTTCAAAGGGTGTCTACAAGATCTTAAGAAACCATACCCGAATCAAGGGTTTAAGGCGTGGGTATGGTGAATGTTCATAAAACCCAACTTTTCTTACCTCCAACTGTAGATCTCGAGTTGAAGATTACTCTCCCGGCACCGGAATGGCAAGATCGAGCTTCGGCGCCGCTGAAATCCTTCCTTTCTTCCTCTTCCTTTCTTCTTCCCTTTCTTTTTCTCTCTCCTCTTTACTTTTCTCACCAAACGTACGGGGGTAATAAATGGAAAGAAAAGAAATCATAAAGCTTTATATACTATTCCTATTTAAGTGAATAGTGATGGATGGGTCACTCAGGTGGGTAGGTGTACCCACCGGTCATACCCATCCAAGAGTAAAAACTTGGGATTTTGACCGGGCTCGGACCTCGGCTCGGACCCTACCCCAAGCATACAATGTAGCATACGTATATAACCTTAAAATACGGATATAATACCTGTTCTATCCGTACATAGCCTTATGGTAGGTGCACGTACACGGTTTGGGCACTCCCGTCTCTTCTGGCACTGGCTCGGACTTGTCGGGCCAGCCGGTGTTTAAGGTCACCCGTGCCATCATAGCCCATAAGGAACTCGCTCTAACATCCTCTGGCTCGGTTCCTGCATGGTTAAACCGGTTCAACCACGAAATCAGACCGGATTTAAGAAGCGGGATATTACATTACCCCCCCTTCTGAAAAATTTCGTCCTCGAAATTGCGTACCTGGTTGATCAAAAAGATGAGTGTACTTGGCTCGCATTTCTTCTTCTACCTCCCAAGATGCTTCTTCAAGTGAATGATCAGCCCATCGCACCTTTACATAGGAAATGGAGCGGTTACGAAGGGTTTTCACCTTACGGTCCAAAATTTCAGCTGGCTGCTCTGTATAGGTCATATCAGCTTCTAGGTACCCTGGTTCCACGGGTAGTACATGAGATGGATCATGCACGTACTTCTTCAGCATGGATATATGGAATACATTGTGAACATTTCCAAGCGAAGGTGGCAGAGCAAGCATGTAGGCTACTGAGCCAACCCGGGACAAGATCTCAAATGGTCCCATGTATCTTGGGCTCAACTTCCCCTTTCTGTGAAACCTTTGCAAACCTTTAGTAGGAGAGATCTTGAGAAATACCTTTTCTCCTGGCTGAAATTCAATCTCCTTCCTGCGGGTGTCCGCATAGCTCTTTTGACGGGACTGAGCTGCTTTAATCCGTTCCCTAATAACGTCGACCTTGTCACAAGTCATTTGGATCATCTCAGGTCCTAACATTCGACGTTCACCTACCTCATCCCAATACAAAGGGGTTCTGCACTTTCTGCCATATAACGCCTCATATGGAGCCATCCCAATTGTAGCTTGGTAACTATTATTATATGCAAACTCCATAAGAGGTATATATTCTTCCCAGCTGCCACTCATCTCCATTGCACACGCCCTGAGCATGTCTTCCAATATCTGTATGGTTCGCTCCGACTGACCGTCCGTCTGTGGGTGAAAAGCTGTACTCAAGTTCAGTTGCGATCCCAAGGCACGCTGTAAGCTTTTCCAAAATCTGGAAGTGAACCTTGGGTCCCTATCTGAAACAATGCTCACTGGCACTCCATGTAAACGCACTATGTTGTCCATGTAAAGTTGTGCTAGTTTGGCCATGGAGAACTTGGTCTTGATAGGAATGAAATGAGCAGTCTTGGTAAGCCGATCCACAATCACCCATATCGCATCTATTCCCTTAGGTGTACCTGGTAGTCCGGTGACGAAATCCATTGTAATCCTTTCCCACTTCCATTCTGGTACTGGGAGTGGCTGAAGGGTACCATAAGGTCGATGCCTCTCAGCTTTCACCTTCTGGCAGGTAAGACAAGTCGCCACATACAAAGCTATGGTGACTTTCATGCTTGGCCACCAGTAACTCTGTTTGAGGTCTTTGTACATTTTGGTACTTCCTGGGTGGAGTGAGTACTCGGAGCTGTGTGCTTCTCTCACGATTTTATCCTGTATATCCAAATCATCGGGTACACACAATCTGTCTCGAAACATCAATGCCCCATCACTGGCTAAAGTAAAATCTGGGTCGTTCATTGTTTGGTCTTGAACCTTAACCCTGATCCGCTGTAATTCAGGATCCAAAGGTTGCTTCACAATCACCTCTTGCCTAATTGCCGGATGCACCTGTAGAGCCGATAAGGATGCCGTCAACCATTTAAGGTTTTCTGGTTGAGGTTCAAGCTCTAGGGTTGCCCCTTCATACAAGAGGGTCTCTTCCATTAGCATCGCCTCTTGCACAAGTGGTGAGCTTACTGCTAAGCATGAAAGCGACACAGTCTGTGTCTTCCGACTCAATGCATCTGCCACTACATTAGCCTTGCCGGGATGATACTGAATATCGCAGTCATAATCCTTCATGAGTTCAAGCCATCTTCTCTGTCTCATATTCAAATCCTTCTGGGTGAAGAAGTATTTCAGGCTCTTGTGGTCACTGTATATCTCACACTTCTCCCCATACAAATAGTGTCGCCAGATCTTAAGGGCAAAAATGACTGCCGCTAGTTCCAAGTCATGAGTGGGGTAATTCTTCTCATATTCCTTTAGTTGTCGGGATGCATATGCTATTACCTTCCCGCGTTGCATGAGAACACAACCCAACCCAACTTTGGAAGCATCGGTATAGACCGTCATTCCACCTGTGCCTTCAGGAATAGTCAGCACAGGGGCGGTCACCAACTTTTCTTTCAATTCCTGGAAGCTCTTCTCACATTCCTCTGCCCAGTCGAATTTCACACCCTTTTTCGTCAACTTGGTCATTGGTGCTGAGATCCGAGCAAAATTCTCGATGAAACGCCGGTAATATCCAGCCAAACCCAGGAAGCTTCTAATTTCAGTAACATTCTTGGGACTTTCCCATTCCACTACTGCTTTTACCTTAGCAGGATCTACTTCGATTCCAGCTTTAGACACTACGTGCCCCAGGAATCCAACTTGTTCAAGCCAGAATTCACACTTGCTGTACTTGGCAAACAACTGTTGATCTCTCAACCTCTGTAACACCATTCTCAAGTGTTGAGTGTGCTCCTCCTCGGTCTTGGAGTAGATCAAGATATCGTCAATAAAAACAATTACCCATTTGTCGAGCACATCCTGAAATACTCGATTCATTAGATCCATAAATGCTGCCGGTGCATTGGTTAACCCGAAGGACAACACTAGGAACTCATAATGGCCGTATCGAGTCCTAAATGCTGTTTTGGGTATGTCACTACTCTTTATCTTGAGCTGATAATAGCCGGACCGAAGGTCTATCTTCGAAAATACTCTGGCTCCCTGCAACTGATCAAATAAATCATCAATGCGTGGCAACGGATACCGGTTCTTAATGGTTAGCTTATTCAACTCCCGGTAATCTATGCACATACGCAAACTACCATCCTTCTTCTTGACAAACAACACCGGGGCACCCCAAGGTGAAACACTTGGGCGAATAAACCCCTTTTCTAATAGTTCTTGCAATTGCATCTGCAACTCCTTCAATTCAGCTGGTGCCATCCTATATGGAGCCTTAGATACTGGAGCTGCTCCAGGAGTCAAGTCTATGGCAAACTCCAACTCTCTATCAGGTGGTAAATGCATCAGATCATTTGGGAAAACATCAGGAAACTCTTTAACCACCTTTACTTCTTCTAGAGGTGTAACTCTTGCATCAACATCGAGTACCGAGGCTATGAAACCCTGACATCCACTTTCTAGCAACTTTACCGCTTGGAGAGCGGAGACGAGGACCTTCCTCACCCTTTTCATTGTATCTGCTCGGTACACCCACTCTTTCCCTTCGACATCTGTCACCTTAATCAGCCTTTCCGCACAGATCACATTAGCTCGATGAGCTGACAACCAATCCATACCCAGTATAACATCAAAATTCTGCATATTGAATTTAATGAGTTGCGCATCAAAGTTCTTCCCACTAATCTCCACTGGGCACGGTCCATACACTTCCTTCAACTGTGCAATTTTACCAGTAGGCATACTAACAATCATTCCCTGGTCTAGGATCTTTGGTGACATCCCAAGCTTCCCCACAAATCTCTTAGATGCGAAGGAATGGGTAGCTCCTGAATCAAATAAAACATAGGCTGGTATGCCCGATATGGGTAGGATACCTAATATAACAATGTATATAATTTCAGCAGGTCATCAATATTAATCATAATGAACTTCTTAATTTAAAATGTACCTGCTACAACTTCTGTACTAGCCTCAGCTTCCTCGGCTGATAGGGCATACATCCTTCCCTGCGGTTGATTGCCTCGAGGCAAGGGAGGTCGGTAAGCAGAGGGCTGACTGGAGGGCAAGGCTGGTCGGGACCGACAGTCTTTCGCATAATGCCCATAGGAATGGCAATTGAAGCAACGAATCTGAGACGTCGGAACTGGAGCGGGGCCCCTCTGCACTTGACCCGATGCAGATGAAGGTCGAGGTGGCCTTGGAGCTGTAGGAGCCACACTAGTGTTCGGGCGAATAGAGGTTGAACCCGAACCACCAACTGGCCTAGGAGGATAGCCAGATGGCCTATAGGGCTGCCTATACATAGGCCCCGAACTATATGATCCACGGTATGCCTTGGAGGAATTTCCCACATCTGGGAATGGATTTGATCTCTTCCACAGTCCAGGAGTGAGGGATTGTTCACCCTTTTGCTTATCTTCCATTGTTTTGGCCTTCTGTACAATCTGACCATATTCGGTCAAATCCAAGACTTCAAGCACCGACCCAATAGATGCTTTTAGGCCTTTTAGGAACCTTGCTGCCTTCTCTTCAGCTGTTCGCATATGCCTTGGGGCGAAATGGAACAAACTTTCAAATTGTTGCTGATATTCAAGAACAGTTTTACCTCCTTGAGTTAAGGCCATGAACTCAGTCTCCTTCCGATCTCTGAAACTGCGCGGATAATGGTTATCCAAGAACAACTCCTTAAACTGCTCCCAAGTGGGTTCTGGATGAGCAGCCATCAATATAGGCTTGGAAGCTTGCCACCACGAATTTGCCTCTTTCTTGAGTTGTAACCCAGCACAGATGAGCTTCTGGGCATCCGTGCATTCAAGCACCTCAAATATCTTCTCCAATTCTTGGATCCATTGATCCGGTTCTAGAGGATCACTCCCCACCTTAGAGAATACCGGCGGTAAGTTCCTCTTGAACGACTCTACCACCCTTGACGTATTACTCGTCGCCGGGAAGTTAGGAGCATAGGTAGGATAGTAGGCATAAGGATGAGGCATCCCATGCTGAGGAATACCGAATGGTGGGATTGGAGGTGTACCCACTTGTGGTCCCGTTCCCGACCCGACAGGTGGGTCTTGCGGAGTGTGTACCCGGGGAGGTTGACCCGGTTGAGAAAGATCCAACTGTTGCTGGATGGCAGTCATAAATGCTTGCTGTTGCTGAAGCATTTGTTGTTGGAAAGCTTGTTGGGACTGCTGAATTATTGTAGCAACATCTCCCGGTGTAATGACTGGTGGAGGGTCCGGGAGTGCAGTCATAGGTGGGTCCCCATGTGCCCCACCCTGACCATGGGTCTCTGCAGGTAGTGGAGGCGAGGTATGCCTCACAGAACGGGCCCCTCTAGGATTTTGTGGTCGACCGACCCGACGAGGACCCCGCGAGGTACCTCGGGCATTACTACCGGATCTAGTACGTACCATCGTATCCTTGTACCTGGAACATATCACACACCATATTGGTTAAACACCATAGACTGATTTAGGCACATAATCATATGCCATTAGGTGAGGTGTTGTAGTGTATGATAGCCTGTAATTATTCATAGCTCAATTCCAAGATACAGGCAAAGTTCACAACATACATGCTAATGGTCCCACTTGACCGTAGCATATTGATCATAGGATTAATCTCCACCATAAAACCAATGCATTCATAATAGGAGAAAAGAAGGGAAAAGCAAAGAAGGAAAATTTTAAAAATTTTAAAAAATTTTCCCCTCTGTCCAAACCGGTGGGATGAACCGGCGGGTAGGGACCCGCCGGTCTGACCCGCCGGTCCCAGCACCCCCAAACCGGCGGGTGTCACCGGCGGGTAGGGACCCGCCGGTCTGACCCGCCGGTCTTGCCCGAGGTTAAAACACGAACAGGGCCAGAAAGGCCCTGTTTTGTCTGTCGCTCTCACCCTCTCCCCTCTCTTTCTTCCTTTCCCTCTTGGACGATTTTGGGGGTCTACTCGGCGCTCCTACTCGCGATTCCACTCATCCACACGGCGCCCTAGTGAAGAGTCAACTCGTCTTCATCCAAGTAAGTTCTTCTTCTTCTTCTTTTTCCAGAATTTCAAATTGGGTGAATTACTTGAATAGGATTTACTTTTTAGGCTTTCTTTCTCTATTTTTCACCATAGAATAGTCTTTCCATGTGTTTATGATGATTCTACTGTGCTCATTGGTAGCGTATAGGAATTATCTCTCTCTATTTGGAGAAAAAGCCCCAAATTGGTGCCCTAGGTTCCCAAATTTGGGGTTTCTTCCATCCTTACTGTTTTTCTCAAATTGACGTCTTCTATGTAATGCATTTCACTTGTTTTACGCTAGATATGAGTTAGATTTCATTGGATCATCCATTATGCTTGAAATCCTCATGTATTTCCATGAAAATCCCTATTTTGGCATTGGTTTCTTTGATTTTCATCCATAATTGTACTCATGGAGTTTCATAGTCCTTTTTGGGGTATATTCTTGCAATTTCATCATCCCATTACTATGGCATTTCATTCTAGACCTAGGGTTTCAAGCTTTCTCTCCATTCCATTCCAATTTGCGCAATGGACTTGAATTTCCCCATTTCATTCATGCCTATTGCTTTTGCTGTCCTTTGCTGTCATTTTACTGTTTTGGCACGTTTCCATGCGTTGCCATCACCATGTTTCATGTCATAAGTTTTCTATCCTTCCTAGATCGTTGCCGTTCCCATTTTGCAGAAATTGGGTTTTGAATTTCCCCTTCTTTAATGCTGCTGTCTTTTCTTACTGTACTAACCCAACTTTCTTTACTTATTGTCAGGATGTCTTCACGCACCGGCAGAGGACCATCTTCCTCTGGTGTTCGACGCAAGACCACCGCTTCTAAGCGGAAAAGTGCGGAGACCAGCACTTCAGCTCATCGCACAGGGAGACCTGCACCTGCTCAGTCTGACCCTTCAGACTACGATGAGGAGCACTTCACTAGTGCCGAGGCCGCAGCCAAATGGCCTATCTTCCTGAAGGGGCCAGTGTTGATGGAAAAGACCGTGGTAGTCGAGGACTTCCACAAGGCCCAGCTTCAGGAGAGGTTCTCAGCATTGGGCTGGGACACTATTCTTCAGGTGGACCGACCGTGCTACGATCAGCTCGTCCGTCGGTTTTATTGCAACTTGGAGGTGTCGTATCAGTACGGGGAACTCGCTGTCAGCAGTCTGGTGAAGGGAGTGGATATCCAGCTGACGGTAGACACCTTGGCCAGCATATTGGGTATATCGGCGGCGGGACACCGATACTACAGTCCCCCCAGGAGTAGGCCTCAGGGACCGTTCATGAGCATGGAGACACCGGACTTCATCTACGAGACCATATGCGGCAGCAGCAGTCGCCCGGAGTCCGAGACATCTTTCTTCCCTGAGGTCCGTCTCTTCGCCCGGTTGATCCAGTTCAACCTGCTCCCCAGAGGAGGTCATCGGAACCAGGTAGGTTTCATGGCGGCTTTTATAGCATTTTGTATTTTCACAGCCGCAGAGGGAGGCAGGGAGCACTTGTGCCTTCCCTATATCATCCTCAGAGCGATGGAGCACCATGCTTCCCACCCAGAGGACGGAGGATTCCCCTACGGCAGGATCCTCACTAGGATCTTCGAGTTCTTCGGGGTGGATCTGAGCGGAGAGGAGGGGAAGACTCCGGCTGATAGGTTCGATCGGAGCAACCTCTTGAAGATGGGTCTCCACACCCTCATGGATTCACCTCCTAGATCGGGAGCTCGGAGAGGTAGGGGTAGGAGGGCTGCCCCTGTAGAGGATGTCCTCATGGAGGAGGAGTCCAGTGAGGAGGACGAGGACTACGTTCCTCATGACGAGGAGGCGGATCTGATGGGCGGCAGCATCCCTGAGGAGGTGCCTCAGGAGTCGAGAGGTCCGGGTCCTAGTTCTTCCGGAGCTGCAGCCCCACCATATGGAGCCCCACCACCTGGGAGTGGTGACTACGACTATGAGGACAGGACAGCCTCCATGCGGGCATTGCAGGATGGCCAGGTCCAGATACTGAGGCGGCTGGACGAGATTGCCTCCCGGCAGATCACCTTGGAGGATTCCTTCCGTAGGCTGGGTCAGGACTTGGACACTAGGGCCAATGCTATTTCGGCAGATTATGGCCGGCTTCGGAGGGAGGTACAGGTGGTGAACGCGAGGTTCGATTATTACGATCACCGCTTCGATGTTAACTCCAGGCCTCCAGCGAACGTGGTGATCATCGACGACGATGACGACGCCCAGTGAGGCTTAGCTTGCCCACCCAGCTATTTATCCATTTTTTTCTCTTTTTTGTAGACCTTGTAGATTTATTTCTTCTCATTCCTTGTAATTGCGATGTAACTTGAATTTCATTTATGGAATGAAATATCTTTGGATAGTGGACTATTATGGTGTTTACATAGGTGGTGCTGTGATTTTTCTATTTGGGCTCTTTGTTATTATTATTATCTGTTGTTTATCAGGTTTTGTGTAAAATTTTTGGAAATCCCACTTTACGCCGTTATGCTGCCGAAATTTCGTCGAAATAGTACTCTATAGGTTATAGCACCAACCTAATTACCTTTTATCTACACTCACGCATGCCATGAATGCAACTTATAATATAACTCCATTTTTTTTTTATACTTCCTTTTCTTGACTTTTAATCTTTAAAGCTTTTATATTTGCCCAACCCCATTTTCCTATTATAGAATCTACGGGATTCTAATGGTATGCGGTGAGTGGAGCAGAGCATCACGCTCTGATACCACCGTTTGTCACACCCCGTTCACCCTGAACCGGAGCGGTGACCGAGTTAACACCGGTTAACCCAAACCTGCCAGGATCATCAGACACTGTATTCCACCACAGCATACACACACTAACATCAACTCATCAAATCAGCGGAAGACTAAGTTTTACCTGTAATAATTCCCATATACCTGATACCCAAATGGCGATACCATAATTATATACATTTGGGCCCGAAGGCATGATATATATACACAAAAAGAATAAAGTTTGAATATCAATATATACAGGAAATTATCAAAACATCAGAGTACGCAGCCCGGCATCGGTATCAAGGCTGGAGCTCAGCTCGGCCTCAGAACCGCTGCCCCGCAACACAGCTCTCACACGCGCAGTCTACGCCGTGCTCAAACTCCTCAGGGGTCCACCAGTCCTCCTCAGGAAACTCGACTGTGGGACCCACCCCCTGCTCCTCAGATGCATGACCTGCAAAATCATCTAAAAAGGGGTGCACACGTGGAATGAGCTCACTAGCTCAGTAAGTAGAGAGGTGGACCACACACAACAGTCCACACATCACAACACATCATATGCACTACATGCCATGCTATTCATTTTGATTCACATACACCTAATCCACATTACTAAGTCTTTGGTTTTAGTGCTATTACAACCACAGTGCGCGTATACTCCAGGTACGAGCCGCGAACTCCCTCCCGCGATACGCCCATAGGGCTGTTGGAGAAGGCCCACCGTGAGTACTCGGAAAAATAAAGACAATGCCGTCCACCGGCTCTCAACTGAAATGTAAATAATTTAAATGACAGTGCTGACTCCAGCAATTTAAAAGCAGTACGATTGGCCCTCTTGAAATACCACCGGGGTTGCCGACTGTCCTACATGACTCGCCGGGCGTAATGCCTAACCGCCACAGTGTCCGAAAATCGCGACCCCTGCTTCCCCCCAAATGGCAACCCAACACCTTAACCCCTGTTGGGAAGGGTCGTAGCACGGGATGGTGAAAATCCTAATACCGCATGCTCCTATATGTAGTACGACTGCATAGTGCCACCGTGTCCCATACCACGGGCCACCAATGCATTTGTTTCCAAGCCGACCATGGCATCTAGTCTACCAATGCATTATGCATCATGATGTCCACATTCAACATATAACATCTCATTCAATTTGCATTTGAAAAGTAAACATAGCATAAATGCACATCAATGTGTGAAATGACTATTCTATATAGCATATTCATGATGACATGACTAGATTAGATATGGTAATATGAATGCCAAACAAATGCCTTGAAACAAGGCCAAACGTCCTCTCTCCACTTACTTGTAGCGTACAAGGATTCCCGCTCGGTACGGGTGAGATCCGGAGCGAATCGGGTAGGCTTTGGTGAACCTAACAAAATTGAGCGGGGTTAGTACTTCACCATTTTAGAATCAAAATTAATGAAATCCGACGTCAAAATCGTGTTTAGAACGTCGAAAGAAGGTCCCACGTCCGATTTGGGCTCGATCGGACCCAAAAATCACATTCTGGCCACTCGGGTGGGTGTCTCAGGTGGGTGGTCTACCCACCGGTCCTACCCGCCGGTTTTGGACCGACGGGTATGGACCCACCGGTAGGACCAGCCGGTCCTACCCGCCGGTTTGGCCAGAACCCCTCTGGTCCTCTCAGGTGGGTGACACAGGTGGGTGGTCTACCCACCGGTCCTACCCGCCGGTTTTGGCGGAAAAACTCCAGTTTCTTCTCAACTTCCCCCATTCCTTGGTTTTGGCGGAAAAACCCCAGTTTCTTCTCACTTCCTCCATTCCTTGGGGACCAAATGGGCTTTTCTCAACCCATTCCTCACACCTTTAAAGTCCTATAGGATGGTTCTAGCTTAGATCTAAGTTAGATTCGAGTGAGGGGAACCATCTTACCTTCTTTGCTCAAGAATGACTTCAAACCCTCCAAATCACTTCCAACTCACAATGCTCCTTCTACCTTGTCAATATCTCTTCAAATCCTTCAAGATCAACACATAAATCATCTATTAAACCTTAGATTCAATCATTTCAAAGGGTGTTTACAAGATCTTGAGAAACCATACTCGAATCAAGGGTTTAGAGCGTGGGTATGGTTAATGTTCATAAAACCCAGCTTTTCTTACCTCCAACTGTAGATCTCGAGTTGAAGATTACTCTCCCGGCACCGGAATGGCAAGATCGAGCTTCGGCGCCGCTGAAATCTTCCCTTTCTTCCTCTTCCTTTCTTCTTCCCTTTCTTTTTCTCTCTCCTCTGTACTTTTCTCCCAAACGTACGGGGGTAATAAATGGAAAGAAGGAAATCATAAAGTCTTATATATAATATTCCTACTTAAGTGAATAGTGTCGGATGGGTCACACAGGTGGGTGGGGTACCCACCGGTCATACCCATCCGAGAGTCAAAACTTGGGATTTTGACCGGGCTCTGACCTCGGCTCGGACCCTACCCCAAGCATACAATGTAGCATACGTACATATATATCTTAAAATACAGATATAATACCTGTTTTATCCGTACATAGCCTTATGGTAGGTGCACGTACACGGTTTGGGTACTCCCGTCTCTTCTGGCACTGGCTCGGACTTGTCGGGCCAGCCGGTGTTTAAGGTCACCCGTGCCATCATAGCCCATAAGGAACCCGCTCTAACATCCTCTGGCTCGGTTCCTGCATGGTTAAACCGGTTCAACCACGAAATCAGACCGGGTTTAAGAAGCGGGATATTACATCTACCCTCTGCTATGATTTGTGGGAGTCAAACTGAGGAGGCCTTCTCAATTGTTTCCATCATAAAACCCGATCTGATCCTTGGGAATGACCAGCTATTATTTTCAGTGAACTCAACTACTTTTGTGTGTGCATTCCCAATTATACTTTCCTTAAGACCAGATTTCTCAATGATTGAAACATCTCCTAGCCATCTATCCTTCCAGAAGTTTCTAAATCTGCCATTGCCCACTACCCACCTTTCCTTAGATGCCACAAAGCTCCAAACCCTCCTCATTGTTGGCCAGATGGATGAGGATTTATATGACTTCCTCATTGCTCCATATCGTTCTATAAACCTAGCTCTGAAAAACCTGCACATTACTGAGGACCCATGCTTGATATGCCACGCTTGTTTACTAAGAAGGGCCTTACTAATGTCTAAAAGACGACGAATACCCAACCCTCCTTCGTCTCTAGTGCTGTAGATAGTATCCCAACTTACTATTATTGCTTTTGTGGATTTTGCATCCCTTGTCCATAGAAAGTTTCGCATCAATCTTTTAGCTAGATTTATTAGTGATGATGGCCACCAGTACACAGAGAAGCTATGAACTGGCATTCCCAGAACCACTGATTGAATCAACTGAGCTCTTCCTTCCATTGATAATGTTTTGCCCTTCCAACTTGCCAATCTACCCTTAATTTTGTCCATAGTCAACAATAACTTCTGGTTATTCACTCTCCCCTTGAAGAGTTCCACTCCCAAATATTTTGTAGGAAAGTTACACACTAGAACTCGAATAACATTTGCGATAGCTTGCTTTCTAGTAGGAAGAATGTCTCCCTAAAACAATTTACTTTTCTTCATTTTCATTTTTTGACCAGAAAATTCTTGATAGCAAGTCAGAAATTCATTGAGATGCCTGACATACCTGATTGAGGCGTTCATAAAGATGAATATATAATAAAAAATTAATAAGGTCATTGGGACCACTGCTCCTATTAGACCTTGCAAGGCTTTTAATTTTTTTTCCTCTAGAAGCTTTCTTAGTCTCTACATAAGACTTCCTCAACTAATATAAAAAGAATAGGAGACATTGGTTCACCCTGCCTCGGTCCTCTTTCCACCCCAAAATATACAACAGGGTCCACCATTGAGAAGAATCGATACTTTGGCTAACGACATTATTTGATAAATCCATTTAATCTATGACTTTGAGAACCCAAAGATATGAAGCACTTGAAAAAAAAAAGTCATAGGATAAAATATCAAATGCTTTTTGGATATCAATTTTGATACCCAAGCCTCCCCCTCTAGATGTTATGGACATCAAGTTTGCCATCCTAGAAGCCATACAAATATTTGCCAGTATAAATTTTCCTTTCTAAAAGGCCCCTTGCTCCTTAGAGACCAGCCTGGCAAGAAGAAGTGATATTGTTGTAGCTAGGAATTTTGATCTAGTATTCCAAAAAAAAAAAAAAAAATTACCTATGCAAAGAGGCCCAAATCTGTCAAATGTCTCTGCTCCTGCGACTTTTGGGATCAGTGTCAGAAAATTATTGTTAACTCCCTTGGGCATGACCTCACTTATAAAGAAGCTCCTCATTGCCTTGCAAAAATTAATTGAAAGAATTTCCCAACAACACCTGAAGAAAGATCTTGGAAAGCCATCTAGTCTAGGTGAACTATACTGGGGTCTAGGTCCCATACTAATTTTTTTTATTTCCACTTCCTGGGTCTACTTCATCAATTAGCTTAGGAATATAGTCCAATATCTTTGAATGCTCCACTACTGGCTATGGCCTATGAAAATCTTAAAATAGCTCCTCATATGCTCCGCGATTTGCCCTCTATCTTGCTAAACAACACCATCTATTGTCTTGGAAAGCCACTAACTCCTCCTTAATGCACTCTCAAATTTTGGAAAAGGAGATCTAGACCAAGCTCTTAGAACCGACTTCAGCCTCTTAAGCTTTTGTGACAATACAAAGATGGAACTACCCGAGATCGGTTGCACCCATGACTCATTAACTACCTGCAAAAAAGAGCTCCTCCTCCATCCAAAACTTATGAAAGCAAAAAGGGCAGTTTGGCGGTTTAGGAACCACCTTGGAAGAGATCACTAATGTAGATGATCCGAGCATATCCTTGGCAAAACCAACTGACTACAATCTATGAACAACCTTAGCCACTCATCATTACAAAATCTCCTATCCAAGACAACAAGGACCTCTGCGTCGATTATTTGACTAGGTAAACTTCCTTCCCTAAGACGGAACTAGAATTAGTGAACACCCATCAATCATAGCATCAAATTCCGCTATTGAGCCTAAGTTGAAATACCATGGTCCTCTTTTTCATGTGAAGCAAGTGTTGCATTGAAATCACCACATATCATCCAAGGGCCCACTAGCAAAGACATCATAGCTAGCTTGATCCAAAAATCTAGCCAAAGCACTCTAAAACTGCTTTCATGCACAGCTGTAACAAAGACATCACTGCCTCTCCATCCCACTTGAAAAGAAATCTGTTGATGCGAACAAGAAATAACAATCAGCTTTTGTAGGTCGTTCTTCCATGATATCCAAATATTTGGAACCTTCTCAGATCTATCATTGTGAATGCAATCAGCTACAAACCCCATGCTGCTAAAAAACTTTTTTAGAAGAGCAGAGACCTCAATCATCGACTAAGCCAAACAAATCAGATCTGGCACTTACTCTTTTACCAATAACCTCAAGGCTATACGAGCAGTAGTCTTCCTGAAATCATATTCCAATATAAGACACATAAAATCATATTTGGACACCAGCAATACGGCCATACTTGCAGGTATGCTCCATAGTACTTGCATGCTTGTTCTTCTTCCTTCTAACAGTCATCATATTTTGACCATTCTCCCAAAATCTAGAACCCCTATCAACACGAGAAACCTCCTCATGATGAACAACAATTGCTCCATCCTGAACATTGCTTGGAGGGATCTCCAAAATTTCATGGGCCATCTCACAGTGACCTACGTTTTCTCCCTGCTCCACACATTCACCACAACCTTTATTCATGTCAAAAAGTGGATTACTAAAGGAAGATCCACTAGCCAATCCACTTGAGCATCTAGTAACTTCCTGGCCCATATTGCTCCTAAGTTAACGGTAGATATTGAGATTCCTCCTCTTACCTGGTCAATAGTAGGAAGGAGTATCTCAATGTGCCTGTGAGACTCCCCCAATATGCACCTTTCACAATACGGTTCCCTAAAATTATGGGAATCAGTAGACTTGGGTATAGATTAGGTTGCAGGACTAGAATGGGATTGACTTCTCTCCCTAACCCCTTCCTGAATTGTCACTGAGTCCCCAATTGGTGTACGCCCCTCCTCTTTCCTCTGACCAACATTGTTCTTGTGATACCCTACTTTTAAAACATGGTTTAATTACACGGTTGACCCGGTTTAACCATGCAGGACCCGAACCAAAGAGGGTTAAGGCGGGTTCCCTATGGACCATGATGGCAAGGGTGACTTTGAACACAGGTTGGCCAGACAATTCTGAGTCATTGCCAAAGGAGACGGGGGTGCCCAAGCCGTGTACATACACTTATCATAAGGCCATGTACGGGTAATGCTGGTATGTAGCCGTATCCTAAAATGTATACGTATTAAGTATCTCGTACCGATAGTCGAATTCCATCAAAATCTCAATTGTTTGGCTAAGTTTGACCAACAGGTGGGCGGTCATAGGCAGGCGAACTCGCCCACCTGTGTGACCCACCCATGTGGTTACTAGATATTTTCTAGTATAAATAGTACTTATTGTGTTTTTTCTTTTTCTCATTTAATGCATTAAAGACTGGTGAGAAGAGTAAAGAGGAGAGAGAAAAGAAAGGAAGAAAAGAGAATGAAGAAGAAGAAAGGAAAAGAAAAAGAGGAAGAAATGATTTTAAGCGACGCCGAGGTTTGATCTTCTCATTCCGGCACCGAAAAAGTGATCCCCAACACGAGACCTATGATTTGAGGTGAGCGAAAGCTATACTTCTTAAACTTTCACCAAACCCCAAGTGAAACCCTTGATTTGGGTAGAGTTCCTTGAGATCTTGTAAATCCCACTTGAGATGATGAATCTAAGGTTTAATAGATGGTCTATATGTTGATTTTGAAGGTTTAAAGAAGTGTTTACCTATGATTTGAGAAGCATTGGTGATTTCTTGAGCTAAGAGGTGATTTTGGGGTTTTGGAAGAGTTCTTGAGCAAAGAAGGTAAGATTGCTTTTCAATCCTTAAATCTAACTTAGATCTAGGTTAGAATCATCTTATAAGACCTTAGATGCATGGAAAATGTGATTGGAATAGTCCCATTTGGTTTTCCCAAGGTTGAGGAACGTTTCAAAGGAGAAAACCAGTTTTCGCCCCCACAGGTGGGCAAAGACCGGCAGGCGAAGCCGCCCGCCTATTGGGGCAGCACCTCAGTTCCCACAGGAGGGTGAAGATCGATGGCCAAACCCACCCTCCTGGGGGCCCATCGGTTCTATCCGGCCCGCCTGTGAAGATCGGTGGGCGAAGACAGGTGGGTTGTTTGGCCCACCTGTTGGCCCACCAGTTGGATTTTTGAGCTCGAATGGGCCCAAAACGGGTGCACAACCTTTTTTTATGATTTTAAACATTAAAGATCGTTAGTTTTGATCCCAAAGTGGTGAAATGCTAACCTCATTCGCTTATGATAGGTTCCACTAGAATTTACATTCTCACGCCGGATCTCACCCGTAGCGAACGTGAGTTTTTGTACCCAACAAGTAAGTGGGGAGAGGACATTTGACTTTATTTTAAGGCTTGTTTTACATCATTAAATTGTATTTAGACTAGTCATGTCATCATGCAAATTATGTGTAGATTAGTCATCCTCGTATGCCATTCGCACGCATTGCTTGTGCATTCTAAATAAATGATTTATGATATGTGTGTTGTGCCTTACATTCTCAATGTTAAACGATTGATGTGCTTATGTGATGAATGGTGGGATTACTGTGCATGATGCATTATTAGACTAGATGCCGTAATCGGTTGGAAATGAGTGCATTGGTGGCCCGTGGTATGGGATGTGGTGGTACTATGCAATCGTACTTTGTCATATAGGAGCATGCGGTTTAGGATTTTCATTTCCTGTGCTACGACCCTTCCCAACAGGGGTTAAGCTGTTGGGTTATCACTTGGGGGGATGCAGTGATCACGATTGTTGAATCACTGTGGCGGTTAGACATACATCTGGTTGGTCATTAGGACAGTCGACAACCTCGATAGTATATTCAAGAGGGAAATCGTACTGCTTTTAAATTATTGGGGTTAGCACCTTTACTTTTCTGTCATTTACTTTTATGTTGAGAGCCAATAGTCGGCATGCTTTACTCTTCTGAGTACTCACGGTGGGCCTTCTTCAATAATCCTATGGGCGTATCGCGGGATGGAGTTCGTGACTCATACTCGGGGCATACGCGCACTATGGTTGTGAGTAACACATAACCTAAGACTTAGTAATATTGTTTAGGTGGATAAGATTTAAAATGAATTACATAGCATATAGTGCATATGGATGTGGATGTTTGTGTGGTCCCTTTTTTCACTTATTGAGCTAGTGAGCTCATCCCATGTGCACACCTCTTTTAGATGATTTTGCAGGTCACTCACCTGAAGATCAGGAGTTGGGCCCCACTATAGAGTTTTTCGTTGAGGATTGGTGGGTCCTCGAGGAGTATGACCACGGTGCTGATTGTATGTGCCAGGGCTGTGCTGCGGGACCGCAGTAATGACACCGTACAAGATTTTTCTTTTTGATTCTTTTGATGACCTACCCTTTTGTGTACTTGATACGTAAATTGTTTTTTTTGTGTAAATATCATGCCTGCGGGCCCACATGTACTTTACTATATACTACAATTTGGGTATCAAGTATATTGGGGATAATTACTGGTAATTTAAATCTTCCGCTGAACTTTTGAACACTTATCTTAGATGTGGGTGATGCTGTGATGAGGTACTGTATCAGATGATCCTGGCACGTTTGGGTTAACCGGAGTTAACTCGGTCACCGGTCTGGTTCTGTGTGAATGGGGTGTGACAGTTCTCCTCAGGAAAAGTTGTTTTCAGGCCATCCTCTTCACATTGCATCTGTGCTTGATTGTTTGCAGCCTTCTTCTCTCGACAGGCATGCATTTCATGACCAACTCTCTTATCCTACAGTAACTGCACCTCCCCAAATTATCCTCAAAGATAATAAGTTGTGTGAACCAAAACCAATCCTCAGAACCAGGCTCACATCTCTCAACCTAGATTTCATCAATTCGCTTGCATCTTACCTCCATCTCCTCCAAAACTCTGGCAAAACTTAACAATTCAGTGGTATGGGTCCGTTGAGCCCCTTCATATGATAGGAAAGTCAGTCTCTTGAGCCTATTCCAACGTCTTTCTCAATTTACTTGGGCTCTTCCTTTTCCATAAGGCCTCAGGCTATGGGATTGGGAGTTCTAGTTCTTGATTCTAGTGGGCACCTCTATATGGTGACTACTGACCATGGTTTTCCTTCTCCTTTTGTGGGGGAAGCCTTAGCTCTTTGCTTAGGTCTCAAGGCCGCTGTCATTGAGGGCCTTCGATGGGTGTCCTTCTTCTCGGACTTCTAAGGTTTGATTCATTACCTCCTTGATGCATCCTCTCTGCCATCGGTTGAAGCTTTAGTTGTTGTGAAGGATATTAGAGGTCTTCTTTGGTCCCTTGAGGCTTTTTCTTGTTCTATATTAATAGAGATGAAAATGTTCATGCCCATGCTATTTCTAAATGGGCCTTGCTCTACCCTCGTTTGGGTATGTGGAGACACTCCTTTCCAGATGACCTCCTAAGCATTGTAGCTTTTTTTTGCCCAATGTGGTTAATGAATCCCCTCCTTGAGGGGCTTCTGCGGAAAAAAAAAAAAAAACAAAGGAAAAAAAAAAAAAAGAGAAAAAAAGATTGGTTACTAATTGCAATGGTAAGTTTTAGTACTTACCTCAGGGTATAAGAGATATCAAAATCAAATAAAGGCTTCTAGAAACAAGGGATGCTTGTCATGAATTAATGTCACATCGTCTTGTAGCCAAACAATCTAGGCATATGGGGTTGAGCTTCTTAGCTCATTGGCATCCTGTTAGGCGGTTGGGCTCTAGAAAAGTCTGAGAAGATGCATTGGTAGAGCTTTCTAACTCTCACTTTCTTGAAAATAATAATAATTAGTAGCAGTAATATAAGAATAAGTTTGGCCCTTTGTTGGCTTCTTTGTAGGTCTTCTCTGACTCCTAAGTGGGTGTTTCTAACATAATGGCCTCGAAAAAAAAAAAATTGCTGCCTCATCATAGTCATGTTGCATACCCTAATTAAATCCACAAGTCTGCCCTAGAGAAGCTATGAGACTGGTTCAAACGTATTGATACCAATGGGGATGGTCACATAAGCAAGTAAGAGATGGAACAGATTCCTTAATTTGCTATGCATACACTTTAAATATTACACTGTTATATAATCAAGATGCATACATAAAGGGCCTCAACAATACAATCAAAGCATTAAGCTTCATGCAATTTGCACTATTCATCAGTTGGGGTTGTCTTGCATAACTTCTCCAATGGATCTCCATTACGTTTCACAACCTTGCCTGCCACTTTTTGGCTTCCAAATATGTCAAATCATTATCAACCCAAAAGTATTCAAAATTTTCTAAAAATATTCTCTTTTTGTTTATATATATATATTAGTTGGTTTTGTCTAGGGAAAAAGATCCATGCCGGTCTTGAGTAGGCAATGCCCAGATTGAGTTAGGTGTGAAAAGATTGTTATGCCCTCCCCCTGTCGTGCGCCTTTTCATTGGCTCAACATGCTGGTGTTGCTTGCACCAGACCGGTAGAGTTCTTCTACCCATATATATATATATATATATATTAAGATTGTTTTGAGGTGTCTTTAATTTCAGAAAATCCGTTACATGATTACTAGATATATTTTAGGGTTTATGCACCTAGAAGTTTTTTTTTTATTTTTTTTATTTTTTTTATTTTTTATTTTTATTACATGCATAATATATTTATCCAATTTTTATTTTATTTTCATAAGGTATTAAAAATTTTTTTTCTAGTTTATTTTTTATTTTTCATTATTTAGAGTGTTTCATTGCATTTTATAGGAATTTCACATTATAAGGGTATTTGGTTATTTTAAGCATAATAATAATTGTTCATGAATTTCTGGGTTGGTTTTTCAGATAAAATATGTTTCATGATTTATCATTATTATTTTTAATAAATTTTAGAGAAATTTTATTCTTTTTAAGAACATGCATTAGAAAGGGTAGTTTGGTCATCTTGTGTATTTTCTGTAAAATAAAAATTTAATTGCATTTTATGTACTGACTTAATTACTGTAACATAGTTCAGATATCAGTGTATCTATCCTCTTTTGTTTGTTTTGTAGCCAAAGGCATGAGGTAGGTCTACTTCGTTTCTTTTGTTTAATTTCTTAATGTTTTATCTTCCTGATTTATACCATGTTGTCTAAGTTCAGTTTATTTTTTACCTAATAAAATTCGGACTAAATGGGACGGCCAGTATAACCAAATAAATCAAGGTACTAAACACTTTCCCTTGTCTACAACATGCCACGAATCTAATTAATCTTTTGGTGCGATAAGTTTGGATTAGAATCAATTTTTATTTGTGGATCTTAGACCCTAATATATATGTGGTTCCATATTCCGTTTCTGATAGCAGCAGAATATTCCTATTAGGATGGACAAATCATTATTCTTACAGAAAAAAAAAAAAACAAAAAAACAAAAAAACCCTCAAAAAGAGGAAGAAGACGAACCCTCAGATGGAGTGATTTTAATGAATAATTAAGCAGTTTGACTGTAAGATTAATAATTTTGTCATTTCTTTTGTTTATCAATAAATTTTACAAATTAATAAATAAAATTTTCTTAATATCCAAACTATGTGTCCAACAAAGGCTTGCCCACCAGTATTGAGGGTCCTGCCAACATTAATTGGACCAAGGTGACGCTCTCCCTTGCCACCCTTGTCAGAAGTGTTTCTTTATTTGGTCCAAGATTTTATAGATTTCCTGGTCCTGTGGAAGTTATGCATTATTTTGTTGCATGGAAATTAAAGGTGTTGGGGCAATTCCAATCGTTGGATATCTACCGAATTATCTGAATAAATTCATATTCCAAATAAAAAAAAAAAATCAAATTTCATCATATACCTTCTCAGTGTATAGACTCTTTCTTTTTGGTGAGGGTAGATAGACATGAAGTCCAAATATTTTAAATTAACTTGGAGATGCACCTAGTTTGCTTATCAAAGAGAATTATATACATATACTTACAGGGTCAACGTGACATCTATTTCTTTATCAAGAAGGAAAAAAAATTGACATTTATACATAGAAATAAGCAGGTTATAAAGGAGGACAGACACATGCCTTGATGGCCTGAACCTTATCTAATCTAGTTATGAGGATCAACCCGATTCAGTCCGACCTAACCTTAACTAGGGTTAGACTGGTCAACCTAATTTTAACCTTGATTTATTATTGTGTTTTTAATAGTGTTCCCCTTCTCCTAGGCCCACAACATGTTACACAAGCTGTCTATATGACTTCAACCCATATCATGTGTTACATAAACCATATATTCTTACTTACCTACTGAGTTAAGATGACCAAATGACCAAACTATTTTCCCCTTTTTTTTTATATATGCTGTCTTTGTGTCTCCTGTCATTTATTGATATGATACAATAGCAATCATGAAGATTTTGGCAATATTTGGCCTATCCAGTTTTGAGAGATATGGTGATGTTAGGAGATTAAAAGGTCTATCTTATAACCAAATTGACTACCTTGCTTACTGCAAATTTTTGGGTTAGAGGAGAAAAAGAGATGGCCATGGTCTTATATTTCCCATCCCCTTTGTTAAATATAAGCTTAATATTTGTGACCTTTCGTTGGAAAAAAAAAATAAATAAATAAGACCAGCCAAGGTCACCTCGTCCAGCCCAACCCAGCCCAACCTTGAGCCCTGTAGATTTGGGCCTGAGGGTGAACCCGAAAGAATTGGGTAAGACCTAAGTTGAGTTTTGGGGACTTAAGGTTAGATTGGGGTTTTAAGAAACCTGTACAACCTGCTCTGTTTCACCCGTACTTCATAGTCACTTCCCATCTATTTCATTACCAAGAAGTAAAAAAAAAATGACGTCTATATACAGCAATAAGCAGGTTATAAAGGAGGACATACACACTTCGTAGTCACATCCCTACCCAAATACATGGACTATTAATTATTTCAATCATACAAAGTAAGATCGACCAAGTAAAAGCACAAAGAGTAGGTAGCTTAATTTCCCTACCTTACCATGAACAACCCATGCAAGGAACTACAATTAATCCCAGGTTTATATCAGTATCAACTTGAGGTGATGAAGTTCACGATCACGCAGTTCCTGCAATTCCATTCCAATTGTCCTTTGCAAACCTCACGAAGGCAGCCATCTCTTCTGGTTTATCGATGAACTTATTGTGATCCAAGTCATTATTTTTCATGGCAACAGAGGCTCTGCGACCTGCCAAGAACAATTTTACATACCAATTACTGTGTTTCTTAAGGAAACTCTTGATCTCATCCTCGCTTATACGACCATCACCATCGGTGTCTAATAGTCTCAGAAACCGTCCGATCTCCTTCTTTTCATTTGGGGAAGGAGTGCTGTTAGGCATCTTGTAATTTGGGGTAGGAGGGCTGATAGGCATATGTTTTTTTCTTTTTTGATATAAAACTCTGAAAAGTGATGGAAGTAAGAACAAGTAATGGCAAGAAATTTGAAGCTCTCTCTAGGGATGAATTGAAAGAGAGGGAGAACTGAGCTTTTATAGTGCAAGAGATCCAAACCCTGTTCACCTTTATTCGAACTTATCTTAATTGGGGATTAAAAAATGGCAAACCAAGGGAATGGATACCTTTCTTCAAAAGACCTGAGAAAGGTGAGAGGTTGAGGACCATTTGAAAAATGTGGTGGTTATCACAGAGGGACACTGTGGGGTAATACAACTGATAAATATGTTCTATCTATATTACACTGTATATATATATATATATTTTTTTTTTAAAAAAAGTCATTTATATTAAGAAAGTAAATAAATAACAAAGAAAGAAACAAGAAAATTAGCTAATCAAGCGATACACCAAGACAATACCCCCTCCTATGATAAGGCCAATAGTAGGGGGAAAACGCCTAACAAAAAATCAATCCCAAGAGATACTAAATTTTAGAATCATACACATCTCTAACGTATAAGAGAAAATTGAACAACACTTTCGCTGGGGCAAGTGAAGGGTTTTTGTTGATTTGTACTGAATAGAACCGATTTTTATTGGATTGGTTTTGGAATGGGGAGTGATGGGACCGGCTGAAAATCGAGCTACACTCAACTGACCGATATCCAGATAATGTGAGAAAATTTATGGTGATAATTAAGAGGAATTGTTTCAAATCAATAAGTTTGATGTTATGAATAGGAAAATTGATTTGTAACAATGCTTCCATTGATCTCCTTGTTCATTATATAAAGTTAGCAGGGTTCATTTTGTGATTTCAATATTAGTTATTTTCTCAATAAGTAGTCATCCATTGATTTCAATAGTTGGTTATCTTTACGTTAGAATGATAAACAATGATTTGATTTGTAACAACAATTTCGTTACAAACTCTATTTACCCATTGATCTCAATATTAGTTATCTTACCTTACAATTTACTTCGCTTTGTCCAATTACAACTCGAGCACATCAAATCAATTTCTTTATTTCTGGTTATTTATTTGTTGGACTCGAGAAAGATGATTATTTTTTATTTATTTATTTACTTTATCAAACCTTACAAGTTATGAATATTTTAAAATCAATATTAACTGAATACTGAAAAATCAAAATAAAATGAAACCATACCTTATCAAATCGTAACTAACCAAATACCAATGTTAACTATTTGATTTTGGTATCACTATTCCTATGGCTTAGCAAGGTCCATTGCCCGTCTGATAGCTGGGTATTAAGATTGAACAAGATTTTAACTCTCACCACCGTCTTCTCCCCTCAAATTAATGTAATGATATCAATTTTATAAGGGAAAAAATATTTTTTTCTTCAAATTATTTATTTATTTATTTGTGGTAAGCCAATTTCTTCAATTCCATATCCCATAATTTCTTTAACATATGGCCTCATTATTCCAAACCTACATTCGAGTTTACTCTAATTGGGCGGTCAAAGGTAAGATGGAATATGCCCCTCTGTGTGTCTGGACTATAAAGAGTCAGATGCCTCGTTTTGAAACGAGGTCTGTCATCTAGAGAGAGCTCATAAATACAACTTAATTGATCGAATCATTGGATAAATTAAAATTAAAATACCAAAAAAAAAAAAAAAAAAAATTCGACTGATGATAATACAAATTCATAACAATTATATACTATTATGGTAACTATTTTTCACCTTACCCAAAAAAATAAACTATTTTTCATCAAAAAACTTCTATGTGTTAATACATTCAATTCTTGGAGTGATCACCACAAAAGGGTAGCTTAATTGGCAATGACCTATCCACCTAATAATTTTTGAGTCCAGTACCTCTCTAATAAATGTTATGATGGATTAGGTTCTGGTACGAGAATGGTTCTCGTATGATGCCTGATTCACAGCTGGAATCCATTCAATCTCTCAACCTATTATAAGAAGAGAGGGATTAAGTGGATTCCAAGTGTGGATCAGAACTTGATCCAGACTCATCTATTAATTACGAAAAAGAAAAATGTTATGGGTCCATTTTTCTAATAGTATCTCTCTTACTTTTCAATATTCTCCATGGGACCAGACTCATGTACTTCACATTTTCAAATTTTTCTAAGAATATCACACTTAGCTTTTCAATGTATTCTCCATGGACTGGACACATTTCAAATACTTTATTTCTTTTATATATAGAAACTAAATCTTAAAAAAGAAAAATTTCTACATCACCCCCTACAACAATTCACAGGTTTAGATTGTGGGCTTCCATCACAGCCCTGCGTGCATCAGACATACACATATCATCCATTATCTTGAAAACTAACTTCCAGCAACTTTAACAAAAAATAAACACATTCAGAAGAAGCTTAAATAACTCCACTGGGCACCCTACTAGCAATCCTTGAGTTGGTCAGTTAGCCAGAATCTTGTCACTAATCTAGACTTCTGCTCTTCGGAACCCTTGTCCCAGTGCTTGTTTCCAACCCTTCCAAGATGCTTGCAGCAACGGAAAAGTGAAATTTAATTTTAAAAGAACTATTGATCCCCATCTAACTATAGAGGTACTAGAGTTACAAAGGACATGAAAGAAGTTAAAGTGATTTGATGAATCAATATCAGCAGGAAACATGATGAAATTGTGTTGTCTCAATCTCATTATATAGAGAACATACTCACGAAGTTTGGATATTATGAATGTCCATCTTTGAAGACATCTTTTGTTGTCAGAACTTATTTACAAAGATGATGAGGCAGTAAGTAAATCAACACAATGAAAATTTGGGAACAGAGCATTGGGATGTTCTTTTAAGGTTGTTGAGGTATTTGAATGACATTATAGACTATGGTTTATACTATAGTGGTAACCAGGCAGTACCAGAGGGACACTGCGATGTAAATTGGATTTTAGACACGATGGAGTGCTTGGCTGCCTGTGAATTTATATATATATATATATACTCGGAGGTGGACTGATTTCTTAAAAGTCGTTAAAACAAATCTGTGATACATGATCCATCATAGAGGCAGAATTTGTGGTTTTAGGGAGGAAAAAAGTGTAGAAGCTGAATCGCAATGAAATCTGATGGTAAATATTCACTCATGGATGAAGCATATGCTATCTATATCACTGTATTGCGATAGTTAGGTTGCAATTGCTTAAGAAATAAGTAAGATCTCTGATGGGAAAATGAGACGTATATTCCTACAACATAATATGATGAGGCAGTAAGTAAATGAAGGAACGTTATCTATCAACCTTGTAAGGTCAGAAAAGAATTTGATTGACATGTTTACAAAGGCACAAGCCACTAATATTATATGAAACATCTAAAGGAATGAGGTTAAGGTTTGTGACATGTCATGTGATGGATAACGTATGTGAGAGGAGATCCCTGGACTTAGGTTTAAGGGGGAAAAAATGAAGTCACTAGATGAATTGTTTAATGACTTGCTTAGTACCACCATATTTAGATCATTCTAGTTGGATTGTAAGGTGTTACTTACCATAATGAAAAGAGAATGATTGTTATACTTTTAATCATCTATAGCTCACAAATATGGGTGTGTTTTAACTATAGTTTACAATTGTACATTATGAGTTGGCCTAATGAGGTGGATTTTATTCATAATGAAAGGGTAGAGAAAGTTCCTAATTTATGGGTGATTTGGAAATTTGGGCTCAAGCGTCCAATGGTTGCTGCATTGTCTGAGCAGCATATATCACTAGTCTTTGACTGGAATGGGAAAAATGTGGGATTATCCTTTGTTCATGTAAGTTCATTTAAAATAATTCGTCGTAGCTTGTGGTTAGAATTGGAGCTCCAGGTGATTGCGCAGATTCCCTGGTCAGTCATTGGAGATTTCAATGCTACTCTGGTCTCTCATGAAAAAAGAGGCCCTGGTGCTTTTAATCTTGGATCGGCAGCAGAATTCCAGGCCATGATAGATGCATGTTTACTGCTATCTATTCCTTCTCAAGGAAAAAAGTATACATGGTCTAACAATAGAAGGAGGGGCAATGTGGCAGCAGTTCTTGATCATAGTTTCTGTACTGAGAAGTGGTTGGACGAATTTAAGAATGTGAAGTAACGAGTTCTCCTGATCTCTGTCTCTGATCATGCTTCGTTATTAATTACTTCTGGTGATGTCCCAAAACCTCAAAATATCCCTTTTCATTTTCATTGCTTCTGGACGGAAAATGAAAAGTTTGTTCCAAAGGTTGGGGAGGCTTGGAATATTCAGATTGGAGGTGGCCCTATATATGTGCTTGCTCAAAAATTAAAGAGGGTAAAGGAGAAGCTTAGAGCCTAGGCGAGGTCTAATTTCCCGAAGTTGAATGATGAAGTGGAAAAGGCTAAGCTGAACCTTAAAAATGTTCAGGGCATGATAGAGGTGGATGGAATGTCTGATGAATTATTTAATAAGGAGGCCGACGCTAAGATGGCCTTGTTGAAAGCTGGCCAGATGCAGGAAAAGTTGTGGTCAGAGAAGGCAAAACTTAGATGGATGAAGGAAGGAGATTGTAATTCAAAATTCTTTCACTTGTCTGTCAAGATGAGGAGAGTAAAAAATCAAATCACCTCTTTAAAAAATGAGGATGGCACACGGGTTTCAGATCAACAGGGAATAGCGTCCTATGTTTCTGATTATTTCCAGAAGTTTCATGAGGCTTCTCTGATTGTACATTACAATGAGCTATTAGATGTTATTCCCAAGGTGCTGAATGAGGAAAATATTGAAGTTTTGGAAAAGGTTCCAAGTAGGGAAGAGATAAAACAAGTAGTCTGGGATCTGGACCCGCTCACCTGGCCCTGACGGATATCCAGGTAGCTTTTTAGAAAAAGCTGGGAGATAGTGGAGATAGACTTTTGCAGGGCTGTCAAGCAGTTCTTCATGGGTGGTTGGTTACCTAAGGGTACAAATAATTGTTTTATTTCTCTGATTCCTAAAGTTGACAGTGCAAGCTCCTTAGATAGATTTCACCCAATTTGTATGGGAAACTTCTATTGTAAGGTTTTATCAAAAATTATGGCCTTCAGGCTAATTGATATGCTGCCCAGATTAATTTATGAAGAACAGAGAGCCTTTTAGAAGGGAAAGATTATCTCTGTGAATATCAGTTTAGCCTCTGAATTATCAAATTTGATGCATTCAAAAGTTAGAGGAGGAGGAATGGGTTTGAAGTTGGATGTGCAGAAGGCATATGATTCCCTGGCATGGGAATTCATGTTTTCCACGCTGAAGAAGTTTGGCTTTTCGGAGGTTTGGATTTCTTGGATTCATCATCTCTTGATTTCTTCTAGAATTTCAGTCTTGGTGAATGATGCTCCAGTGGGCTTTTTTTGAGGTTGGAAGAGGTCTGCGGCAAGGCGATCCCTTATCTCCAATATTATTCATCCTGGCAAAGGAGGTTCTCTGTAGAGGCTTAAGACGGGTGGTGTGTGATGGTCAAATCAAACCCTTGCTAGGTCTTAGAGGTATGTCCACTCCATCTCATTTATTGTTTCCTGATGATATTTTTATTTTTATGAATGCTTCAACTACATATGTGAAGAATCTTCAACCTTTTCTAGTAAAGTATCAGGCATTCTGTAGTTAGAACTTTAATCTAGAAAAAAGTAGCTTATTTTTTGGTAAGGTGGCCCCTCACAAGAAGCAGGTCATAAGTAATATTTTGGGAATTCAATCAGCTATAATGCCGACAAAGTATTTAGGTGTTGAGATCTTCAAGGGGAGAGTAAGAAAATTCCATATGTTACCAATGATGGATAAAATAAAGAAAAGGTTGGTAGGGTGGAAAGGGCGGAGCTGGTGAGATCGGTGATCTCAAGTATCCCAATTCATAATTTTGGGATTTATTAGTGGCCTAAGAGCTCAATAAAATTGGTGGAAAAGTGGATGCATAACTTCATATGGTCAGGAGATTTGGAGACAAGGAAGAAGATTGCTATAAAATGGGATGATGTGTGTAAGCCTTTAAGGGAAGGTGGTTTAAGGAAGCTACGTGATGTCAATTTTGCGTGTTTGTGTAAACTCACTTAGCAGATTAAGCATGAGAAATATTTAATGAGTAATTTCTTCTGTGCTTGATTTCTGAAAGTAGATAGCTTGTTGAAATCTGGTCACATCTCTTCTTAAGTGTGGCTAGGTCTCAAGAAGGTTTGGAAGTGGGTGAAATATTATGAGCAGTAGACAATTGGTAATGGCCAGAAGATAAATTTCTGGAGAGATAGCTGGTTGGGAAGTAAATCCATTGAAGAGGTATTTGGTTTGCAGGCAGATCTTTGTGGTGCAATAAAGCGAAGGTCTCTGACTTTATTATCCAAGGTGAGTGGAAATTTCCCATAGTGGAGTCTGATAGTCTCAACAGTATTTTTACTCAAGCAAAAATGATTTCAATCTCTGCCGTTGAAGACAGTTGCCATTGGGAGCTATCCTCATCTGAAATTTTTACAATTAAAACTGCGTGGGAAAAGGTGAGAAGGGAGTCGCCTAAGGTGGGCTGGTTTTCTTTGATATGGAAAGTGCATTTTCAGCCTTGGCAAGCTGTTTTTGGATGGAGAACGATGAAAAAAAAGTTACCAACTGATGATGCTGTCAAAAAACAAGGGGTTTACTTGCCTTCGCAATGTAACCTGTGTGGGCGGGCAGAGGAATCAATTATTCATTTTTTCTATGAATGTTCTTTTGCAATTGTTTTGGGGTGGTGAGGCCGATTTTTGAAGGGCTTGATAGCCTTATTGCTTGGTGGAAGGTGCAGGCAAAGAAGACAAACTTCAAGGGGGTGTGGCTGAAGTGGTTCATCTTGATTCCTTATTTTATTTGGTTGGAAAGAAATCGCAGATGGTACAATGATGAAAACAAATCAGTTGATGTTGTTTTTGGCTACTAAGACTTGAAATTAGTGATCAAGCTTTGGTGCACACAGGAGCGCCTATCTCTATTGTGGATTTGGTAAATGCAAGATGGCTAGGATTTGCAGGGGTGATAAATGGTCCAAGGGAAATATATGAGATATATTGGAACCCCCCTTAGGTGGGTTGGTTAAAGTTAAACACGGATGGTTGCTTAATAGGCAACCCAGGGCAGTCAAGAGTAGGGGGTGTTTTCATAAATGAAAAAGGCGAAGTGGTTGCAAATTTCAGAAGTTTCTTGGGTGTGAGATCGAACTTTGAGGTGGAGTTCTTGGTGCTTTTGATTGGGCTAGAAATTGCTAATCAAATGAATGTGAACCGGTTGTGGGTTGAGTATGATTCGGCCGGGGTTGTGATTCTTTTTTCTAAAAAGAAAACCTCCCTGGTTTGCTCACCAAAAATGGATAAATATTTTATCTTTCTTGGAAGAGGCTGAATAGAAGATAGCCCATTGCTATCAGGAAGCTAATTCAGTTGCTAATTTTCTGTTGAAATTAGCTGCTTGGTTTGAAGTTTCATGGCCAGCTTCAAATTGGCCGCCCCTGGTTCAGATGGACTTAGAGATGGATGCTTCTCGTCGTCTAAGATCGAGAATGTGCTAGGTCTTTTGATTTTTATGTTTTTTTGATTGAGATCTGTAGGTGTCTTGTTCTGCTGATGACAATGCTGAAGGTGGAACATGTGCATCCCCTACTCTTCCAGGTGTGAGTTTGGGTGTTTTGGCCCTTCTCATTTGATGCACTATATTTGTATTTTTTCTTTTTCTATTTTTCATTTTAAGATACATGATCTTTTAACGAAAAAAAATTATGAGTTGGCCTAAGTGGTTGTCAAAAGTAAGACCTCTTCTTATGTGAATTTTAAAAATGAATTCTCTAATCCATGATTTGAAATGGGGACAAGGCTAGATAAAAATGTTCAATTATTTGAACGAGACGACATAAAAGTCAAATTTTAGGATGTAGTTGATAAGTTTGTCGGCTACATCAACGAGGAAATGTAAAAAAAAAAAAAAAAAAAAAAAAAAAAAAAAAAAAAAAATTGATTTCACCTATACTCTAGCAATATTATTGATTAGAACTAGTGTAGATTCAAGTAAAAAAGATATCTATGTTGACGCGTTCTACTGGTCCTAAAGAGCTAAACATTTTAGTTTTTGATTTTGACCAGTATTCTGAATCTTGTTGGGGAATTGTTGTATCATAAATGTTTTTAAAATGAGTTTAAGAATTAAATCACCTCCTTATATGTTTTGATTTACAAAAGATTTTATTTGCCACAAAGTGCTTTCATGGTTTTCCTTCACATGTAGGGTTTTAAGCTATAGAAAGAAGTGTCGGGATGGAGTGGCAGTCGATCGGAAGGTCAAATGGAAAGCGATTCGGTTGATACCAAATGGAGGCTTTAGTGAGCAACATTTTCTGGTCTTTATGTTCATTGGAAGGAGCATGTCAACCAACTCCCTAGGTGTTTAACCAATAACAGTAACTACTATCTACTCCCCTCTAAGGAGATAAAAAAATAATAACAATGCCACCACATCACTAAGAGGAATAAACACTTTTATTTCTCTATAATATAAATGGAATTGGAAAAGACCCCACGATACCTAAGTGGTGTGGGGCCACACTGACACTCTCAGAAAAATGTTAATATCCTAACAATTGAATCCATCTCTTGCCCTCTAATTGGTAGAGTTTCCTACTCTGGCATCATAGAAAACCTCTGCACAATATAAATAAATAGTTTATTTGCATGATTTGAGTCAATTCTTACACTCCCAAAGTCCGATACTGTTAAGGCCCCATTTCAAGTAAAAGAAGGAAAGATAAGTGAAATCAGTCAGTTTAAGAGAGAGAGAGAGAGAGAGAGAGATAATTATGATTATGCAACCAACATAGAATTCTTATCATATTTGGTAATTAAAATTTTCAGATATAATCTTTAAGGCCCCATTTCAAGTAAAAGAAAATTTTGTGAAGTAAAATTTAATAACTAAATTTGAAATGCTTTAGAATTTCTTAAATAATCACGATCGGTTAAAAAAGTGTTTACTTTAGTATTGATTGATTGAAAACATGAGAAGGAGAGAGAGTTTCTAGTGACTCGGTGTGTAGGGATCCTGGTGAGAAGGACGAGGAAGATGGCGGGGGACAAGGAGTCTCTTGATCGTGGTCCTATGACTTATGAAGTTCAGATTCAATTGTTGTGATTGACAATGAATCTCCTAGGCATTCTTATGTGAGAGCGATGGGACTTTCTTCATGGCCTGCAATTGACTCTCTCCCTAAGTCAATTCAGGCTAAAAATATTACAAGGATTGTGATTCCAGAGAAGGACTATGAAGCCAAAAGGAAGATCTTCCGATTTTCTTTAATGGGTCGAGTAAACTTTCAACTTATCTCTTTGGATGATTTACGTTAGGAAGCAAAGGATAACTGAAATTTGAGTCAAGGTGTCATCAAACATCCTTTGGGGAAAGTTCATATGATCTTCCAGTTCACTGTGAAGGAGACAAGGTGGCTGATTTACGTTAGGAAGCAAAGGATAACTGAAATTGTATATTGGCATTCGCTTTAATGAGTGTACAATGGTGCTCTTATATAGAGATTACAGTTATTGAGTTATAGACAAACTCTATGATCACATGTGGGAGACTCAAACTCTAATTTAATGAGTGTACAATGGTGCTCTTATATAGAGATTATAGTTATTGAGTTATAGACAAACTCTATGATCACATGTGGGAGACTCAAACTCTGCTGTCTCATGAGGTAGTTTTGGACTACAAGTAGTCTCTAGAGTTTGTGCTTACTGAAAATGCCTACAATGTAGGAGAGGTTATTGAGTGTGAGTATGACTCTAGAGGTTGAGTTCGAGTGAGACGCTAACTGTCCTGATACACCCCCTCAAGGTGGGGATTTGAATGGTCGAATCCGCAGCTTGTCCCGTAGAAAGGAGAACTGTGTAGAGCAGAGAGCTTTGGTAAGGATATCGGCTATCTGGTCATGTGTTGAAATGAACTGCACTTGAAGTTCCTTGGAGGCGACTTTATCACGAACGAAGTGGAAGTCAATTTCAACATGCTTGGTACAAGCATGAAAGACCGGATTGACCGAAAGGTAAGTGGCCCCAATGTTGTCACACCAAAGAATGGGTGCAATGGGAATAGGGATCCCTAATTCCTCAAAGAGAGAGCGAAGCCAAGTGAGTTCGGCGTAGGCATCAGCCACTGCTTTGTACTCAGACTCGGTGGACGAGCGTGCAACTGTCTTCTGCTTCTTAGAGGCCCAGGAGATCAGATTAGGACCCATATAGATGGCATAGCCTCCTGTGGATTTGCGATCCGCACTGTCACCAGCCCAGTCAGCATCGGAGAATGCTTGTAATTGGAGGGAACTAGATTTGGAGATGAACAACCCATGATCCTTGGTTCCTTGGAGATAGCGTAGAATCCGTTTGACTAGTGTCCAATGGTCTTCGGAGGGGGCATGCATGAACTGGCAGGCACAGTTCAGATGAACAACCCATGATCCTTGGTTCCTTGGAGATAGCGTAGAATCCGTTTGACTAGTGGGGTCCGAAAGAAAGACACCCCCTGTGGAAGATGCTACAAAGGTGGTGGCCATGGGAGTAGTGACTGGCTTACAGTCAATCATGCCAGCCCTCTAGAGGAGACAATGGAGCGATACCTGGTGGGGTCAGAAAGAAAGACACCGACAATGGAGCGATACCTGGTGGGGTCAGAAAGAAAAAGCTGAGATGACCAAGATCCTTGATAGAGAATTCTGAAGCAAGCTGATGAAGGAGAGTCTGAACATGAGTTGGTTGGTTCCCTGAAACCCAAGATGTCATCGACGTAGACAAGGACATATGTGACAACAGAGCCCTGCATGTAGATAAATAGTGATGTGTCGGTTTTGGATGATCGAAAACCAGAGCGAGTGAGGAACTCAGTTAACCTGTGAAACCAAGCCCTAGGAGCCTGTTTGAGCCCATAGAGGGACTTGTGGAGGGGACAGACATGATTAGGGTGCAGGGCATCTTCAAAACCCTGGGGTTGAGCCATGTAGACTTCCTCAGATAGAATACCATGCAAGAATGCATTCTGAACATCAAGCTGACGAACAGCCCATCCGTTAGATATGGCCAAGGAGAGGACCGTTCGTATGGTAGTAGGTTTGATGACAGGGCTAAATGTCTCATGATAGTTAAGACCAGGTTGTTGATGAAATCCTTTAGCAACTAAACGGGCCTTATAGCACTCAAGGGAGCCATCTGCCTTCCGTTTGATGCGGTACACCCACTTGCAGCCAACCAGATTCATAGTTTCTCATGATAGTCAAGACCAGTACCATTTCGTAATAAAGCATTAAATTCATCAGACATAGCAGAACGCCAATGAGGAACCTTGTGGGCCTGGGAGAAGCATGTAGGTTCAGTCGGGTCAGGTGAGGTGGTGGTAGAGAGGGTCAAGGGGTCAGCATAGAGATCGTGTAGGGTTCTGGTGCGACGGGGTGGGGTGGTAGAGGAGTCAGGGTTAGGGCCGGGGTTAGGTGAGGTGAGAAAGGAGGGTCAGGGGAGGATCTTCGGGTAGGGTCTGGGGTGGCAGGGAGAGGGATGGGTGGATTTGGGAGTGTAGGTAGAGGGCTAGGGTGAGGTTGAGGGGTAGGTATGTTAGGTGCAATGCCCCATGGGAGAGGGGTAGTAGGAGGGGGTTGGGTTGATGAGGATGGTGGTGCAGTGTGAAATGGGAAGGTAGATTCGTCAAATCTGACATGGCGAGATATATAGATACGACGGGTGATGAGATCCATACAACGATAACCATGATGGGAAGGGCTATATCCTAAGAAAACACATGAGGCAGAACGGGATTCAACCTTGTGATGATTGTAAGGACGGAGCCATGGATAACAAAGGCATCCAAAGATTTTTAGAAAAGAGTAGTCCGGAGAGTTGCCTGTAACTAACTGATGGGGGGATTTGTTACCTGTGATAGAGGAGGGCATGCGATTGATGAGAAAGACTGCGGTTTCAAAGGCATAATCCCAGTAAGTTTGGGGAATAGCGGCATGGGATAGTAGGGTAATCCCAGTTTCAACAATGTGCCTGTTACGACGTTCAACTGTTCCCTGTTGCTCATGAGTATGAGGGCAAGATAACCTGTGTTGGATGCCCAACTTGGCAAAATAAGATGGGAGAGTACGACTTTCAACTGTTCCCAACTGTTCCCTGTTGCTCATGAGATGGGGCAAGATAACCTGTGTTGGATGCCAACTTGGCAAAGTACGAAAGGCAGAGTAAACATCAGACTTCAACTTTAAAGCAGTAAACCAAATATATTTAGTATGGTCATCAACAAATATAACAAAATAACGATTCCCATTTGAAGAAACTGTGGGGTGGGGGCCCCATACATCACTAAAAATCAAATCCAAAGGAGAGAAACTACGAGTACTAGTTTCACGTAGTGACAATCTACTAGCTTTGCCCATTTGGCAAGCAGAACATAAAGAAGGAGACTTCACGAGCTGATGACCCAGTAACATAAGACGAAGCACACGTTCATGAGGGTGCCCTAAATGATGATGCCAGCGACTGAAAGATGAGGCAGAGGCCAGATTGGCATAAGGTGACGCTGGAACGGAATAGAGACCATGCTTACTGTGTCCAGTGAAGAGGGTTTGATTGGTCTTCAGATCCTTCACAGAGAAAAAGGAAGAGTGAAACTCAAAGTAAACATTATTGTCATGGCAAAATTGTTGAACAGATAACAAAGAACAAGTGAGAGTGGGAACATGTAAAACAGTAAAAAGAGAAAAGGAACGAGAGGGAGAAGAGATGGAAGCAGTGCCTATGTGAGATATAGGAAGGCCCTTACCATTACCAACCACAAGTTGGTTATTACCTGTGTATGGATCATAGGAGGAGAATTGGGTTAAGTCAGGGGTGGAATGGTGGGTGGCTCCAGTATTAGGGATCCAAGAGGTGGTGAAGGATTGTGGAGGTGTGGGGTGATGGGGTGTAGGTACGATGGTAGAGGGTTGAGGGGTAGGGAAGGGTGTAGTATGGTAGGCGTTGGGTTAAGGTGGTGGCCGATTATAGGGATGGGGAGGGGTAGGTAGAATGGCGACTTTGGTAGGTCCCTGTGGGCAGTAGTATGGTAGTGCGTTGAGGTTAGGTGGTTGATTGTGCATGGATTGTGAGTGAATGCATTAGAGTGACCAAATCCACTAGCACGACCACGACCACGGCCTTGGGAGGAGCTTGTACCACGACCACCAGTGGAAGGAGGACGACGACCTTGGTGAGTGACATGGGCTGATGCATCGATGGCAGGATCAACAATGAGAAGGCGTGAGTGGAGAAGGTTCTCGTGACTCATAAGGAGATCATACATGTCGGTGTAGGAGATGGGATCCTTTTGTGCCATCATAATGGAGGCAAGGGCTTGATATTCAGTGCGTAGGGCCCGAAAGATGTGGGTGTTAAAGTCTTCTGATGGGAGGGGCTTCCCTGTAGCTGCTAGCTCATCGGAGAGATGCTTGGCTCGATGGAGAAACTGAGTAATGGTCTCATCTGGTTTGTGAACCAGATTTTGAAGGGAGACGTTGAGAGACAGAATCCTGGTTGTAGATGGAGAACTAAATGCAGCATGGAGTGCATCCCAGATCTCTTTACTAGTGGTCTGTCCAACTGCTAATGAAAAGGCTTCTTCAAAGAGAGAGGCGATAAGAAGGCTTATAATAAAAGCATCTTGTTCACGCCATGCCTTGGCTTTGATAGGGTCTTGAGGGCAATGATCGTCACCGGTGACATAGTCAAAGAGGCGTTGGCCAGTGAGATAGGGTACGACCTGTGTGCACCAATAAACATAGTTCTTAGATGTGAGTTTTAGAGATATCGTATGATGAACACCAGATAGGGATGTGGGAGGTGGGGATGGTTCGGCCATGGTAGAAGAGGGAGGAGTGTTATTGTAGATAGTGGGGTGTGGGTTAAACTATAGGTGAGAGAGGGACGTTGGGCTCTTTCTTCTTCTTTTTCTTTTTTTTTTGCAAAGAAGTTGTAAAGAAGAGGGGGCGTAGGCTATTGGAGAGGGAAAAACGTGGGAAGGAGGAGGGTGCTCGGTGGAGCTTTATGCAGCTCATGATACCATGTTGAAATTGTATATTGGCATTCACTTTAATGAGTGTACAATGGTGCTCTTATATAGAGATTATAGTTATAGACAAACTCTATGATCACATATGGGAGACTCAAACTCTAATATTAATGGGGTAGGACTCTGTGAGTAATGGACAAAAAGTCTATTATCACATGTGAGAGTCCTATTCCAACTCTGCTGTCTCATGAGGTAGTCTTGGACTGCAAGTAGTCTCTAGAGTTTGTGCTCACTGAAAATGCCTACAATGTAGGAGAGGTAGTCTTGGACTGCAAGTAGTCTCTAGAGGTTGAGTTCGAGTGGGATGCTAACTGTCTTGATAGAGACATAGTCCATTATGGATTTGTGAGTCGTTCATTCAATTTCAACATTAGAAGCCGGATTTCAACATTCATAAGAAGCAATCCTTAACAAAACTCATTTGGGTTCGTTTTCTTGACCTCTCGCTTAAGTACTGGCATGAAAATGTACTGCTTTCAATTGTAGAAATAGTAGGGCATTTGGTGGCATTGGATCGTAGAACTAGGTAAGAGCTTCTAGGTTATTTTGTAAGAGTTTTGGTGGAGGTGGACACATCTGAATCTGCAATGCAGGTTGAGGAGGTTCAAGTTGAGCATTTAGAGCTAGGAACCACAAAGGTTTTTGGATTCTGTCAACGAGTATTTTTTAGGATAACAATGAGTGTTGCGGCTACTGCAAATGCGTAGCCATCAATTGCAGGTGTGCTGACAGAAGAAGGCGAATGATGAGAGCAGAACGCCCTTGATAAGGCAGGGGGTTCCTAGGGCAGTGTATGTAGAAGACGGAGCTGACTCAGGTAGAGTTAACTTGCAAGACCAAGTTTCTTCTCCTTTGGAAAGTATCCCATAGGAATATCCTATTCACTCTCCTTCCATAAATGAGTCTCCTCATTTACATAACTTAGGGGAGAGGGGGGGGGGGGAGATTCATATTGTTTTGGATTCTTTATTTCCAATATCTTCTAATCTCGGTATTGTGCATTTCTCGCATGAGGTGGATGAGTCGGATAAAAGTTTGAACGGTAGTGATGTATCTCTATCATGGGTTCAGACTCAGACCAAACAAATGACGTGGATGAGGGTGAACTGGACCAGATAATCTCCTCTGAAGCAGTTTCAGTGCATAAGGATGCCCATGTGGATGGTGTAGTAGCTTCTACCCATGAGGTGGTGCAACTCCTTGCGGCCAAAGAGAATGGCTTCGATTCTTGGGGCTGATCATGGTGAAATGCCTATCAGGGGTGGTCGTGGTTCCACCTACGATCTTCCCTGTGTGTTGGATTAGGTAGATGCGATTGATCAGGAGGTAACTAATGGTATAATGGACGGTGCTCCATTGGGGTTAGTTTGAGTGGACAACGTTGCTCTGAACCGTGAGAAAGGTCCAAAGGTTTTGGAAAAAGGGGCAAACAAAAGAAAAAGCATGGTGGTCAAGCTGCCAAGTCTAACAAAGCTCCTAGTCAGAACTTGTAACCCATGCATGCTCCATTCTGGAACATACGTGGTGTGAAGAAGGCCACTGGTATTAGGGCCTTGTGTATGTTCTTGCAAGATTTTTCTCCGGACATTGTGTGTTTACCTGAACCAATGGTTCATGTTAATAAATTTTCATATAAATTTTTAATAAGTTGGGATATTCTATGATTCACAATACCTGTTAGGGTAAAGTTCTAAACTTGTGGATTATGTGGAAGCTTGGTGTTCTTTGTCCCTCAGTAATCTCAATGTCTGAGCAACAAGTTTTGGTAATTATTGACTAGTTGAGAAGCAAGGTGATGCTATCCTTCATTCATGCGAGTATTTTTTTAAAGCTAACCGTCAAGCCCTATGGTCTGACCTAGAAGCCCTCTCTACATTTACAGTTCCATTGCCAGTTATAGGAGATTTCAACTCAACTTTGGTTTCCTATAAAAAAAGGGGTCCTAGTAGATTCAAACTTGGATCTGCTATAGAGTTTCAAGCCATGGTGGATGCTTGTATGCTTCTCCCTTCTCCCTCTCAGGGAAAGAATTATACTTGGTCCAATAATCATAGAAGCGGTCATGTTATAGTGGTTTTGGACCGTAGTTTCTATAATGAGAAGTGGCTGGATTTTTTCAAGAATATTTCTTA
This sequence comes from Macadamia integrifolia, assembly GCF_013358625.1. NCBI lineage: Eukaryota > Viridiplantae > Streptophyta > Magnoliopsida > Proteales > Proteaceae > Macadamia > Macadamia integrifolia. Next base: position 29,070,490 of record NC_056564.1, read on the forward strand.
GTGTGTTCTTATGATTTCGGCTTCTGAGCATCCCCGCTATTAATCCAATCAAATATTATTCTAAAGCCAAGTAATATTCCATTTCGATTTTATGATTTTTGGATGGAGGATGATCATTTTTGGTTTGTGGTGAAAAATGCTTGGTCCCAAGCTATTAGTGGAAATATGATCTGTAACTTATCTAATAAACTAAAGCTTATCAAGGCGGCATTGAAGCCTTGGGCTAGGGAAACCTTCCTGAACTTGAATGATGAGGTTGAAAAGGCTAATGCAGAGCTGAAACTGGTGCAAGATATGATCGACTCTTCAGGGATGTTGAATGATTTGTTCAATAAAGAGGCTGATGCTAAGACGTCCCTTTTAAATGCAAATCAGATGCAAGACAAACTTTGGTTTGAGAAAGCGATGATTAAGTGGATAAAGAATTGTGATTGTAATTCAAAATTCTTTCACCTCTCAATGAAGAAAGGCAGTCTAAAAATCAAATTAGCTCTCTTCATTATGAAGGTGGTTCTTGGATTTCGAATCAACATTACTTGCCCAATTACATTTCTGAATATTATAAAGTATTCCATGGAGAAGTTCCTGTATCCCCTCATTATGAGTTGCTAGCGCACATTCCAAAGGAACGGTCTGATGCAGATAATTTGTTTTGGCTACTATTCCATCTAGGGAGGATATCAAGCAAGCAATATGGGAGCTCAATTCGGAAAGCTCTCCTGATCCAATGGCTTCTCAATTCTCTTTTTTAGGAGATGTTGGGATATTATGGAGAAAGATTTTTATAGGGAGATATTCCATTTCTTTCTAGTGGGAAAGCTTCCTCAAGGGGTGAACAATTGTTTTATTACCTTAATTCCTAAAGTGGAAGGGGCATCTTGTTTACATAAATTCTGCCCTATATGCATGTTTTCTTATAAAGTTTTGTCAAAGATTCTTGCATCTAAACTAACAACTCTTCTTCCTAAACTTGTCTCAGAAGAACAAGGAGCCTTCTATAAAGGCAAGATACTCTTTCAAATAGGAACTTTGCTTTTGAATAAACTTGATGCACTCTGCGGAGAGGGGTGGTGGTATGACAATCAAACTTAATGAGTGAAAAGCCTATGACTGTCTATCTTGGGATTTCCTCTTTGAAACTCTAACCTAATTCGGTTTCTCTCAAAATGGGTTTGTACGATTCAACAACTTCTAGTGTTGATGAGAGTCTCCATTTTATTGAACGGTGGTCTAGTCGTTTGTTTGGTGTGGGTCACGGCTTGCATCAAGGAATCTATCTCCCCCATTTTCTTTATATTGGCAGAGGAATTCCTTTGCAGAGATTTTTTTTTTTCGCTAAAAGATAATTTGTATTAAAAAGAATAAAAATGGATAGAATATACAAAAAGAAACACCAAAAGAAGATTAGAGACCTTAGAGAGCTTACCCACCTTTGGCATTGCCATCAGTAGCGAAACTGACCAAAGGACTCTAATCTAAGAGAAAGATAACGCAAGAGGAAATTATAAGAAGCGAAAATGCGGATGCTTTAAGGATCACCATGCTTGATGAGAAAAAACCTATGACTCTCTATCATGGGAACCATCATCACACTTTAAAGATCTTAATTGATCCCTTTATCTTGTGATGGAAGGAAAGATGAAACTCTCCCGAATCCTAGAGGTGTGGCAACCCATTCTCATACATTTTTCGCAAATGATATATTTATTTTCATGAATGGTTCTATAAATTATGTTAAGCAACTTCATGATTTTTTATCCAAGTATCAAGAGTTTTTTGGACAAAAAATAAACTTGGATAAAAGTAAGTTGTTGCTTAGATAAATTGCCCCACGCAGAAGACAATTTATCTGTGCTTATTTGGGAATTTCATATTCTAGGCTCCCCACAAAATACTTGGGAGTAGAGATTTTTAATGGAAGAGTAAATAAAAATCATTTAATTCCTCTAATGGATAAAATAATGAGTAGGTTTTCAGGATGGAAAGGGAAGCTCCTTTATATGGCATGGTATGTGGAGCTAGTTAAGTCTATTATATTAGGAATCCCGATCCACAATTTTGTAGTTTATTGGTGGCGGAAAGGCTCTGTGAATATTGTGGAAATGTGGATTCGTAATTTTATTTGGTCGGGTGATATGGAGGTGAAAAAAAATTAGAGTAAAACAGGATGAAGTCTGTAAACCCAAACATGAGGGCGGGTTGGGGATCAGAGGGCTACGTGATGTTAATTTTTCTTGTTTGAGTAAGTTAGTTAGACAAATTAAGTATGAAGATTCAATTATGAGCATGTTCTTTAAGTCAAGGTTTGTGAAAGAGGATGGCTCTCTCAGACCATGGTATAAATTCTCCTTTATTTGGCCGGGATTGTAGAAAGTTTGGAGTTTTCTTGCTTTAAATGAGCAATGGATGGTCTGAAATGGGGAAAATTAAATTTTTAATTGGATTGGTGGTTGGCTGGGGTGGTCATCAATTGTTGAGCAATAAAATCTGGACTTGAATCTTTTCTCTAGTGATAAGGCTAGAGTTTCAGATTTTATTTCTGATTCTTCATGGGATTTTCCTCTTGTGGAATTGGATTTTGTAGCTAGAATTTTTGAGAGAGCAAGGAAAATTTATATCGCTAATGTTGAAGATTCTTGTCACTCGCGCCTCTCTACTTCATGCATTTTTACAATTTCGTCTACATATATGGAAAGAAGTTTGGAAAAAAAAATTCCTAAGGTTGGTTGGTATTCAATTATTTGGAATTCTACGAATCAGCCTAGACAAGCTATCTTTGTTTGGAGATTAGTTCATTCGTTATTTACTGTCAACAGATGATAATGTTCGCAGAAGAGATATGCAATTGTCTTCTCGATGTGATCTTTGTAGTAAGGAGGAAGAGTCCATTTCACATATTTTTATGAATGTTTTTACAATTAGTATTTGGAGAGTTCTGGAAGGACAAGTGGTGAGACCTCAAATCTATCATGGAAGAAATTTCTTTGGATAGCCTCAACGCTCTCTCCACCTCGGCTAAGGTAGGGGATTTTATTAGAGATGTGGAATGGATCCTTCCTAAGGTTGCTTCTCCCCTTCTTAATGATATTTTCAATCAGATTAAGAAGGTGAAAATCCCCAGGGTGCAGATAGAGGATGTCAGGGTCTGGTCTCTAACACCATTGGGCTCTTTCTCTTTGGCCTCTGCTTGGGAGTATATTAGAAGGAAGTCTTCCAAGGTCCATTGGACTTTGTTGATTTGGCAGAAAGAATTACCTCCAAGATTCACCATTTTTTGGATGGAGATTGGTTCATGGTAGACTCCTCACGGATGAGATGGTTTTTCAAAAAGGGGTCTATATGGCATCCATTTGTAATCTCTGTGGTAAGGCTGAAGAGAGTATAGATCATGTTTTTCTGCAGTGCTCATTCGTTGTTTCTATTTGGAAAAAATTTCTCAACTGTTTTGAGATGGTGTGGAAGGATCAACTGTCCATAGATGCGCTCCTCAAGTGGTGGAAGAGAAGAGCTCGTGTCCTCAACATCAAGAAGCCATGGAGGATGGGTCTTCCTCTAATAACCCATTATATCTGGTGGGAGAGAAACAAAAGAAGGCATGAGAATAAAGAAAGACTATCTAGTTATGTCTTTGAGGGCATTAGACAAGAGATCATGCTCTGCAGCGATGGTTCATGCTCAGCAGCGATGCTTCAAGTGAAGAGGTACGCTCAGTTTCTGACGTTTTATGTTGCAGGAAACTTGGATTATCAATCATAAATACCACTTCGATCCCGCCCCTAGAGGATCACTAGTGCAAACCACCTAGGGACTGGCTCAAGATCAATGTGGATGGCAGCTCTCTTGGCAACCTAGGAAATGCTGGCGCTGGAGGTGTTCTGCGCAATTGTGATGGCCAGGTTATTGATTGCTTTAGTATTTTTCTGGGTGTTAAAAAGATTTATGAAGCAGAATTTTGAAGCAGTCTTGGAAGGGATTTTGATGGAAAAAAATTAGAATGCCATGGGTGTGTGGATTGAGTTGGATTCAGCATTAGTGGTCTCTGCGATCCAGAGAAGATAGATTCCCTAGTTTTCTCTTCAGAAATTGGTGTATTCTATTCACTATCTAGAGACTATTCAATGGAAGATAACGCATTGCTACTATGAAGCAAACACGGTCCCAAACTACTTAGCAAAGTAGGCTTCGAAATTAGGCATCTCAGAATTCTCGGTGGTGTTCCCAGACCACATCGTGTCTGATTTAGTTTCTAACGCTATGGATAGGCACCATTTTCGATTCTGATAGTCCTCCTGCTTGCTCTCTCTACTGATGGGCATGCCGAAGGTGAAGTTTGCAAGTTGGCCTAGTGGTTTCTGCCTTGTCCTGTTTTTTTCTTTCTAGTTTGTATGCTCTTTTCCTTTTAGCAAAAAAGAAATTAGTATATGGAGAGAGTTCTGTTCTAATTGTGGAGTGCACTGCCTTCTTTTGGTGGCATATATAGAAAATCTAATTGCTTGGTGGAAGCAAATAGCTAGGACAGTACATTTTAAAAGTGTGTGGTTGAGCGGTTTTACTCTTATCCCATATTTTATGTGGCAGGAGAGGAATGCAAGATGCTATGAGGATATGTCAAATACAGTTAGACATTGTTTTGCCATGGTTAGCAGCGAGATTAGTTCCCAATCTACTGTTTTCACTGGTTTTCCTCTTTCTTTTGATGCTCTAAGGTGTGCAAGGAGAATGGACATTCCTAGAATGTTGAACCGGCCTTTGGAGATTCTTGAAGTTTTTTTTATGCCCTCCCCCTTCAGGATGGATTAAATTTAATTCAGATGGTTGCTCTCTTGGGAATCCAAGTAAAGCAACAGTCGCTGGAGGAGTGTTTAGAAATGAGAAAGCTGAAGTGATTTATACTTTCAGAGAGTTTTTAGGTGTGCAAACAAATTTTAAAGCAGAGTTCTTGGCTGCAACTATTGGTTTAGAATTTGCTAAGAGCAAGATTTTACTCATCTCTGGATTGAATGTGCTTCTATTGTAGTTGTTCTTCTTATTTCTAATTGGAAGCTTCCTTGGATTGTTCGTCAGTGATGGATGAATTTGATTTCGTATCTTCCAACCGTGGTAAGGAAAATAAGTCATTGCTTCCGAGAAGCTAATCCTATTACGGATTTCCTTGCAAAATTGGCAGCCAAGTATGATCTCTCATGATCTCCAATTATTTCTTGGCCTCCATTTGTTGCAATGGACTTGGAAATTGATAGCCTAGGTCGTCCTAGGAATTGGTTCAAATAATTTAGCATTTAGTTGTTTGAGTTTCAGTTGGGGTTCTAGTCTGCTGATGGTGATGCCGAAGATGGATTAGTTCCTCTTTGATCTCAAATCTTTTTTGTTTTTGTAATTGGCTTGTGCCTTTTCTGCTTTACGTTTTTCTCTTCTTTTTTATTCTTAATATAAATAACTTTTTAGCAAAAAAAAATTGTATTGAATTGATTTCACTTTCCTTTATTTCCTTTGCATCAAAATAGAACAAGGGAAATGGACGGAAGACCGTATTGAATGAAAAGATCAAATCGGCAAGCTATGCATCCAATTATACGAGGCCTCTATAGAAGGCTTAAGCAGTTCTTTATTTGATCAGATTAAAGGGAACTACAAGGAAATGATTACTAAAATTACAACTGGAAGTGTACTAATCACTAAAAGTATCATAAAAGCCATTACCCCAAAAAAAAAAAAAAAAAAAAAAAATTCATGAAAGCAGACCCCTCATTATTTTGGTGATTAATTAAATGATATTTTACCAATGGGTCTTGGCATAGTAAAGGAAAGTTTGGCGCTCTATATCACCATCAATTAAATGGTTGGCATTGCGATCACTAACGTCTATTGCACGTCCAGTCTTGAGGCCAGCGAACCAGTAGCCACGATCCATCAGCCCTTTCTTCAGCTCCTCCCTACTTAAATGGCCGTCAAGGTTTGTGTCGATCTTCATCCACTTCCCTAATGCCTCCTCATCATCATCACACACTTCATGTGTATTATGATCTGACATCTTCTGCTTCTTCTTCTTCTTCTTCTTCTTCTTCTTCTTGTTATCGACAGATCACTATAGAGGCGGCGGAGATTTGTAAGGCTACAGGCCCAGATATGCATGCCCTTTTGAGCATTTATTCCAACTCAAGTTGGTGGAGCATATTGGTCACATGGCCGGCAGTCTTATAGAGTTCAAATATTGGAAGTGAAAAGAGAATATGAATCTATTCCCCCCACTACCGTGAACTGTTATTGGCCTGAATAGGATAGAATGTTTATCCTGTATATTGATATCGAAGAATCCAACAATTATTGAACTGTACCTTTCGTAGCAGTTTACCATTCATTCTTCAAGTATATATTCTTCAAGGATAGGGTAAAGGAGAAAGTTTTCTTTTATTGCGTGGATATATTCATCACACTATTTATCTATGGTTCATAAATCTTATAGAATTTTAGTATGTTTCCTAAAATTTCATTCCAATCTTTCACGCATGTATCTGAAGCTCCATGACTAAGGAATTACCCTTCATTGTGGCTTAAAGAAAAATTGATCCTACGATAAATAGCTTGAATAGCTATATCTATTTTATGTAGGAGTGATCTCACAATTATTAAAGATGTCAAATTCTCTCTCTCTCCTCCTCTCCCTCTCCCTCACCAATTGTCATCGTATGGTAGAGAAGTGATTTCATGTGAGGAGGCTTGAGAGAGTGTTAGCTCAGATATATATATTTTTTTGTTTTGGAAACACTTGTTTATACCTTAAATGCTTATGTGGGTCCTCTATCCTAGTTCCCAATTTCCTATCATTCCACCACAAATTTTTTTCTAGCAAGTTAAACTAGATCCTTGGTTACCCCTGAAGAAGTAAAATGAAAGAATATATTTTATTTCTCTCTTCTATATTTTAGGTTTTATTTTTATTTTTTATTTTTGGAGCAAGGAGAAATATAATTAATTAAAGAATAGGGAAAAAAATTACAGCCGAGGATAAATTTTTCCAACAGCATCATCCCGAATCAAAATGTTCGTGCTGCAGGAAGGTCACTTGGAAGAAGATCAATCTCTTGAGGGGCACAACGAAAACCCGCCAGGAAATCGGCACAAGAATCTATCTCACGAACATGGTGGAAGAATATGCACTGCTGGAAGAAGGAATTCAAAACAGAAATGTCACCAAGTAAATCCCAAACAAACCAAGGAGGCTGGTAGCAACCTGTAACCATCTGAATAGCCATAAGGGAGTCCGACCGAATCTAAATATGGGAGCAATGCATAAGGCGGGGATTTTCAAGCCCCTTCTTGATGGCAGGGAGCTCCATATAGATAATATTGCCACACTCCATAGCACCTGCTAAGGCAATGAGGGGAAATCCACCAGCATCACAAGCCAAAACTCCATAACCACCCATTCCATTTCTAATAGAGCCATCGCAATTCACAGCAACCCAAAAGGAGGACAGGCCATGAAAAGAGTTTTATCCTTGGAGGAGAAATAATTAATTTAATTTTCCACTGATGGAAAAAATCCGTGTGGAGGCAGGATTTAGTAGCGCTACCTTGAAGATGGGAAAATCGACTTCGGGTATCGAAAATAATATGGTGGAATAAGCCATCCAAATCAGTCTCTTGCTTCCCAAAGACCCTACTATTCCTTGTGGACCAAATTCGATACCTCGTGGCTTGAAAACAAAAACGTCAAACAAAGGAAATCATAGAACTCCCTTTGCAGTGCTGACAGAACCACTCCCCCTCATTGCTCCAGGAGAGTAAACTATTTCGTTTGAAGCCACACATGTCCAAGATTTTGCACCACAACATAGAAGTATAAGAACACCTGGAAAAAAGGTGACCAAGATCCTCATTTGTATCCTTGTAGAGAATGCAGGTGGAGTCAGCAAATACACCCCAAGATGCAACTCTATCCTCAGTAGAAAGCCGATGCCGAATGGCCAACTAAGTGTTAAAAGAGAAGCGGGGCCTAAAGGAGTGGGAGTCCAGACGATGCTGTCCTGCGCCAACCTGGGATGAGGCCTAGTGGCAGCAGCCTCCGACCACCTCCTACAAATAGTAGAATCGGTAGTGCTAGAATCCCACTCACTATTATCCAATAACAACTCAGTCACCGTATCGGTATCACGCCACCCCAATACTTCCACAATCAAGGTGCTAGGATTGTAAAGATGGCCGCCAGGGAGCCACGGATCATACCATAGCAATGTATCTCTCCCATTACAAATCAAGCTCCTAGCACACTTCACAGCATAGTCACGAGATAAAAGAATAGCCTTAAATGTGTTGGAGCAGTGAGTGGGAGTCGGCAGAGACCAAATAGAGTGAGATCTCAACCACCTACTCACTACAAACCAAGTCCAATAAGTTGTAGATTTTCAAGCCATACTCCAAAAATGTCTCATGTGCGTAGCCATGTTCCAATTAGCAAGACATCTCAGACCCAAGTGGTATTTTGTTACTTTTAATGAAATAAAATAGGTTATTCTTAGCCCGGCATGCTCTGGCTCAGCTGGCTCAGCCAGCGAACCTTTATATATTGTATATTTTAGCTTAGGTCTTGTCGGGCTTAAGCCCAAGCTGGTAGATTCCAAAAAATATGGTCCCTTTGCCTTGCCCGATATTATGTACATGCTATATATTTTTATGAAGAGGGATAGCTATGTTGCTAGTGTATGTAAATTAGTGGACAACACCATTGGGGGCACAAGATGAGGTATAATATAGGAAGGATAGGGGGTCATTTCAAATTGGGGGAGAGAGATCGATAGACAGGGTACTAGCTTATGTTATACTAACGTCATATCCAATCTTTTTTCATATTTTTATATGGGAAGAACAAGCATGAAAGGTAGCATGGTCCCCTGCATCCAAACACAGAGGGGGACGAAATGTGTGATACCCTACTTCCTAAACCCGGTTTAATTTTCCTGTTGGTTCAATTTGGTCTTGCAGGACCTAAACCCGAGCGAGCCTAGGCAAGTACCTATGGAACATGATGGCAAGGGTGACTTTGAACTCGGGTTGATTAGATGAGTTGGAGTTGGTGTCTAATGAAGTCCATGTACCCAAGCCGTGCATTTGCACAAATGACCGGGCCATGTACGCACAATAAAGGTACGTGGCTATATTCTATGTTAAGTACGCATGTTAATCGATTACCAAGAGTGGAATACGTGTCAGAGTTGGGCCCCATCGAAAATCCCAATGGTTCGGCTAAGTTTTGGCCTATTGTTGGGTGGCCATGGATGGGTTGGACCCACCAGTGTGACCTACTACTCTGATCTTTAGATATTTTGACCCCACTATAAATAGCATTTATTACTTTCTTCACCCTCATTTATTGTTTTACACGGTAGGTGAGAAAAGTAAAGAAGAGAGAGAAAAGAAGGAGAGAGAAGGGACGAAGAAGGAAGAAATAGGGATGAAGATGATCGTTGTGTGTCACCGGGGTCAGACCTCTTGAATCCGACACTGGATTAGTGACCCTCATCTTGAGATCTATGTTTTGAGGTGAGTAAAGACGGTACTTTTTAAACTCTAAGTGAAATCCTATGATTTGGGTAAGAATCCTTTAGATCTTATTAATCTCTCTTGGGAATGTGAATCTAAGGTTTAATAGAGGACCTACATATTGTTTATGAAGGATTTTGAGGAAGAACTTGCAAGATTTGTAAAGCATTTGTTGATCTATTGAGCTAAAGAGAAGATTTGAGATTTTTGAAGTATTCTTGAGCAAAGAGGTAAAATCCAAGCTTAAAATTTTGATTCGGTCCCAGATTTATGTTGGAATCATGACATAGAACCTAAGATTTCTGAAAAATGTGGTCAAATTGACACGTGGTGGTTTCCCTAATGTGGGATGAAGAATGGGAGTGAAAAACAAAATCTCGGTTCTGATGGGTGGGTGCCCTGAAAGTGGATGGACCCACCAATTCGAGCCCGTCGGTCTAGGCAGGGGCCCTGGGCCTATCGGAGAGTGGGGACTGGTGGGAACCTAGCCCACCAGTCCAGGTAGTGTCCCTAGATCAACAGGTAAGCACGGACTGATGGGTGCTTGGCCCGTCGGTTGACCCACCAATCCGACTTCTTGGGTTTCGCTTGAGCCCAAATTTGTCGAGCAACCTTCTCTAGTGATTTTAAACATGTTGGGATAATCATACCCCATTGGTTATGAGCCTAAAGTGGAGATGAACTAAGCTCGACCTCTTTTATAATAGGTTTCACTAGAAATCCGTGTCGTCGCTCGTCGGATCTTCCTCGTACCACGGGTGATCATTGTACACAACTAAGTAAGTGGGAAGAGGACATTAACTTTATTTTTGCCCAATAAAGAGTGAAATGGGAAAGAGAGAGAGATAGATAGATAGAGATTTATGTGTGTGTGTGTGGAGAGATGAGCATATGGACTTACCTCAAGAATGGAGAAGAAATGTATGGTAAGAGCCTATTTATAGCCACTTAAGTCCCACTAAGGGCTGTTTGGGGAATTAATGGCTTTTTACCCAATACTGGGTTATTCCATTATTATGCACTATCAGGCCCACCTTAGGGTGTCCGGATACGTTAATCTATTCCCCAATAGGTTGTACCAACTATTGGGTGTGGCTTGATGTGCACGGGTGTGAAGATCCGGGTCCCATGGTAAATTAACCCATTTTCGGCCAGTATTCTCACCGGAGGGTGTTCACCGGTGGATGCTCCATCCACCGGTGACCATCAGCCGGTGGAGGCTGAACTGGTCACTTTGTATGGCGATTTCTCCTCTGTTTGAGTGGGGCCTTCTCCAGGGTTTCTAGTGTGTGTGAGGTTCAACTGACCTTTCCCTTCGGGTCTGGAATCCCTTCCAATTACTTAAGCATGGGTAGCAGGTGCAAGTAGGATCGCCCTTCCTTCCTCGGCAAAAGATGGATGCAACCCAATGCTCACTGGTACTGGTGTCCTTCGGCGTCGCACCTGAACATTAAATAGGAAGTTTTAGGGTTTGGGTATAACATTCCCCCCTCCTTACAAGAAATTTCGTCCCCGAAATTTGACTTACCTGGTGATCCAAACAACTGAGGATATTTCTTCTTCATTTCCTCCTCATGTTCCCAAGACGCTTCTTGTCTGGATTGATTCTTGCACTTGACTAGTACATAAGAAATAGTCCGATTGCGGAGAATGTGGTCTCTCCGATCAATGATTTCTTCTGGCTGTTCTCCATACTTCCAATCAGCGTCAAGTTCCAAGGGTACATGTGTCAAAATATGAGCTAGATCGGAAACATACTTCTTGAGCATGGAAACATGAAACACATTATGAGCTCCTTCTAATTCGGGTGGCATAGTGACCCGGTAAGCTGTTGTTCCGACTCGACCCAATATTTCATAAGGTCCCATGTATCGAGGACTTAGCTTTCCCTTATTGCCAAACCTCTTCACTCCTCTCATTGGGGATACTTTTAGAAAAATTTTATCGCCCACCTCAAACTCTAGGTGCTTCCGTCTGACATCCACATAGTTTTTCTATCTTGATTGAGCCGCCTTAATTCTCTCCCTGATTACATCCACTTTCTCACAGGTGGCGTGGATCAGTTCCGGGCCTAGGATCCTCCTTTCTCCAACTTCATCCCAATACAAAGGCGTTCTACATTTCTTACCATACTGGGCTTCATAAGGTGCCATGCCTATAGTAGCCTGGTAGCTATTGTTATAGGAGAACTCTATAAGTGATAAGTGCTCATTCCAGCTATAGCTCATATCCAATACACAAGCCCGCAACATATCGTCTAGGGTCTGTATAGTCCTCTCTGACTGCCCATCTGTCTGTGGATGGAATTCTGAAATTTAGTTGTGTTCCCATTGCTGTCTGTAGACATTTCCAGACATTGGAGGTGAATCTGGCATCACGGTCAGAGACAATACTTGCTGGTACCCCGTGTAATCGGATAATATTGTCAACATACAGTTGAGCCAACTTTTCCATGGAGTAAGTAATCTTCATAGGGATGAAGTGGGCCACCTTGGTCAATCGGTCTACAATTACCCAGATGGTGTCATTCCCTTTCTGAGTACGTGGCAGTCCTGTGACAAAATTCATGTTAATGTTTTCCCATTTCCATTCTGGTACGGGTAGGGGTTGTAATAAGTCGTGTGGCCTTTGCCTTTCTTCTTTGATCTGTTGACAATTCAAGCATCTGGCTACATGGGTGGCTACGTCAGTTTTCATGCCACACCACCAATAGAACTTCTTCAAATCCTTGTACATTTTTGTACTACCTGGATGGATGGAGTAGGGTGAACTGTGAGCTTCTTTCAATATTAATTCCCTCATCTCTTCATCCTTTGGTACGCAAAGTCTATCTTTGAACTTAAGGACCCCATCTTTAGTCAACTTGAAATTTAAATCTTTTTGTCTTCCTTCTTTGATATCGCTTACTATTTTCTGAAGATCCTCATCTAGTACTTGGGAGACTTGGATTTTCTCCACTAACGATGGTTGTATCATAAGTGCGGCCAAGGTTACTGTCGCCTCATTTGTTTGTAGTTCCAAATCCATTCTTCTAGCTTCCTCAATCAACTATTCATTCAGTCAAGGCTGCTAGGGATAGAGTCTAAGACTTCCTGCTCAATGCATCAACCACTACATTGGCCTTCCCCGGATGGTAATGGATGGTGCAGTCATAATCCTTCATCAGTTCCAACCATCTTCTTTGTCTCATATTCAGCTCCTTTTGGGTGAAAAAGTATTTCAAACTCTTATGATCGCTATAGATCTCACTCTTTTCCCCATATAAATAATGCCGCCAGATCTTTAAAGTAAAAATGACCACTGCTAACTCCAAGTCATGAGTGGATGGTAATTCTTTTCATAGTCCTTCAGCTGTCGAGATGCATATGCTACAACCTTGCCATTTTACATCAACACACAGCCTAAGCCCAACTTGGATGCATCACTTTATACTACCATTCCAGCGTTGCCTTCTGGAATAGTGAGTACTGGAGCTGTTATTAATTTCTGCTTCAATTCCTGAAAACTTTCTTCACATTCCTTAGACCATTCAAATTTCACTCCCTTCCGTGTTAGTCGAGTCATAGGTCTAGAAATGCGTGAGAAATTTTCAATGAACCTTTTGTAGTACCCTGCTAACCCCAGGAAACTATGAATTTCACCTACATTCTTAGGTGCCTCCCATTCTACCATAGCCTTTACCTTTCCAGGATCAACTTCAATGCCCTTCTCTGAGACAACATGCCCTAAGAAATACACTTGTGTAAGCCAAAACTCACATTTACTGAATTTTGCATATAACTACTTCTCTCTCAATCTTTGAAGGGCAAATCTCAAATGGGTAGCATGTTCCTCCCGGCTCTTCGAATAAATCAAAATGTCGTCAATGAACACGATGACAAAGTTATCTAACATATCGTGGAATACTCTATTCATCAACTCCATGAACACTGTAGGGGCATTGGTTAGTCCAAATGGCATAACTAAGAACTCATAGTGTCTATAACGGGTCTTGAAAGCTGTCTTCCTGATGTCACCCTCTCTGATCTTGAGTTGATGATAACTAGATCTGAGGTAAATTTTGGATAATGTGGTTGCACCTTGCAATTGATCAAAAAGGTCATCGATTCTAGGCAACGGATACCTATTCTTGATAGTCAGTTTATTAAGTTCACTGTAGTCTATGCACATTCTCATACTCCTATCCTTCTTCCTAACAAAAAGTACCGGTGCTCCCCATGGGGACACACTAGGCCGGATGAACCCTTTCTCCAATAAATCTTGTAATTGTTCCTTCAACTCCTTCAGTTCTGAAAGTGCCATCCTATATGGAGCTTTTGATATGTGCTGCCCCAGGGATCAGATCAATAGTGAATTCAGTCCCTCGGTCCGAGGGTAGTCAAGGTAAGTCATCAGGAAAGATGTATGAGAATTCTCCCACTACTTCTATTTCCTTTACCAACTTGCTTTCCTTAGCTGTGTCAATCACAGATGCCAAATAAGCCTCACATCCTTGCTCTAGTAATCTTCTCACTTCAAGTGCAGATATCACTAGTCTCTTGGACTTTTTGATTTTTCTCCCTTTGTAAACAAAATCACCTCCTTCTCGGAGTTTCAATACAATTTTCTTCTCAGCACATAAAATACATGCCCTATAGGTAGATAGCCAATCCATACCTAAGATAACATCGAAGTCACGCATCTCTAATTTAATCAAATGGGCAATCCTGTCCCGTCCACAGACTTGAATAGGACATAGCTCATAAATTTCCTCTAATCCTTCCTCACTCCCAGTTGGTGTGCCAACTACTAACTTGTGTGTTAACATTTTTGGCTTGATATTCATCTTAACGGAAAAAGTGGGGGATATAAATGAATATGATGCACCAGTATCAAACAAAACATATGCAGGGGTCATCGATATCAGCAAGGTACCTGTGACCACTCCAGGCGATGCCTCCGCTTCCTCAGTAGTTAGTGCAAACACTTTCCCTTGCAGTCCAGCTCCCTGTGGTGCCTAAGCCGGATGGGTGGCGGATAATGGTTGCACTGATTTGGTTGGTCCTACATAGGGGTCACCCGGTCTCCTCTGTGAGCAATTCTTTGCAAAGTGACCCATTTGCTGACAGACAAAACACCTTAAGGGGACCGTCTGAGACTGTGCTACCATGGGTCTAGGTGGTGGTGGTGCTTGTCCTATTTCTGGTCTTCCATATTGACTTGATGCTGCACTAGAATATGTCCCCTTACCAAACCTACTAGGTGCCGCTGTCCTCTTCCCTTGGATGGCATGATAGTTCTCTCTTTGTTTATCCTCAATGGATTTGGTAGGTTGAACCACCTGGGCATAACCATGGAGGTACTGAGCCAATAACACAACCCCTATAGTGGGTCTTAACCTTTTCTCAAATCTCTTCGCCTTTGCCTGATCCCCCTTCAAATGCTCAGGTCCGAAGAAGAACAACTTCTCAAAATCTTGTTGATATTCCAATACAGAGTTGGACCCTTGTTTCAACTCCATGAACTCTGTTTCCTTCCTCTCCCTCACACTGTCTGGGAAGTAGTTGTTGTAGAACACCACTTTAAAGTGTTCCCATGTGAGGTTAGGCTGTAGGGCCACTAGGATGGGTTCAATGGACTTCCACCATGCATTTGCCTCATTTTGTAGTTGGTAGTCGGCACACATCAGTTTCTGTTCTTCAATGAGGGTCATTACCTTAAATGCCTTTTCCATTCCCTCTACCCATTTGGCGGGTGTCAAAGGATCCTGCGCAATCCCACCAAAGTAGGGAGGCCTAAACTTCTGGAACGTTTTGATCACTTTCACGTTGTCCATAGGTATAAGCAGTATGACTTGGCTCTGTGGCGTCATTTGCCCCTGTGTTAGTGGTACATCAGGTCATGGGGCATATTGTACATTGGAGCCCTTTGGGTGGGTTGTGTGGTGAGCCATTGGAGCTGGGACTTGCTGTGCCTGGGGAATAGTGGTAGGAGCAACGTTAGGTACTGGATGTGTCTGTGGTGGAATAGCCTGTTCCTCTCGAGTCTGAAACACAGCATTGATCTGTGCATTTAGACTTGTCATGAACTCTAGTTGCTGCTGTTGCAACCCTTACATCATCACATTTTGTTGCTGTTGTAGTCCTTGCAACATGTTGCCCATAATTGACACTACATCCTGGGCAGAAAGTATAGGTGAAGTAGGAGGGGCTGCCTGTGCTATGGTATCAGGCACCTCTTCTCTACTTGGTTCCGAAGTCGGTGGCCGACCCATAGCAGATGTAGTAGTACGATGTGGCCATTTAGGCAGCTGTCCCACTTGTGTTCGTGATTTTCTAGGAGCCATGTGAACCTACCTGTATAAGAGGTAACATAGGCAACTTAGTACAACTGAGCATGCATATTCAAGTCTTTATATGTACTAGGTTCAGACACCCACATCCTCTGTATCCACCCATTACGGGAAGGAAAATATGTAAAATGGACCCACACATATAAAGAAAAGAACATAATTTCTCACATTTTTACCTTCACCGGTGGATTCTTACTGGTGGATGATCATCCGCCGGTGAGTTCACTGGTGGATGGATCCGCAAGGTTTGAAAATCACTTAAAGGGTTCACCGGTGGATGGTAATTGTTTCACTGGCCAACCGATGAACACTTTTATTGTCTTTTAAAAGGGCTGGCCGAGAACTCCTATTTTCACCATAACCTCTTCCTTTTCTTGCCAAGAACTACCAGAGAGCTCTCCCAAGGTTGGAAGAACATCATCCAGTGATTTTTGCCGCTAATCCACACCACATTTTGCGTAAGAGGTAAGGTTTTCCTCCCATTTTTTCTAGATTTTCCATTTTCCCCAAATTTTCTTCTCTGTGAAACCCTAACTAGTGATTTATGTGAAATTTCTTGCATTCTTCCCAAATGTGCCTTTCCTTTTGTATACACTTAGTTGGATATGTATATTTGTTGTGTTTGTATACAGGTCATGAGTTCTAGAAGAGATACATGTA
The DNA here is from genome assembly GCF_013358625.1 of Macadamia integrifolia. NCBI lineage: Eukaryota > Viridiplantae > Streptophyta > Magnoliopsida > Proteales > Proteaceae > Macadamia > Macadamia integrifolia. The sequence continues at coordinate 29,087,021 of NC_056564.1, forward strand.
GTCAAAATGCTGTGAGGCAGATTCCAGCTCCTCCAGAACCTAACTTTGACAGATTTTGGTTTAGCTCTGTGGAGAATGCACAGAAATGGGGGGTGTTTGGAAGTAAACTTATGGATTCCGGTAAGGCACTATTGCATGGTCAGATGCCTTCCTTTGGTATAGCGAGGCGGTTCCAGGCACTGGGTTGGTCACCGCTGTTAGACCCAGGGGAAAGATGTTATCCTCGCTTGGTCCAAATGTTCTTTTGCAATCTGAGGGGTGAGGAAGTAGGGGAGAATGATTATCGTCTCACGAGCCGAGTTATGGGAGTAGACCTCTCCTTCACCACAGCCGAGTTTGGTGCTATTACTGGGATTTTAAGCACCGGGGAGAGTGTATATTGTGCTCCCAAGACCAGAAGGGGAGCCTTCCTGCCCCAAGATAGTTTAGATGAGAAGTGTCGGCAATTGACTGGAACCACTAGTGGATGGGCTAGGTTTAGTCGCTTCAGGACCACGCCTAAGATGCTTTGTAGGGTAGTTCAGTTAAACATATTACCAGATGGAGGTCATTTCAATGAAGTTTCTCTTCTCCAGGCCTATGTTACCCTGTGCTTGTATGTGGGTCTCCAGATCAACCTCCCATACCTATTGATGCAGCATATGGCATACCGGGCCAAGTACCCAAAGGATGGAAATTTACTTTACGGAACTCTCCTTACTAGTATTTTTGTACACTTTGGGGTCCCTTATGCTGACGAGCCTACAGATGGAGCCAAGAGGTATCCTTTCGATTTACACTCCTTAGTGAAGATGAAGGTTAAACCTAATGATGGTAGTGATGCTGAGGGGGTGCCGGTAATGGTCCCTATAGGAGGTGACCAGGATATGGATATGGAAAACAACGAGGAGGCCGAGGAGAGCGAGGAAGATGGGGAGGATAGTGAAGATGATAGACCTCCATTGCGTCAAGGCCGTAGGGTAGCTACCCCACCTCCTCCTTACACTTCATCTCAATATGCTGATGGCGCTTCTTCTTCGACCGCACCAAGTGATGCAGTAGGTTGGGATCGGGTGACGCAGGTTATGGAAACAGGTTTTCGGGGTCTGAATACCCGTCTGGACAACATTGATGATAGGGTCAGTCATCTGGGGGTATAGACCCATAGGTGGGACACTTACTTTGGGCTAGCAGATACTACTCCTGTTTCTTCGGTACCACCCAGTGATCCACCCCAGCAGTAGTTTTTCCTAGGTCCTTTTATCTTTCAATCTTGTTCTTAAGATTGTGATCCTATTATGTTTTATTTGTGTCATTAGTGTTATTAACTTGAGAGTTATTCAGTAGGTAGTTATCATCTATGTAATTTGTTCATAGTTAAGTCTTGTATTCTCCTCTCTCAAAGTTGTAAGCTGAATTTGTTATTAATGAAATTATCAATGTTATTGGCTTCTATCTTCAACTTGTCTCCTATGTGTGAACTATGATTTATGTACTTATCTTTAAGCTTTTATTTATAACCTAATCACCAGTAGTCCTAACATTTTATAAGTTTATGACTTAAAGCAGAGTGTCGCGCTCTGATACCACTCGTTGTCACACCCCGCCTCCACTCACCTGAAGGCTGATGACATGGACATGCACACGTGTCCACCATCCATCCAGGATCCATGATGCAGTACTTTAAGTTCATAAGATTATGAAATGAATTCTAAAATCACATACTTATAATATAAACAAAATATATATCAACTGGTGATTTCTATTGATATTTACCATATTTATACAAAAGAATGATGCAGTACTTTAAGTTCATAAGATTATGAAATGAATTCTAAAATCACATACTTATAATAAAACAAAATAAAAAAAAATAGAAGATGATACTCCCATCCTTAGAGTGCTCCAAATGCACAATCATCGCACACGCATCCATCCTCGTGTGCAACCAGCTCCTTATCCCAGAGGTCACCTATAATACCCTACTTTTTAAACCCAGTCTGATTACATGGTTGACTCGGTTTAACCATGCAGGACCCGAATCGGAAAGGGTTAAGGCGGGTTCCTTATGGACTATGATGGTAAGGGTGACTTTGAACATCGACTGGCCAGACAAGTCTGAGTCAGTGCCAGAGGAGACGGGTGTACCCAAGCCATGTACATGCACATATCATAAGGCCATGTACGGATAAAGCAAGTATGTAGCCGTATCTTAAAGCGCATACGTATATTGTATCTTATGCCGAGAGTGAGATTCGTGTCGAGAGTCGAATTCCATCAAAATCCCACTTGGTGGCAAATTTTCGGCCCTCAGGTGGGTGGTCATAGGTGGGCGCATACGCTCACCTGAGTGACCCACCCATGAGGTTACAAGTTGTTTTAAAAAGTATAAATAGCTATCATTATGTTTTTTCCTTTTCTCATTTATGACACTCGGGCGTTTGGTGAGAAGAGTAAAGAGGAGAGAGAAAAGAAGGGAAAGAAGAGGAAAAGGGAAGGAAGAGGAAGAAGAAATGGATTTCAGCGGCGCCAAGGTTTGATCTTCCCATTCCGACACCGAGAAGAGTGATCTCCAACCCAAGATCTACGTTTAGAGGTGAGCAAAGGCTATATTCCCTAAACTTTCACCATACCCAAGTAAAACCATTGATTTGGATAGTGTTTCTTGAGGTCTTGTAAATCCCCCTTGAGATGATCAATCTAAGGTTTAATAGATGGTCTATGTGTTGATTTTGAAGGATTTGAAGAAGCGTTTACAAGGTTGGAGGAGCATTGGTGATTTGAAGTGATTTGGGGTTTTGAAGGAGTTCTTGAGCAAAGAAGGTAAGATGGCTTTCCATTCCTTAAATCTAACCTAGACCTAGGTTAGAACCATCTTATGAGACTTTGAATGTGTGGAGAATGGGTTGGAAAAACCCCATTTTCTTCCCTAAAGGTTGGGGAAGGTTTTAGGGAAAAATGGCATTTTTCCACTAAGACCGGTGGGTCAACCGGTGGGCCAAATGGCCCGCCTGAGAGGGCAGGCCCTCGGGGCCAACTGGTTGGCCCAATCGGTGGGCCGATCGGTGGGCCAACCTGCCCACCGGTCTTAGCAAGGCCCTTGGGGCCAATCGGCGGGCCCTACTGGCGGGTCGACCGATGGGCCAACCTACCCACCGGTCATGACCGGTGGGTTGACCTACCCATCGGTCATGATTGGTGGGTCATGACAGGTGGGCTGTCTGACCCACCCGTGAGGCTCCCGACGTGATTTTTACGTCTGAATGGACCCAAAATGGACGTGCGACCTTCTTTTAGGATTCTAAATATGATTTTGTTATCAAATCTTATTAGTTTTGACCCTAAAGTGGTGAAATGCTAACCCATTCACTTATGATAGGTTCACCAAAACTTACGCTGCTCGCACTGGATCTCACCCGTACCGAGCGTGAATCTTTGTACACAACAAGTAAGTGGGTAGAGGATGTTTGGCCTTGTTTTAAGGCTTGTTTGGCATTCGTCTAATTGTATCTAGACTAGCCATGTCATCATGCAAATGCTATGTAGCTTAGCCATTCTCATATTTTAAGCCATGTGTGCTGTGTTTATTTCTCAATGCCAAGTGATGATATGCTTATGTGATGAATGTTGACATCATTGTGCATGATGCATTAATTGACTAGATGCTGTAGTCGGCTTGGAAACGAGTGCATTGGTGGCCCGTGGAATGGGACGCGGTGGCACTATGCAATCGTACTATGTCATATAGGAGCATGCGGTTTAGGATTATCATCTTCCCGTGCTACGATCCTTCCCAACAGGGGTTGAGGTGTTGGATTACCATTTGGGGGGAAGTAGTGGTCGTGGTTTTTGAGTCACTGTGGCATTTAGACATACACCCGGTTGGTCATTAGGATAGTCGGCAACCTCGGTGGTATATTCAAGAGGGCCAATTGTACTGTTTTTAAATTACTGAAGTCAACACCTTTAATTTCTGTCATTTAGTTTATGTTGAGAGCCGGTGGTCGGTATGTTTTACTTTTCTGAGTACTCACAGTGGGCCTTCTCTGATAGCCCTATGGGCGTATTGCGGGATGGAGTTCGCGGCTCGTACCCGGAGTATACGTGCACTGTGGTTGTAGTAGCACTAAACCAAAGACTTAGTAATGTTGTTTAGGTGGAAGTGATTAAAAATGAATTGCATAGCATATAGTGCATATGGTTGTGATTTGTTGTGTGGACTGTTGTGTGGTCTTTCTTTTCACTTACTGAGCTAGTGAGCTCATCCCACTGTGTGGTCTTTCTTTTAGATGATTTTGCAGGTCATCAACCTGAAGAGCACGGGTCGGGCCTCACAGTTGAATTCCCTGAAGAGGATTGGTGGGTCCCCGAGGAATTAGAACACGGCATGGATTGCTCATGCGAGGGCTGTGCTACGGGACCACAGTTTTGATACCGAGCTGAGCTTTACTTTTGATACCGAGCTGAGCTTTACCTTTTGATACCGAGCTGAGCTTTACTTTTGATACCGAGCTGAGCTTTACTTTTTGATACCGAGTTGAGCTCTACTTTTGATACCGAGCTGAGCTGTACTCTTTATGTTTTTGATGGTCCATTTTGTGTACTTGATATGTAAATTGTATTCTTTTGTGTAAATATCATGCTTGTGGGCCCACATGTACTTAACTATGTATTACAATTTGGGTATCAAGTATAATGGGAATATTTATAGGTAAATTAAGTCTTCCGCTGAACTGATGAACACTTTCTTAGTTGTGTGTATGCTGTGGTTGTATACTGTATTAGATGATCCTGGTAGGTTTGGGTTAATCGGTGTTAACCCGGTCACCGGTCCGGTTCTGTGTGAACGGGGTGTGACAACGGTGGTATCAGAGTGTGATGCTCTATTCCACTCACAACATACGATTAGACCCCATAGAATCTATAATAGGAAATGGGATTGGGTTAATGTAAAAAAAAAAAAAAAAAAAAAAAAAAAAAAACTTTAAAGAGTTAAAAGCCAAAGGAAGAAAGTAATAAAAATGGTTGCATTTAGTTATTGCATTCTTGGCATGCATGAGAGAAAATGAAAGATTAATTAATTGATATCATAACCCATCGAGTACGAGTTTAACAAAATTTTGGCAGCATAACGACGCAAAATGAGATTTCCAAAAATTTTCCACACAAACACCTGATAAACAACATATATATAAATATCAATGATCAAAATTAACAAAAGACACCACAACTAAACTACACAAGTATTCCAAAAATTTTCCACACAAACCACCATCAAAACACATCACCCCACAAATAAGTCCAGTTACAGAGAAAGTACAAAGAATGAGAAAAGAAAGAAAAATACAATAAGATCAACAACATGAAACAGGTGAGACGCTGGTGTGGACGAGCTAAGTCCTCACTGATCATCGCCATCGTCATCGTCCAATACTACTACTCCGTTCACTTGAGGTCTAGAGTTAACGCTGATTCGACGGTCGTAGTAGTCGACCCTCGAGTTCACCAGCTGTACATCCCTCCGAAGTCGGCCAAAATCTTTTGAAATGGAATTGACCGTTGTATCCAAGTCCTGGCCCAGTCTGAGAAAGGAATTCTCCAAAGTAGCCTACCTCTCTAAGATGTGTTCCTCCCTAGAAGCACTCTCATCCAGTCTTCTTAACAGCTGATCTTGCCCTTCCTTCAAAGCCCTCATAGTAGACATCATGCCCTCAAAATCATATGCACCACTCTCAGGTGGTGGGGCTCTATGCTGTGGGCCTGCAGCTCTAGTAAAGCTAGGATCAGCACCTCTCGACTCATGAGGCACCTCCTCAAGGATGTCCTCATCCACAAAATCATCCTCCCCACCCTGAGGAACATAGTCCTCATCCTCCTCACTAGACTCCTCCTCCATGGGAACATCGTCCCTAGGGGCAGCCCTCCTGTCCCTACCTCTCGAGCTCCTGAGGCACATCCATCAAGGATGTGAGGCACCATCCTCAATAGATTCCCCCTGTCAAACTTATCTGCTGGCATCTTCCCCTCCTCACCACTCAGGTCCACCCCAAAGAACTCAAAGATCCTGGTGAGGATCCTGCCATATGGAAATCCTCCATCCTCGGGGTCAGAAGTATGGTGCTCCATGGTCTTGAGGATGACGTAAGGCAAGCATAAGTGCTCGTCACCCCCCTCTAAAGCCTTATAAATGCAGAAGGCTAAGAAGGTCGCCATGAAGCCCACCTGGTTCCGGTGACCTCCTCTGGGGAGCAAGTTGAACTGGACCAAATGGGCAAACACACGAACCTTTGGGAAAAATGATGCCTCAGAATTTGGACGCTCCCTACTGCCACAGATGGTCTCATAGATGTGGTCCGGTGTCTCCGAACTCATGAACGGGCCCATGGGTTTACTCCTGGGAGGACTGTAGAAGTGGTGCCCAGCTGAAGAAATACCCAAAATACTGGCCAGGGTGTCCACGGTCAGCTGAATGTCCACCCCCTTCATCATACTAGTTATCACATACTCTCCGTACTGGTAGGAAACCTCCAGGTTATAGTAGAATCTACGAACCAGCTGCTCGTAGCACAGAGGTCTATGTGGAGGATAGACTGCCAACCCAATGCAGTGAACCTCTCCTGAAGTTGAACCTTGTGGAAGTCGTCAACTACCACAATCTTCTCCATCATTACAGACCTCTTCAGGAAGGCTTGCCAGTTGGTTGCTGCCTCTAAACAGCGGAAGAATTCCTCGTCATAGTTGGAAGGATCAATAGGGGCAAGTCCGGGTCACCCTGTGCGAGGGGCTGGAGAACTAGTCCCCGCACTCTTCTGTTTGGAAGCAGTGGTCTTACGCCGAGTAGAAGAGGATGCAGGTTCCTTGCCCTTGCGAGAAGACATCCTGGTAAGAAAAGAGGAAAGAAGGGTGAGTAAGGAAAAAAGGAATAACAAAGGGAATAAATAGATGGGTGAGCAGTAAGAGGAAGCCCCAAAACCCAATTCTCGCAAAACAGAAAATGTGACAAGTGAGGAATGATAAAAAGTCTATGAATGAAATGCCTGGCTAGTGACAAGACAGAGATTATGGCAAAACAGAAACAGAAAGGGCATATAAAGCATGGCAGGTAAAGAATGATAGAAAAAAATCCCAATTCTCATTGTGCAAGTTCAATCTAAGGAAAAAAAAAATGAAAAGACTTACAATAGAGTGAAGCATGAAGCTTACATGTTCATGGATGAAATGCCATTATCCTACAATTTAGAATATGCAAAAACATCTACTATTGTGATATTGAGGTGAAAGGAATCCACAAGTATGAAGGGATGGAAAGAGAATCAAAGAAACCTAACACAGAGATGGATGTTCATGGAGAAATGCCATCATGATCTCTACAACATGTCAAGTACAAATCAAACATAAGGCATTGCATTTGAGTTATTAATTGGGAAGAAAAGAGCGGAGATTGAAGAAATCCCTAAATTTTGAGAAAACTAGGGCATAGTTGGGGTTTTCTCTCAAAAATTGGGAAGTAAATCCTAAAACTATAAATAAATCACGAGGAAAACATCACATTTACATGAAATCACTATTCTATGGAAGGAAACACGAAAAAGAATTGAGATTTAAGACTACTCATGAGTTCTACCCCCAAAGTACATGTTCTGAGAAGAAAATGAGGAAGAAACTTACTTGTGAGTAGAGGAGTTGAATCTTCCCAAAACCGTCGGATCGTTGAGTGAGATCGCTAGTGGAAGCGTCAAGGAGCTCTCAAAAATCGCCTGACAGAGAGAGAGAGAGAGTGAGTGAGAAATGTGAGAACAAATGAAGAATAGGGGCTTAAAAGCCTTATTCATATTTTCTGCTCGGGTAGGACCGACGGGCCAACCTGCCTTCTGGTGTCAGCCCGTCGGTTGAAGATTTGGACCGGCGGGTCGACCAGCGGCCCAACCTGCCCACCGGTTGAGAGAAAACTTAAAAAAAATATATATATAATAATAAAAAGAGAAAGGTGGGGGTATTATTATTATTATTCTTATAACAATATACCTGAAAAAAAAAAGGGGTGTGTGGATAGCACCATATGGTCGAGTGGGACCATCATCCGACTTGTTGAAGCACTAGCACCGTAATTTCGGGATTAATCTATGGCTAGTTACAAAACCTTCATACACTATAATACCCTGTGCGTTGGCATATGATTATGTGCTGATATCCATTCTAAGGTGTTTAACTAATGTGGTGTATGATATGTTTTAGGTACAGGGATACGATGGTATGTACTAGATCCAGTAGCAATGCACAAGGTACCTCACATGGTCCTCGTCCGGTCGGTCGACCACCGAATCCTAGAAGGTCCCGCTCTGTGGGGCAAACCTCACTTCCACAACCTCCAGAGACCTTTGGTCAGGGTTGGGCACAAGGGGACCCACCTATGACTGCACTTCCAGACCCTCCACTGGTTATTACTCCGGGGGATGTTGCTACCATAATCCAGCAGTCACAACAGGATTTTCAGCAACAAATGCTTCAACAACAGCAAGCATTTATGGCTGCTATACAGCAACAATTAGACCTTTCTCAAACAGGTCAACCTCCCCAGATACTTATTCCACAGGACCCACTTGTAGGGTCTGGTACGGGGCCACAAGTGGGAGGTACCCCTCCAATTCTGCCATTCAGTGTTCCTCCGTATGTGGTGCCCCCTCCATACCCTTACTATCCGGCTTATGCTCCCAATTACCCGTCGATGAATAATACGTCCAAGGTAGTGGAGTCATTCAAGAGAAACTTGCCACCTGTATTCTCTAAGGTGGGGAGTGATCCTCTGGAGCCGGACCAGTGGATCCAAGAGCTGGAGAAAATATTTGAGGTGATTGAGTGCACTGATGCACAGGAACTCATTTGTGCAGGGTTGCAACTCAAGAAGGAGGCCAACTCTTGGTGGCAAGCCTCTAAGTCCATATTGTTGGCCGCACATCCGAAACCCACTTGGGAACAGTTCAAGGAGTTGTTCTTGGACAATCATTACCCACGTAGCTTCAGAGACCATAAGGAGACGGAATTTATGGCCTTAACTCAAGGAGGTAAGACTATCCTTGAGTATCAGCAGCAGTTTGAGAGCTTGTTCCATTTTGCCCCTAAGCATATGAGGACAGCTGAAGAAAAGGCTGCAAGATTTCTAAAGGGCCTAAAGGCATCCATTGAGTCTATACTTGAGGTCTTAGACTTGACAGACTATGGCCAGATTATGCAGAAGGCCAAGACTATGGAAGATAAGCAGAAGGGAGAATAGTCCCTCACACCTGGACTGTGGAAGAGAACAAATCCATTTCTGGATATGGGCAACTCCTCTAAGGCATACCGTGGGTCGTACAGTTCTGGGCTGGCAGATTATGCAGAAGGCCATCTAGCTACCCTCCTTGACCAGCTGGTGGTTCGGGCTCTACATCTTTCTTCCCAAACACTAGTGCGGTACCTACAATTCCGAGGCCGCCCCGACCTCCATCTTCAACGGGTTAAGTACAGAGGGGCCCCGCCCCAGTTTTGGCATCTCAGATCCGTTGCTTTAACTGCCATTCCTATGGGCATTATGCTAAAGACTATAGGGTCAGACCAGCCTTGCCCTCCAGTCAGCCCTCTGCGTACCGACCTCCCTTAACTTGGGGAAATCAACCACAGGGAAGGATGTATGCCCTATCAGCTGAGGAAGCTGAGGCCAGTATGGAAGAGGTAGCAAGTACATTTTAAATTTAAGAATTTCCTTATGTTGAATATTGATAACCTGCTGTACTTATATGCATTGTTACACTAGGTGTTCTACCTATATCGGGCATACCAGCCTATGTTTTATTCGATTCAGGAGCTACCCATTCATTCATATCTAAGAGATTTGCTGGGAAACTTGGTATGTCACCCAAGACCCTAGATCATGGGATGATTGTTAGTATGCCTACTGGTAAAGTTACACAGTTGAAGGAGGTGTATGGGCCGTGCCCAGTGGAAATCATAGGGAAGAAATTGGATGCACAACTCATAAGTTCAATATGCAGAATTTCGATGTTATTCTGGGCATGGATTGGTTGTTGGATCATCGAGCTAATGTGATGTGTGCTGAAAAGCTGATTAGGGTGATAGATGACGAAGGAAGAGAATTGGTATACCGAGCAGATAAAATGAAACGGGCGAGAAAGGTCCTCGTCTCCGCCCTTCAAGTGGTAAAGTTGTTAGCGAGCGGATGTCAGGGCTACTTAACATCGGTACTTGATGTTGATGCAAGGATTACATCTCTAGAAGAGGTAAAGTTGGTTAAAGAGTTACCCGATGTCTTTTCAGATGATCTGATGCATTTATCGCCTGATAGAAAGTTAGAGTTTGCTATAGACTTGGTTCCTGGAGCAGCTCCAGTGTCTAAAGCTCTATATAGGATGGCACCAGCCGAATTGAAGGAGTTGCAGATGCAGTTATAGGAATTATTGGAAAAGGGGTTTATTCGCCCAAGTGTTTCACCTTGGGGTGCCCCAGTATTGTTTGTCAAGAAGAAGGATGGCAGCTTGCGTATGTGCATTGATTACCGAGAATTAAATAAGCTAACCATTAAGAACCGGTATCCATTGCCACACATTGATGATTTATTTGACCAACTGTAGAGTGCCAAGGTATTTTCAAAGATAGACCTTCGATCAGGCTATTATCAGCTCAAGATAAAGAGCGACGACATACCCAAGACATCATTCAGGACTCGGTATAGTCACTATGAGTTTCTAGTGTTATCTTTTGGGTTAACCAATGCACCGACAGCATTCATGGATTTGATGAATCGAGTATTTCATGATGTCCTTGATAAATGGGTAATTTTTTTATTGATGAAATCTTGATCTACTCCAAGACAGAAGAGGAGTACACTCAACATTTGAGAATGGTGTTACAGAGGTTAAGAGAACAACAATTGTTTGCCAAATATAGCAAATGTGAATTCTGGCTTGAGCAAGTTGGATTCCTGGGGCACGTAGTGTCTAAGGACGAAATCAAGGTGGATCCTGATAAGGTGAAAGCAGTAGTAGAGTGGGAAAGCCCTAAAAATGTCACTGAAATTAGAAGTTTCTTGGGTTTGGCTAGATACTATCGGTGCTTCATTGAGAATTTTGCTCGGATCTCAGCACCAATGACTATGTTGACAAAAAAGGGTGTGAAGTTTGACTGGGTAGAGGAATGCGAGACGAGTTTTCAGGAGTTGAAGAAGAGGTTAGTGTCGGCCCCTGTGTTGACCATCCCTGAAGGCACAGGTGGAATGACAGGCCACACTGATGCTTCCAAAGTTTGACTGGGTTGTGTTCTCATGCAACGTGGAAAGGTGATAACGTATGCTTCCCGACAACTAAATTAGTATGAGAAGAACTACCCCACTCATAACTTGGAACTAGCCGCAGTCATTTTTGCCCTTAAGATTTGATGACATTACTTGTATGGGGAGACGTGCGAGATATACAGTGATCACAAAAGCCTTAAGTACTTTTTCACCTAGAAGGATTTGAACATGAGGCAGAGGAGATGGCTTGAGCTCATGAAGGATTATGACTGCGACATTCAGTATCATCCCGGCAAGGCTAATGTAGTGGCAGATGCATTGAGTCAGAAGGCACAGACTGTGTCACTCTCATACTTAGCAGTCAGCCCACTGCGACATTCAGTATCATCCCGGCAAGGCTAATGGCAAAGCTCTTAAGTACTTTTTCACCTAGAAGGATTTGAACGTCAACCAGAAAACCTTAAATGGTTGACTATATCCTTGGCGGCTCTACAGGTCATCCCACTATTAGTACAAGAGGTAATAATGAAACAACCTTTGGATCCTGAATTGCAACGGACAGAGTTAAGGTTCAAGATCAATAATGAACGACCCAGATTTTGTTTTAGCCAGCGATGGGGCATTACTGTTTCGAGGCAGATTGTGTGTACCCGATGATTTGGATATACAAGACAAGATAGTGCGAGAAGCACATAACTCCGAGTACTCACTCCACCCAGGAAGTACAAATATGTATAAAGACCTCAAACAAAATTACTGGTGGCCAAGCATGAAAGTCACAATAGCTCTATATGTAGCGACTTATCTTACATGCCA
>NC_056564.1:29099142-29168843 GCF_013358625.1 Macadamia integrifolia
AGTACCATAATGGAAGTGGGAAAGGATTACAATGGACTTCGTCACCGGACTACCATGTACACCTAAGGGAATGGACGCGATATGGGTGATCATTGATCGGCTTACTAAGACTGCTCATTTCATTCCCATCAAGACCAAGTTCTCTATGGCCAAATTAGCACAACTTTATATGGATAACATAGTGCGCTTGCATGGAGTGCCAGTGAGCATTGTATCAGATAGGGACCCAAGATTCACTTCCAGATTTTGGAAAAGCTTCCAGCATGCCTTAGGATCACAGTTGAATTTGAGTACTGCTTTTCACCCACAGACTGATGGTCAGTCGGAGTGAAACATACAGATATTAGAAGACATGCTCAGGGCATGTACAATGGAAATGTGTGGTAGTTGGGAAGAATATGTACCCCTTATGGAGTTTGCCTATAACAACAGTTACCAAGCTACAATTGGGATGGCTCCGTATGAGGCATTGTACGGTAGGAAGTGCAAGACTCCTCTGTATTGGGATGAGGAAGGCGAACGCCGAATGTTAGGACCTGAAATGATACAGATGACTTGTGACAAGGTCGATGTTATTCGAGAACGGATTAAAGCAGCTCAGTCCCGTCAAAAGAGCTATGCAGACACCCGCAGAAACGACATTGAATTTCAGCCAAGAGAAAAGGTGTTTCTCAAGATCTCTCCTACTAAGGGGTTGCAAAGATTTCACAGAAAGGGGAAGTTGAGCCCAAGATACATTGGCCCATTTGAGATCTTAGCCCGGGTTGGCTCAGTAACCTACATGCTTGCTTTGCCACCTTCACTCGGGGATGTTCATAACGTGTTTCATGTATCCATGCTGAAGCGATACGTGCATGATCCATCTCATGTATTACCCGTGGAACCAGAATATCTAGAAGCTGATATGACCTATACAGAGGAGCCAGCTGAAATTTTGGACCAAAAAGTGAAAACCCTTCACAACCGCTCCATTTCCTATGTAAAGGTGCGATGGGCAAATCATTCACTTGAAGAAGCATCTTGGGAGAAAGAGGATGAAATCCAAGCCAAGTACCCTCATCTTTTTCAACAACCAGGTACGCCAATTTCGAGGATGAAATCTTCAGAAAGGGGGGGTAAATGTAATACCCTACTTCTTAAACCCGGTCTGATTACACGACTAACCCAGTTTAACCATGCAGGATCCGAATCGGAGAGAGTTAAGGCGGGCTCTTTATGGACCATGATGGTGAGGGTGATCTTAAACACCGGCTGGCCAGACAAGTTCGAGCCAGTGCCAGAGGAGACGGGTGTACCCAAGCCGTGTACATGCACATATCATAAGGCCATGTACAGATAAAGCAAGTATGTAGCCGTATCTTAAGGCGCATACGTATATTACATCTTATGCCAAGAGTGAGATTCGTGCCGAGGGTCGAATTCTGTCAAAATCTCACTTGTTGGTCAAATTTTAGCCCTCAGGTGGGCCGTCACAGGTGGGCACATCCGCCCACCTGAGTGACCCACCCATGAGGTTACAAGAGATCTTAAAAGGTATAAATAGCCATCATTATATTTTTTCATTTTTCTCATTTATGACACTCAGACGTTTGGTGAGAAGAGTAAAGAGGAGAGAAAAAAGAAGGGAAAGAAGAGGAAAAGGGAAGGAAGAGGAAGAAGAGATGGATTTCAGCGGCGCCGAGGGTTGATCTTTTCATTTCGACGTCGGAAGAGTGATCTCCAACACAAGATCTACGTTTAGAGATGAGCAAAGGCTAGATTTCTTAAACTTTTACCATACCCAAGTAAAACCCTTGATTTGGGTAGAGATTCTTAAGGTCTTGTAAATCCCCCTTGAGATGATGAATCTAAGGTTTAATAGATGATCTATATGTTGATTTTGAAGGATTTGAAGAAGTGTTTACAAGGTTGGCACGAGTATTGGTGATTTGAAGTGATTTTTGGGGTTTTGAAGGAGTTCTTGAGCAAAGAAGGTAAGATGGCTTTCCATTCCTTAAATCTAACCTAGATCTAGGTTAGAACCATCTTATGAGACCTTGAATGTGTGAAGAATGGGTTTGGAAAAGCCCCATTTGTTTCTCCAAAGGTTGGGGGAAGTTTGGGGAAAAATGACATTTTTCCGCCAAGACCGGTGGGCCAAACCAGTGGGCCAAATGGCCCACCTGAGGGCACCCGCCTGAGAGGGCAGACCCTCGGGCCCAACCGGCGGGCCGACTGATGGGCCACCCTGCCCACCGGTCTTAGCAGGACCCTCGGGCCCAACCAGTGGGCCCAATCGGTGGGCCAACCGGAGGGCCGACCTGCCCGCCGGTCATGACCGGTGGGTCTGACTGGTGGGTCATGACAGGTGGGCTGTCCGACCCTCCTGAGAGGCTCCCAACGTGATTTTTATGTCCGAACGGACCCAAAACAGACGTGCGACCTTCTTTTAGGATTCTAAACATGATTTGGTCATTGGATCTTGTTAATTTTGATCCCAAAGTGGTGAAATGCTAACCCCGCTCACTCATGATAGGTTCACCAAATTTTATGCTTCTCGCATCGAATTTCACCCGTACTGAGCGTGAGTCCTTGTACACTACAGGTAAGTGGGGAGAGGACGTTTGGCCTTATTTTAAGGCTTGTTGTGCATCAGTACATTGTATCTAGATTAGCTATGTCATCATGCAAATTATATGTAGCTTAGCCATCCTCACATTATCTTATGCCATGTGTGTTGTGATTATTTTCTCAATGTTAAATGATGATGTGCTTATGAGATGAATGTTGACATCATTGTGCATAATGCATTAATAGACTAGATGCCTTAGTCGGCTTGGAAACAAGAGCATTGGTGGCCCGTGGAATGGGACGCGGAGGCACTATGCAATCGTACTATGTCATATAGGAGCATGCGGTGTAGGATTATCACCTTCCCGTGCTACGACCCTTCCCAATAGGGGTTGAGGTGTTGGGTTACCATTTGGGGGGAAGCAGTGGTCGCGGTTGTTGGGTCATTGTGGCGGTTAGACATACGCCTGATTGATCATTAGGACAGTCGGCAACCCCAGTGGTCTATTCAAGAGGACCAATCGTACTGCTTTTAAATTGCTAGAGTCAGCACCTTTAATTTTTGTCATTTACTTTATGTTGAGAGCCGATGGTCGGCATGTTTTACTTTTTCGAGTACTCATGGTGGGCCTTCTCCGACAGCCCTATGG
Source organism: Macadamia integrifolia (assembly GCF_013358625.1). NCBI lineage: Eukaryota > Viridiplantae > Streptophyta > Magnoliopsida > Proteales > Proteaceae > Macadamia > Macadamia integrifolia. The sequence goes on from NC_056564.1 coordinate 29,102,343, forward strand.
GCGTATCGCGGGATGGAGTTCGTGACTCGTACCCGGAGTATACGCGCACTGTGGTTGTAGTAGCACTAAACCTGAGACTTAGTAATGTTGATTAGGTGGAAGTGATTAAAATGGAATGCATAGCATATAGTGCATATGGTTGTGATTTGTTGTGTGGACTGTTGTGTGGTCCTTCTTTTCACTTACTGAGCTAGTGAGCTCATCCCACGTATGTACCTCTTTTAGATGATTTTGCAGGTCATCAACCTGAAGAGCACAGGTCGGGCCCCACAGTTGAATTCCCTGAAGAGGATTAGTGGGTCCCCGAGGAATTAGAGCACGGCACGGATTGCTCGTGCGAGGGTTGTGCTGTGGGACCGCAGCTCTGATGCCGAGCTGAGCTTAACTGTTGATACTGAGCTGAGCTCTTCTTCTGATACTGAGCTGAGCTCTACCTTTTGATACCGAGATGAACTTTACCTTTGATGCCGAGCTGAGCTCTGCTTTTGATACCGAGCTAAGCTGTACCCTTTGTGTTTTTGATGATCCCTTTTGTGTACCTGATATGTAAATTGTATTATTTTGTGTACCTGATATGTGAATTGTATTCTTTTGTGTATATATCATGCCTGCGAGCCCACATGTACCTAACTATGTATTACAATTTGGGTATCAAGTATAATGAGAATATTTACAGGAAAATTTAAGTCTTCCGCTAAACTGATGAATACTTTCTTAGTTGTGTGTATGCTGTGGTTGGATACTGTATCAGATGATCCTGGTAGGTTTGGGTTAACCGGTGTTAACCCGGTCACCAGTTTGGTTTTGTGTGAATGGGGTGTGACAAGTCATGTCATCACTTTATTACTATGTGTAGATTAGTCATTTACAAATGCCATTGTCTTATGCATTATAAAATTCATGTATGATTCGTTATGTTGTGACTTTAATTGATAAATGTTTATCCTTGCTTCGAGATATGAGATGGAGGATTCTAAATTATGGAATGTGATGCATTGCTGGACTAAATGTCGTAGTCGGCTTAGAAATGAATGCATTGGTGGCCTGTGGAATGAGACGCGGTGGCACTATGCGGTCGTATTATCTTATATAGAAGCATACAGTTAGGAATGAGATATCCCTGTGCTACGATCCTTCCTAGTAGGGGTTTAGGTATTGGGTATATCACTAGGGGGAAGCTCAAGGTTTTGTACCAACATGGTGGTTAGAAGTACACTCGACCGATCTCTAGGACGGTCGGTAACTTTGGTGCTATAAACAGAGGGCCAATCGTACTGCTTTTACTTTAATTCAGGGCATGACCCATTTTACTTTAATGCAGGGCAAAGCCCATTTTACTTTAATGTCGCTGAGAAATAGCAATTTACTTTAATGTCACTAAGGAACAACAATTTACTTTTCTAGTACCCACGGCTGGCCTTCTCCGATAACCCTATGGGCATATCACGGGATGGAGTTTACAACTCATACCCAAGACATACACGCACTGTGGTTGTGAGTAGCACATAACCTATGACCTATATATGTTGCTTAGGTGATCTATGTTAATAAAAATGGACTTGCATTCATATAGGCTCATTTGTATTGCAAATGCTTGCTTGGTCTTTTTTTTCACTTATTGGGCTAGTGAGCTCATCCCATATGCATATCATTTTTAGATGATCTTGCAGGTTATTTGGCCGAAGAGCTAGAGTCGGGATCCACTGTAGAGTTTTCAGCTAAGGACTGGTGGGTCCCTAAAGATCTTGGATATGGTGCCGAGTGCCCGTGTGAAAGTTATGTTGTGGGATAGCAACATTGATACCGTCCTGAAATTCTTTTTGATTATTTTGTTATGTTACCCTTTTGTGCTCTGGATTTTTAAATATGGACCCACATGTAAATGTATTATGTAATACAATTTGGATATCAAGAGTATTGGGGTATTTACAAGTATATACATGTAAGACTTCCACTGAAATATATACTTTACTTTCTTTAGTTGTTAGTGATTACTACGTCAAATGATCCTAACAGGTTTTGAGTTAACAGAAGTTAACTCGGTCATCGGTCCGGTTATGTGAAAACAGGGTATGACAGATTCGACGAGGGACTCTCCGATGCCTAAATCAAATCTCTTTGCAAACAGATAATTCAGTAAGAATGGAAATTTTTTTCGATCCTTTGGGAAGGGGTTAACCTGGGTATTTATAGTTACAGATGGCGGTCGTCGAGTGAGAGTCCCGATTTTGTAGCTTTCTAGTGCTAGTAGGAGTCCAAGTATGGCAAGAGTCATGGAAGGAAAGTGAATATGGACGACGTCCCCAGTTATGGGAACTCCACGTATTGACCATGTCCTGAGGGATAGGGCAAGATATCCTTCTTTCTAGGGAATATTTGATATCCCTTCAAGAATCCTTCCCAGGCTAGGACGTATCCACTCCTTGCTCATAAATCACGTGTCGGACCTAGATAGCCCATTAAAGTGTATCTTGGTGAGGAAACCCGTAAGATTCCTATGCCGAGTTGCCTGAATCAGGTGGTTCGATTGTTGAGCTACTTATTCTGAACAACGGGCTGCATGCATTGGTTGCCGCTTGGTTGGTGAGGCCTTGGGCTTGTCGTTCGGTAATGAACCTGGTGCCATTGAGCTGTTTAGTTGTTTAGATTATCGTGTGATGAGATATCCACATTGCTTTCCTCATACTAGTGTTTGACCAACCGCTCGGTGATTGGTTCTTTAGTAGAGTAGGTCGGTCGGTTTGCTTCTGACCTATGCGTCAACTTTAGAGTGAACATATGATTCGGTTGGGCCTAGACCGTTCATCTGGGCTTGCATTAGTGCCTTCCATGCTTGGGCTTGCTACCTGTTCGGTTTGTGCACTATGCCCTTGATGGTAGCATATTTTTCCCTTACTGAAGATGCTTGCACAAGCCCTCCCATTGGCCACTCCTACTACGTGAAGAGGTAGAATTCTCTTGCCTTATATTGCTTTAGGGAAAAATAATTCTATTGGGGGGTGTGGTTTGTTCCAACACTCTCATGTGCTCTCTCCTCCCTTGTAAAAAGACACATTTACCCCTTGTTTCAGAAGGAGGGAGTTATACACAGGACGCACTAGTATAGACCATGCTCTTGGACATAACCACTTCCCATTGTTTTATTTCAATTGTTGGGCTTTTTTTTGATAATTGTTTACATACTATTATTTTGTTGGATTAAAGCTTTATAGATGGGATGTAGGGGTTGAGCCGCAAGGCTCTTAGCTGATGAGAATGAGCAAGGAGGCATTGACCATGGACGTGGTGGCCATTTTGCCCTCTATATCTAACTGTAGTCCCTACGTCCTATCCAGAAAACACTCTCCTTATTTTGTTTATTAGGTGACGTACACCTTTTGTTTTTTCCCGATGGAACCATATGGTATTATTATCGTGTGTTTTATTAGGCTTTATTTTTTAAACATATTATTATTATCGTGTAATCTGTTTAATACTTGTACATATCCACACCCATTTTTTTTCCCGTACCCGACTATTATGACCCAAGTATGCATAAACTTCGATCATGTCATGAGTTTCTGACAACATATTGGCAACCAAAAACCCGCTAGAGATCCGACCCGCTTCATGCTCTTCTCGGATATTCTTACTGTCTTACCACACGTGTGGAAACATCCTAAGGTTCACCAATCCGGAGTGGACTTCTGCTCGTAGGGATGCCAAGCTCCTTTTCTCGATGAAGTAAACGACAAAACAAGGCCACGGGAAACAAACAACGAGGGAGATCAGGTTTTAAATACACTTCAAAATATCACGAAAAATCGTCTAAAGTTGAGATATTGATTCTTTATTGCCAAACTGACGATCAAAGCTTCACAATCAATGATGTACTCAAGTGGGTTTAGAAGTATGTGAGAGAGAGAGAGCGAGAGAAGAGAGCGAGGCTGAGAAACAGAGCAATGGAGAGTGAGTATTGAGTCTAGTGACAAAACCGCCCTTGGCCTCTGTTCTCTTCGTCCACCCATACCTCTCCCTCTCTCCTCCCTAGAAAAAGAAACCCTAGAAGCTGATCTCAGTTCACACTGAGTAAACACTGAACAGAGGCTCATATTCAGAGTATGCAATTACTCTGTATTTCTCCATCTTCCTTTTTCTTTTGTAGCTCTGCTGAGGAATTCTGAAAACCCAGGAAAGTTCTCTTTCGAAGGACTACTTTAGCAGCTACTTTAGCAGCTGAGCTCATAATTCCAAAGCTACTTCCTTTTTTTTCTTTGGTCTCTGTTTTGGGGGCATCTGTAACACATGTATTTGGGTTTGTTGGTCTGTCAATGAGTTGGGTTTCTGTGGATTCCTTTGGGGACAATGGGGTGCATGGTCTCGCGTCTGGCAGCGAAATTCGCATTCTTTCCACCGAGGCCTGCGACTTATCAGGTGAAGAGGCGAGAAGGGGATGGGAAGGTGGTGGTGATCTCTTCTTCTTCTTCTTCCGCTGCTTCTTTGTCAGTCCCTCAAGATGATGGTTCGCTTGATGTTTGGTTGCTTGACACCAAGCGTGGTAACAAGATCGTAGCTTTCTACCTGAGGAATCCTTATGCTCGTCTCACTCTGCTTTACTCTCATGGCAATGCTGCTGATCTTGGCCAGCTCTATGATCTCTTTGTGCAGCTTAAGATCAATCTTAGGATTAATCTCATGGGGTTAGTATGGCTTCATGACCCTTCTGTTTCTTTACTGGTTTCTTTTGTAAACTGGGGAGGGAAGAGTTCTGAAGTGGAACAATATTGGCTCTCTGTGTTTCTTCTGTTCTTGCTTTTGGTGGTCGGGACAATCTGGGTTTATTTTTTATGGATTTAATGTTTTCTTTTGATATTGGATTATGGTACTTAGTTAAAAAAATTTAAGTAAAATAATTGCTTCTGAAAATTATGTTCTGTCACATAAATTTGTTCTCTCTTTTTTTTTTTTTTTTTTAATATTTTTATTAATTTTTTTACGTCTGTACTAGTAGTTTTTTCTCCACTAGAAAAAAGAACAACAGTCCGTCTTAACCCCCCTTTTCTCTCGCCGTAGTTAATTCTAGGGGACTGTGTCATGATGGCAAAGAGTGAGATTTTTATGGGTACAAAGAATGCAATATAGCTAATTTGAGATTCATCAGATGATTTTTTGCCTTTTTTTTTTTTAATTTTTTTTCTGGCGGAAAACTCGTTTGCTCTTTTTTTTTCTTGGGAAGGGCGCCGGGGGGGTGTTGGTTGGGTACCAACTTGTTTGCTTTAGAGAGTAAGGCAAGGCAGTCGTCCCCTTCTTGCTGGGTTGAAATCGTCTGCAATTCCGATCTCGTACAATTCCGTGCAATATCACCTTCAGGCGGTGACACGTGTATTGATACCAATACAATGGTCCAGATCTGGTGCAACTAATAAAACATTAAATCAGTAAAGAGGCATTTAAATCAGATCTGGACCATTGTATTGGTATCAATACACGTGTCACCGCCTGAAGGTGGTATTGCACGGAATTGTACGAGATCGGAATTGCAGACGATTTTTTTCCCCTTCTTGCCATATCTGGAGCACCTCTCTGTTCTTAGGGTTTGGGAATTTCCTGAGCCTCCTCTGTACTTCTCAGTATTTTTGGGGTGTCTGTACTTCTCTCATCTTTTCTTGCTCACCTTTTAAATTTTTTGGCTTGCTCACTGTTCAATGAATTGCACTCTCTTCTTTTCTTTCTGTCTTTAAATTTTTTGGCGTGTTCACAGTACAAGGAATTGTTTTGTGCTTGGTGATCCTTTGTCTTGTTTGCATTTTGGTCTTGATTCTTAAGTCTTATCTCCGTCCTCCCCTTGGCTTGTCAGATCGTCTCCATTGTTTCAATGTTTCTTTCTGGGTTCTCTTTTGGCTCTGGAATCTGGATTAATCAGCCTTTTTCTTCCAAAACCCCACCCAAGTACTTTGCTTTCAGTAGTTCTACCATGCTCTCTCCCCAAATAAACAGAGAGGGAAAGGGGATGGGGACTTTTCTGGGGTTTGATGTCCTCATTTGGAAATTGGATTTATTTTTTTAAATTTGGTTTTTTGATTTATCTGTATGTCTTCCAGATGTCAGCATCTATATCCATTTTACTGTGTTGAGCTGGATTCATTTTCTTTTTCTCCCTGTACATTTTTGATTGATATGTTGTTGGTCATTTATAATGCAATAGTCTGTAAAAAAAAAGAAAAAAAAGCGTACCCAGCGCACGAGGATCCAGCCTCTGTGGGGACTGGCCTCCGGGGAGGGCCATAATGTACGCAGCCTTAGCTGCTTCGTGGATTGGCTGTTTCCTAATGATGGAATAACATTACCGTTGCACCAAGCTTATCTCAATGGTCCATTTAATTCTGACCATTGGATAGGAAGCGCAATATCTGAATTAGCCATGTGTTTAATTCCAGATTCAAATTCAATGAAGTACCCATTTTCAACCGTCCATGTGTTGGCATGTGTTCTCCTGTAGACCTGGATTTTCAAAGCTTTATTTTGCCGCTTGGCCAACTCTAATTAGATTGATACTTGACAGGTGGGCAGGGGACCTTGGGGTTTACCTACCAATGAAATTTTGAGCCCCATCCGATATGCCGGGTGGTGATTTTTTGGGCTGACCAGATAAACGTATTTTATTTCTATTCAATTTAAGCTTATCCACAGCCAGTTGTTTGTTTGCTTTCCCTAGTTCTCAAATTGGATTCCACTACATTTTTGTTTTGATATCCTCCGTCATGTTTTACTGCAGATATGACTATTCTGGTTTTGGAGCTTCAACTGGTAAGGTAGGTTGTTATTCAACTCTGGCTATCGGAATTGCTTTGGTCTACTTCTGTTTTCATTTCTTAGATGGAGTAATTGCCTTGCTGGAGGAGAGAAAATTTGTTAGATAATACCTAAGGTTTAAAAACCAATTATTTCCCTCTGCTTTCAAAAGTATCAGAGCAAATGAAATCCAATGTGCTCAAGCGCTCTACTATACTGCAATGTGATGGTACTGGTGGTATACATGCTGAGGGATGGGACCTGAATAAAATCACGTGGATGACCTTGTATGCTGAACATATCAACATGCGCATGATGGTGTTAATGTCCTGTTTCATTCAGCTTAATTAATGCTACAGCTGTTCATTCCTCGAGGCTATGTTTGGTAACCAAGAGAAGAAAAGAAAATAGTACAAAAGACATAATAAGACAGAAGTCATGATTACCTTTTTAAGTGTGCATCTCTCTCTTCAGATTCAAATTTTTTACGAAAGACAGTAAGACAAAAGTCAAGGTTACACAATAGTTTTTTTAAGTGTCTCTCTCTCTCTCTCTCTCTTCAAAATCTTTTTTTTTTTTCTTTTCTTGGCTACCAAACATAGCCGGAGTTCTCAGATTTTGAAATAAGTTTCATGTTCTGATCAGTACTTTGTTTATGTAATGCAGCCTAGTGAATTTGACACTTATGCAGACATTGAAGCAGTATATCAGTGTCTTGAGACTGAGTATGGAGTTAGCCAGGAAGACTTGATTTTGTATGGGCAATCAGTTGGAAGTGGGCCCACATTGTACTTGGCAGCTCGGTTGCCACGGCTGAGAGGTGTTGTTCTTCATAGTGCCATACTTTCTGGACTTCGTGTGCTCTGTCATGTGAAGTTCACACTCTGCTGTGACATTTATAAGGTGAGTAGTTTATCTCTGCCAGTGCAATTTACAGTTCAGCATTACCTATCAAAACACTTTACGGTTTTAGAATTCTAAAATAAAAATTCTACAGTTGAGAATTCTAGACTATTGGTTACTGTAGGGAAGTCTTCTGGTTCACATATCAATTCAATATATATATATATATATATATATATATAATGCTATAAAGCAGCTATTGGGATTTGTCATTTGGTGGGTCCCAAAAAAATCAACATTGTAGGTTCATCTCAATCATCTGTTCAAGGGTTTGTTTCCCAAAACTTTTAACATACCAGAAGGATCCATAAGGATTTGGTAGATCAAATTATAAAAGAGCAACCCAGTGCACGCACGAGGCTCCTGCTGCTGCAGGGTCTGGGAGGGGCAAGTTGTACGCGGCCTTACCCCCTACTTCGCAGAAGAGGCTGTTTACAGGTTTTGAACCTGTGACCAACATGTTGCAATAGTGCAACTTAACAATTGATAGATCAAAATGTCATATGATAAATTGAGTATTCAACTTTGAGCTTTTGGGGATATTATGATTTTTGCTAATGTACACGTCTTCTGTGCTATTAAAATCATTAGACTATTATGCGGTTCAATGCAGCTGGTTTCTCAAATTTTCTGTTCGTAGTTAGTTTTGGGTTCTTTTCTGTTGTCAAACATCGGTACTGATTATGCTGGAAACTGCAGAACATTAACAAAATTCAGAAGGTGAAGTGCCCGGTGCTTGTGATTCATGTAAGTGCATCCATGAGATTATTAGGTTCTACAGATTTTCAGTGCTTGGCTTGTTTTTAAACCTCTCCACATTCACATGAAATTAGAACTTTATACTAAGAAGTTACGACTAACAGAGATGGACTCTTGCACTTTTGGTACATGTTTCTCCTCCGGGTCTAAACATGTACTAGTGGAGCAGGTATGGTTATTTCTTCACACAAGTAAAGATTCTTTCCATTTTCTGTTAATCCTCAAGGTTTGTATCCTATATGGGAGCAGCTGATAAGTGGTCCGACTAATGGGCATTGGCTATGAGATTGTAGCCGGGAAATGATCCTAGTCTAAAAGCTGTCCAGTCAACTGCATTCTTTGGATAGTAAGTAAATTAGATGGTAGTGTAGCAGGCTGTCATTTCTCTTATTATTGAATGTTCCAATGCAATATATCTTCATCTCCTATGTGGTAATCAGAGATCCAAATTGATGCTCTGTTGCGCGTCGCACATATGCATGATAAAGATATATAGTCTTTCGGCTTGTTAGTGTTTCATCAAATGTTCCTTGTAAATTAGATGTTAGTCTCACATATTTAGTATATCAGGCCAAAGGTTAGGCATATTTTGATGCAACTTGATTGAAATGAATTAATGAAATGGCTCTTCCCAAGTCCCAAATGTGACACTTATTGGATTGTCTAGAGACAGGTACTATTGTGTTTTATCATGTCTTCAAAGTTACAACTAAATCACTTTCTCTCTATGAGGTGCTTCATGTTTATCTTTATTATCTTCACCTTTTGATTTTAAGAGCTAACACGTGTGCATGCCCGCCCACCAAACGTGGACATATACACACATGATCATTTTGCTAAGACGTAAGTAAGGATCTGGATTGACAGAAGTTAGTTCATGTTCAGGTGTCACCTAAGCGTCTAGGTGCCTTGGTCGCCTTGCATGTAGGCGTGCCTTGGATGTCTTGTTTGTGTTGCCTTGTGTCTAGGGCCCCCTCCAATGCCTTTGGTCGATGCCGTGACAACTATGTACCAAATTCATGTGAAACAACCGTGTGGCATAAATTTTCCTTTTTCTTCCTCTAAACACAGACTGGGTGTAGCTTGGGATCCTCTTCCTAAAACATGTGAGAAATTTTACCCATAGTGAGACAAATAAGTTGATTGTCCTAAATTGCCCCCCCCCCCACCTTTACTTCTTTTTTTTTTTTTTTGGGGGTTAATCTTCCCCCTTTGTTCTTTTTTCTAGGGAAGAAGTTGCTTTGTCATTTGGGGAGGGGGGGCTAGTGCGGAGAAATTGATGAGTAATCAGGCATACTTGGTAGAAAAACAAAACTGTCTATGGTTTCAATTGATCCTGATTTGGTCCAATTCTGATTCAATGTTTTATATGATTGACATTATAGTATCAATTTTTTCTGTGGCGCAGCCGTGCTTGCTACATGGCCCAAAATCATGTGGGTCAACATAATTGTCTGTTTGCTCATCTGTTCTGAGAGATTTCATTGGCCCAATCTTACAGTACTGTTTGTGATGGTTCTGTAATTGGTTGAACCACTCAGCCTGTGAACTGTTGGTTGAGAAGGGTGATGGCCTGACCAAAGTTGGTTGGGTGATGGATTGTCTTGGTGGTGGACGTAATAGATTTAGGATACTTTGGCTTGATTGGTCCATATGGTATGTCAGGTGGACAGCCGGTACTTTATTACAGTCTGTCGTTATAAGCTTATAGCTGATCTGTAGTGGTGCATCAGTTTGCATCAGACACTTATTATAATTAGCTACAACCCGGCAATATTTTTGCATGGATATTTGTGCTCATCCTTGCTTGGAATCTACATGTAGCTGACCTGATTAAGTTGGGTTAAGGTTTTGGATGTTGTTGTTGGCCTATTTAGTTAAAGTTAACTGCTTAGCTATATTTACTTGACCTAGAAACATAGCTCATCTCTGTGTGAACCATACGTACCAAATGCCACCACTGGAGTTTATCATTGGCATGCCACAATAAAATACCTGGGCAATTAATGGTCTTTCAAATTTAAATTTTAAGCATACAGGAAATTCTACTTCTAGATTCTCCTTTACACAGCAAACTTTTGAGCAAAAATGTGTTTTGGAATCTCTGAGTGTTTCTCTAGTCTTAAATGAATAAATCTTCTCAAACTTGTCTATCTCATTTTCGGAATGCAAATTTTTTGGTCTATTGTAGATCTTGAAGTTTGGTAGGTTAACATTTTACAGGGTACAGAAGATGATGTAGTGAATTGGTTACATGGAAATGGTTTGTGGCATTTGGCAAGGGAGCCGTATGAGCCATTATGGATCAAGGGAGGTGGACATTGCAATTTGGAGCTCTGCCCTGATTACATTCGGCATCTGTGCAGATTCATCCGAGAGATGGAGAATAGGACCACGGATATTCGCCTGAAAGAGATGAGGCAAAGACTTTGTCAACCGGTGAAGTCTAATACTACTTGTATCCCTTGTATTAGTAGTAGCAGGTGCTGTAGAGTAAGACTCTGTCGCCTTAGATGGCCTAGATGCCCCAGATGTCCCAGATGCCAAGAATGTCCAAGACCAAGGTGCATTAGATTGTCATTCTGTCGATGTTGTGGGGCTTAACACTGGCATGGAGGGTTGGATTGTTGATTGTTATGTGGAGGGTGAAACATTGATGGGAGGGATTAGATTGGTTTGCGTTTGTACAGAAAATGCTGAAATTTTGACCCTTGTAATGTACACCTTGCAGATGAGAGTGAAATTTGGAAGTAGTAGTGACCCTTTGTGGTAATAAAAGGATTTGTATGGATTTTTTCTGGTATTCACTCTCTTCGTTTCTCCTCTTTTAGTTGTATTGAATACTCATGAACCATGATCAACCTTTTCTGGAGTTATTTTGTTCCCTATATGTGTACCTTTACTTCATGGTAATAGCGTATTTAAGTCAATTTATGGATTAATGTAAATGGGAGCGCTGCTAGTTATATGGTTAATCGGTTTATGTTATCCTGTGACCATTATGCTTCCAATTACCCTTTTTTATTTTTGAGCAGTTTTCTTCGGCCGTGCGGTGAATGAGTATATATTTAGCCACTTTTTATATGAATCGCTAGATTAGGAATAATAGATATGAGCCATTGATACTATTACTGGGTCGAAGTATTGAATACTGTATACTGATATGTAATAGATAGTCATATTTTTGTAACTAAACAAAATAAAGATATCATTAAATGAAAATAAATATCATAATTACGGTCAAAATATTGTTTCTACATACTGTTCTGAGCGGTTTATTCAGAAAATTGACAGTAACCTAGAATAGTGTTAATTGTCGGAGAAAAAGAATATTAGGAAAGGAGATCGTTGATAGATAAAAGAGTGTTGCAGGAGAAGTTGCTCTTCTTCTACTCTCGTCTGTCACAAGGTGAAGAGTGTTGTACCATAAGAAATCTAAATTGTAAGAGGACAAAAATTTCGTTGAGGGAGTGGGAGATTGTTGCCGAATTGTATATGCACGGTAGGTTGAAAATGCAGCAAATCTCTCTCTCTATCTCTACCTTTTACACCCCTATCCCACCAAATATTGTTTTCCAAAACTCTGTTTCTCCTGATATTCCCTATCTCTTAATCATCAAACTCTCATCTCTGCCCCCATTATGTGCAAGTTCCATTTCAATTTCTTCAATACCGGCAAGCCGTGGAGAATATGTGGAAAGAGAAGTGCATCATCCAAGCCCTTAGATTAAGACAATCGCTCAATAGATTCGAATTCTATCTAGTTGGGAAGAATTTTCATGTTGCAAAAGCACTTGTCCTCCCTTAATGATCCAATTTGGAGAAAAAGCTAATCCAAATCTTAACCCTATTCAGCGGTGAAAGTGGTTTTCTAATAGAAGGAAACGGTGAAATATATACCTGTTGCCCAAAATCTTCTTGTGGATTTTTCTCAAGATAATTATCAGTCCTTCAAATACTTCATATGGAAATTCATGACCGCCGTGCTTAATGTCACACCTTGCCTCAAATTGGTTAAGGTATGCGGTACTGGACACCCACATCTAGTCAACATTTCCCTCCAGAATCACAGATGTAATATCTTAATTTCACAAATGCCAGCAAGATCACAACTAAAATTAGAGTACGCTAATAAAATCATACAATAATATCACTGGTGATGTACTAAAATGATAAATTACATTATACAATTTTCATGTCTGTAAACAACCACAAGTTACAATATTAACTACTACATATTCCATAATATATACATCAACAGGAATATTTGAAATAAGAAAAGTGAAGTCCATTAGCATCCTGGTGTCTCGTAGACATGATCCTCAAAACCGCTGCCAAAGTCCACACCTGCCTCAACATCAGTTCCATCATCTAAAAATTACTATCAATGAGGGATGAGCTTCACAAGCCTAGTGAGGAGTGTACATGCAAGTACACGCAAACAAATGATGCAATGCATGCTCAAACAAATTAGATGATGCTCATGATCTAGTTTTAGCATACAATACCTAGCAAACAATTACTAAGTCCAAGATAGGGTATTAGTGCTACTGCAATATAGGTCGTATCCCCGGTCTTGAGAAACCCATCGGTCACCCAATGATACAAGCTAGTTGTGAATCAGGAGCTTGCAGGTTCCAAAAAATCCATCGGTCACCCTGCAAACCCAAGCTGGAGAACAACCACGGTCCCGAAATTCTCCTCGGTCACCCGTACTATGGGACATGTAGCCACGGTCCTGAAAAACCCATCGGTCCCCCATGCTGCATCACCATCCCCTAAGATTAGGTAGTACCTAACCACCCCCACTGGCATGGGGTGTAGCACCAGAGTCTATGAATCCTAACCAGATGTAATCCATATGCATTTATCGATGGCCATCACTATAATATCGTCCTCTGAGCCCACGGTACCGGATCCTCCCCCCCTTGGCCACACCGTGCCTCAGACCATTGATGTTACAGCCATTGCCACTCATCGCACATCATACAACACACATCCTCTGACCTCTAGACCCACGGTACCGGAAAGAACCTCGGCCACATCGTGCCCTAGATCATCAATATCACAGTTACAACTGTAGACCTCATCCACAGAACCACAATCACTTACCTCAATTACCTCTGCATTCCAGAACCATTTCAAGCTTCATCCTTCCATACTCACAGGTTAACAGTAAAAATAATAGAAGAGTAGCAGTTTAATTATATCACAATCACAAGATAACAATATACATACACAATGTCACAATTCACACACATATGTATGATCCACACAAAATAGAAAATAATGCAAAAACACTTCGTAAAATTAAGTCAAACACCCACTTACCTCATAACCCAAATCACAAGTGCGATAGGATTCTTGTAATCAACGTCGTATCCTCGTCCGATTGTTTTAGGTTCCTAAACCAATGTGTATCATTTTTGTTCAACATTTATACACCTAATATGAGTCTATATAGGTTCACTGCTGGACCCAAAATGACTTCCAACAGCCCCATGTATTAACCCAATTAAAGTCTCGAAAAAACCCTTGAACTACCCCTACCAATAGGGTTAATTTGGGTAAAAGTTTGGAAACATGACCCACAAGGGGTAGGGTTCTAACCAGCCAAAATAGGGGCTGATTGGGCTTAAAGCACCCCAATCGATGGGGACAACTGGTTGGCCTCTTGCCCAACCAATGGGAGAGAATCTGTAGAAATTTCTGCACTCCTAGAGGTTGTTCTACGGATTTCCTTGGGTTGGGCTGCTCATGGCCAATGGGTAGGCCTTAACAACATATGGAAGGTTACCTAATGCCTCTAGGGTCATTCCACAACCCCTAAAACCATCAATTACAGCAATAAAAATTATGCATAGCATTATACTATCTCATTCTTACAAAAATTTCATGTTTAAACCCAAATCGGATAAATTGAAGGGCTGATTCAATTTTTTCCCAAAATTCATCATTCCATCAAAGTCTACTGTATGGAATTCCATACAGTAACTCCAGCGTAATTCCTCTTCCAATTAAGAGAGATAATGGGTCACTGAGAAGGAATTAACCTAGTTAATCTAAATTCCCCAAATTTGAAATCAAATAAAATTCTGCCTGCTCTTTTCTGTAGGATTCTTACCAAATTCCTTCTCAATTCGGTCCCAATTATACTAACATATCCTTGTATAAAAAAAGCCCTAAGATTCAGGGCTCCCAGAGATGTGTCAATATTAAATTGAAGCCCTAAACCCCTACTAGGGTTAGGAATTCTTCCACTGAGTACTAAATCAGTACATAGGGGCTTAATTTGTCCCTAATTTACTGAAATTCATAACCTTGCATGCTTCTATCCTAAATAACCTAATTGAATTCAGAGGAATAAGAGGGTATCAGCCATACCTTAGGTGCAACGGCCCTAATCCGCAATTCCCTTCCTTCCTTTTCTCTTCATCTTCTTCTTTCTCTTTTGCTTTCTATCCACCAAATTTTGCAGCAGCAAAATAGGGTGAAACAGCTGCCCTAAAACAAATATATCTTAGCCAAAATAGACCTTAGGGTCTTTTTGGCTGAAATACTTAATTTCTAAAATCAATTCTCAAAATTACTTCTAAAACCTACAACTATTTAAAATTTAATTCCCTTTCATAGGCCCCACTAAACACTAACCTATTAGGTTGTGTTTGATAAACATGAGGACCCCTCCAGTGGGTGGGTACTAGGCTCGGGGTGTAGGCATATGGGCCCCACACAGAAAAACCAATTTTCTCGGCATTCTGCTGGTCGGTTGGCAACAGGGTATCCCGTTGGTTTGCCCATTTTTAGTCCATTTACTATCCTAACCTTTGGGTTCCTGAGTCCACCCAATGTAGGATTGATCCCACTCCTTTTTGGTTATTTTGTGCTCCTTCCTTGGCCAATGAATCAGCCAAATTCTCTCTTGCTACATGTACATATGAGTCCATAACAGAGCAACCTTCTTTCTTATGCCAATTGGGCTATAAGACTGAGGTGATCAGCTGCTTCCAGTTTAGGGTGTTACAATTTCCCCGCTCCTTACAAAAATTTCGTCCTCGAAATTTGTGGAGTTGCTCATCTTCGAGGATCAATCCCATCCACTTTAACATCACTCTTATCCAATGCAACATTGAACTTCCACTCAGTGTTACTAACATGGCCACATGTCGTAGTAGTAGTGACTAATTTCAGCAACATACATTAACACACCTATTGGCCATATTGATCCCTTATCCATTCATGTCCTTAATTCCTCGAGAACTGTGAAATCCACATTCTTTTCTTTTTCTTACTCATTACACATACAATTATTACTTCTATCTCTCCAATGTATCCTACGAAGGTACTTAGATCTGATCTCTGTAAAGATTCATAATGTCTTAGAATTTCACATTGATTCTGTATTAGTTGATCCATATTTTCACTTTCGTCACTCTCTGAGAACCATACCTTTGGATTCCATTTCCTTATTATTTTCATATCATTTCTCCCAAGTCAAACTATTAATCATTTTATAATATATCCCCTTTTTCTCTCTCTGTCTCTCTTTTTTTTTTAATAGTTTCCACCAAATACCCAAGATAATATTCCATCATTTACTTGGCTTCCGTCTTTATGAAATCAAACTTCCATCCCTCCAGTCACATTGTTTGACCTCACACTACATTCAAGCATGCTAAGTGTTCGAGATTTTAAAATGTAACCGAAAGCGTACGGATCAGTGTAGCTACGGGTCCAACACAGGGAGAGCAGTCATTTTATTTTATTTTCTTCTTTTAATAATGATAAGTGAACTAATTAATGGTTGTGACCTAATTCTAATTACCGTCCTAAACATATGTATCTAAAATAACGTCCTAACCATTCGTCATCTAAGAATTTAAAGACGCAAGCCACGTAATTAAAATTAAATAAATAAATAAATGAAAATAAACAACCCACACAATTAAAAAAATAATAATAAAGGAAAAAAATGCTAAAATAAAAATAAAGTAAAAGAAAGGAGATAAAGCTCGAGAGAGACTCACAAGTAGGTTTCTCTACTTAGCCCGAGGGATGTATCATAATATGAGCTTCCCTACTTGACCAGAGAGTCACTCTTACAAGGGTTACGCTACTTGGCTTTATGGAAAGGGAGACAATTAACATAAAAACAATAAAATGATGGTTCTATGGCTAGGAGGGGCAAAGCCAACACATAAGCTAACCATGAACCTTGGGAGAAAGGAATAGCAATAATGTAATGACTGAAATTAAAATCCTAAATTAAGAAAGAAAGGGTAGTCAGAAGAGGGAATGAGAGGGGGGAGAGAAGACTACTGAAGGAGCCTACTTACTTGAACTTCAACCTTTGAACTGAAAACTTGATCGATTTGAGATACTATCAGTACTAAAAACCAGATCTGGAATAAACCAAACCTGAAGAAAAAAAAAATTGAACTTGAAAGACATGCTTCATAGCTTGTTGTTCTTGTCACCTAGAACTAAGCCTAGAACTAGAACTTGAAAATTACAACTTCAATTGCTTAAACAATAAAAATAAAAGACTGAATCAAAAATAAAAGTGCTTGCATTAATTGAATAAAAAGAACTTACAAAAGTGTTTGAAGTATAAACCTAGAACTAGAGCTAGAGAAAGAGATAGAACAACTAAAAAAAAACCCTAGAAAAAGAATGAAGAGCCTCCTCCCTTTGTGTTAATTCTATTATATAGAGAATGGGGGAGGGAAGCCAAAGATTTTAGCTTCTAAAAAAAAGATTTTTTTTATCTTGTTGATGAGGTGGAGGAGAGAGAAGATAGAGAATTGTAGGAAGTAGGGAATCTCCAACAATTTTGCATCATTTTTCCTTCTTTTTTTAAAAATGTTTTTTCTCTCTCTTCTTCAAACGTGGGCAGCATCTTGGAAGATTTTTTTTTTTCCCTTTCCTATTTTTTCTCTCTTTTTTCTATTTTTCTCTTTATTTCCTTATTTCTCTCTCCTCTTGCAAGAAACCCTTTGGCTGCCCTCCTTTGAGTGATGAGTAGGAAAGAGAAAATCTTCCAAAATAAAAACCTCAACAAAATGGCAGTTAAGAGATTCGAACTTGAGACCTCTTAATAAGCAAGGGATTTTGCACACCACAACTCACCAACTACGCTAGGTAGTTGTTGTTATCAAAAATGAATCTTCAATCACTTAAGGATGTGTTCCATCGATCCTTGTTGGCATTTGGAATATTTCTTATATCCTTGGGACAACTGCAGATGGGCTAGTTCTGCATTTTAGTTCAGTTCTGTCCATTATTCTTTTTCTGGCCCGAAAAGAATAATCACTTGTACGGTTAACCAAACGAATGTGTACTTACAATTGAACACATCCATCTTGCTCAGAATTTTGTTCTCTTTGCAACCATAGAAAGAAATAGGACCTCTTTATGTGTAAAATTGGAGATATAGCACCTAATAGTCCTTAAGGCATTGAAAATATAAAACTTGCAAAAAGAGAGTAAAACCCAGGATAACTCCATTCTAAATATGTAAAATACATGTTTTACTACACTAGATTTCACACGTAAATGTGCTCATCAGGATTCCCCCACACTTAGACTTTGCTATTCCTCGAGCAAAAACAAAAGAAAAAGAATAAAAACAAAAAAAAACCTAACTCACTTTCGTAGGAATTACGGTTGCACTTAGCATGTGCAACAAACCTTTAAACCCCTAGGTCACCCCTAGTGGATGAATTGTGTCTCGTTGATGTTTGCAGTGGATATACACCCAAAATTTAGAATAAACAAATCCCAACCTTGGCTAAAGGTAAGGCCCATGCCGATCTGGAGCAAAGATAATTTTTCTTACAAGGGACCCCCACACTTGAACTTTTATTATCCTTTGTCAATTCCAAGCACTACCATATTTCTTAATTTGAAACTCACCTCGTCTCTTTCAAAACATCCTTATCTTAAGGTACAACCACTTGTGAAGAAATAAAGAACCAATGACTAAGGCATTGGAGTGTTTTTTACCAAAACATATTACCAAGCATTAATGACATTTGCACATTTTTTTCCTCATTTTTTCGCTTAATAAACTCTATTCTACTCCACTACTTTTGACCTGAATGACATGGTGGAGCAAACACTAGACACCCAAGTTACCATGTAGCTTCACTTTTTGCATATGCCCACAAAGACAGTGATGCTAGAGTTCCTTCAGAAGTTTCCTCCCAAAGATTTTCGATCAAGACACCATGCTTTCTGAGGCGCAATGACCTGTTTAGTTCAAAGGGAATCAACTCTTATTCTTCTTTATACATCATTTCACATTTCATTTAAAATTGTGCATATGTTAACTCATGCTAAGTTAAAAAGAAAGTCTCAACTCCAACTCAAAAGTACAAGGAACACATAGACTTACATCTGGTCCAACACCATAAAACAAGGGTCTCTTATATTTCAAAAGAAAGTCCCATATCAAGACACATGCTTGTTTCTTTCTTCTCAATAGGGTTTTTATACGTTCAAAATGGGTACCTTAATCAAAACTTTTATTTTCATATATTAAGCAACTGAATGGTATGATTATTAGCCAAAAGCCAAAGTAGGATTTCATTCTTTAGCAAGCTCAAAAAAACAAAACGAAAAACAAATAAAACAAAGTGAAAAAATAAAAAATTGGTTTCCCTCCCCCACACTTAAGTCATGCAATGTCCTCAATGCATGGAAAGAATTAAAAGTGAAGACAATGCAAGGGGGTCATACCTGATTAAAAGTTAATCATCAGTGTAAAGAGGTTCATGGAGATCTATGACCTCTTCACTACCAGTAGTAGGAAACTCGAGCAACGGTTTCAAACGCTGACCATTAACCTTTGAAATTACCCCTGTTCTTGGATTCAAAATCTCCATAGCCCCATGGGGACATATATTATGGACAATAAATGGACCATCCCATCAGGATCTAAGCTTACCAGGGAAAAAATATAATCGAGAGTTGTACAATAAGACCTTATCACCAATTACAAAAGATTTGCACAGAACATGCTTATCATGGAAAGTTTTGCTCTTTTCCTTGTAAATCCTAAAACTTTCATAGCATCATTCCTAAGTTCCTCCAACTCAGATAGTTGGAGCCTATGATGAATTCTCTCATCAAACAAATCAAAGTTGAGCTTCTTGATGGCCCAATGCTTACGATTGGGATTAATAGTTTTCTCCAAGATTTGTTTGATCTGCCTATTAGACACCTCCACTTGACCACTAGTTTGGGGGTAATAAGGGGTAGATAACTTATGGGTGATCCTAAACTTTTTCATTAAGGCTTCAAAAGGCCGATTATAAAAATGAGTACCCTTATCACTAATTATTGCATGTGGTGCACCAAAGCGGGAAAAAATATTCTTTTTGAGAAACTGGACCACCACTTTGTGGTCATTAGATTTATAAGGTATGATCTCTATCCACTTAGAAACATAATCAATGACCAAATGTATGTACAAATTTTCAAAGGAATTAGGGAATGGTCCCATAAAATCGATGCCCCAGACATCAAAGATCTCAACTATCAAAATAGGGTTGAAGGGAATCATGTTCCTCTATTGATACAGCCAAAAGACTGGCAGGTGGAACAAGCCTTACAAAAATTGAAAGCATCTCTATAAAGAGTGGGCCAATAAGATCCACTTTGGAGAACCTTTGTGGCAGCCTTCTTAGGTCCAAAGTGTCCACCACATGCATGATCATGACAAAAAGAGAGAATGGAATGTTGTTCATCATCAGGAACACATCGTCAGACAATCTGATCCGGACATATCTTAAACAAATAAGGATCATCTCAGAAAAAGTGCTAAACTTAGGAATGAAACCTATACTTATCTTGGGTGGACTAGTGATCCAGAGTCACACCTGGAACTAAGAAGTTGACAATGTCAACAAACATTGTTCACTGGACATTGTAAATAATTATTCATCTGGAAAGTTCTAGTTGACTGGAGAATTGACAGTCAAAGAATTGAGAAGCCGAGATAAATGGTCTGCAACTAGGTTTTCAACTCCTTTTTTATCCCTAATTTCTAAATCAAACTCTTGCAAAAGTAAAACCCACCTAATGAGACAGGCTTTGGCATCTTTCTTCTGAACTAGATATCTGAGAGCAGAATGATCAGTATACACCACCACATGTGAACCAACTAAGTAAGACCAAAATTTTTCTAATGCAAACACAACAACTAAAAATTCTTTTTCAGTGGTTGTATAATTGAATTGTGCATCATTTAAGGTCCGTAAATGACAGTGGGTAACTTATTAATCCTTTGACTCAAAACTGCTTCTATGTTAAAATCCGAAGCATCACACATTAGTTCAAAAGGTTCAGTCCAAACAAGTGGTTGAACAATGGGTGCATTGGTCAACTCTTTCTTAAGTTGTTTGAAGGATTCTAGGCACTCTTTAGAAAACTCAAAAGTTTGAACTTTGGTAAGTAATGAAGTGAGAGGTTGGGCTAACTGACTAAAGTTCTTAATAAACCTTCTGTAGAAGCCCGTATGCCCTAGAAAAGATCGGATGTCCTTAACAGATTGAGGTGGTAAATTATCAATTAAATCCATTTTGGATCTATCTACTCTAATTCCCTCCTTGGATATTACATGGCCTAAAACAATACCAGATTTAACCATGAAATGGCATTTCTCTCCATTCAAAAACAAATTCTTAGATATGCACATTTTCAAAACTAGAGAAGGATGATGGAGACATTCAGAATAGGAATTTTCATGAATTGAAAAGTCATTTATAAATACTTCTAAGAATTTTTTGACCATGTCAGAATAGATGCTCATCATGCATTGTTGGAATGTAGCCGAGGCATTGCAAAGCTCAAAGGGCATATGCCTGTAAGCAAATGTTCCATATGGGCATATAAAAGTGATCTTATGTTGGTCCTTTAAAGCAATTGGGATCTGGTTATAGTCGGAATATCTATCAAGAAAATAATAGTATTTATGTCTAGCTAACCTCTCTAGTATTTGGTCAATGAATGGCAATGGGAAGTGGTCCTTCCAAGTAGCCACATTAAGTTTCCTGTAGTCTATGCACACTCTCCACCTTGATTGGACACGGGTTAGAATTAGTTTATTATTAGCATTAGGAACTACAGTCACCCCAGACTTCTTAGGCACTACATGAACTGAGCTTACCCATTGGCTATCAGAAATAGGATAAATTATTCTATGATCTAAGCACTTTAGGATCTCTTTCTTAATGGCTTCCATCATCACTGGGTTAGCTCTTCTTTGGGGTTCCGTGGATGGTTTGAAATCTTCTATAAAATGTATATGATGTTGCACAATAGAAGGGCTTATACCCTTGATATCAGCCATGGTCCAACCTAGGGCTTCCTTATTATCTTTTAACTCTTTAAATAATTCCTCTTCCTGGCTAGAAGTCAAATTTGAAGAAATTATTATAAGAAGAGTCTTGTTAGGCCCTAGGAAAGCATACCTCAAATTAGATGGCAACTTCTTAACATCTAGCTTAGGGGACTCAACTATGGAAGGTTTGGAAATAGAATTGAAAAGGGGTCCTAAGGGCTCCACAGGTGTGTGAAGACTCAAGACTTCAAAAAAGAAATTTTTACTATCATCATCCAACTCATCCATACACTCTTGGAATTCTGAATGAAAATCAATATCAAAGTTGGTAACTAAATCATCAGAAAAATCTAAAAAATCCTCAAGCATATTGATCTCTTCTTCCATATGTGGTTGCTTGCCTATCCTAAACATGTTAAACTCAATAGTTTGGTTACTAAAAGATAACCTTAGGAAACCATTCCGGCAGTTGATTAATGCATTACTGGTAGCCAAGAATGGTATTCCTAAAATTATTGGGATCTCATCCTTGGTTGAGAAGGGCTTGGTATCTAACACAATGAAATCAATAGGGAAAATAAGTTCTCCTACCTTTAGTAAGACATCCTCAACCATCCCTTTTCAGAATCTTAACAGACCTATCTGCCAACTGAAGAGTAGTTCTAGTGGCTTTCAATTCTTCCAATCCTAGTTGCTTGTATACATAGTAAGCTAAAAGATTCACACTTGCACCAAGGTCAATTAAGGCATGCTCAATGTAATTGTTGCCTATGACACAAGATATAGTAGGGCTCCTTGGATCCTTATACTTGGCTGCTATAGGCTGGGTAATTATGGAACTATTGTTATCTGTCAAGAACGTTTTTTTGGGCACATTAGTGATACGTTTGTGAGTGCACAAATCTTTCAGTACCTTTACATAGGCAGGGATCTGAGATATAGCATCCAAAAGAGGGATGTTCAATTCTATCTTTTTGAAGACTTCAAAAATTTTATCCATGGAAGCAATCTTCTTTTTGTTTACTAAGCAATTAGGAAATGGGACAGGAGGAACATAAGGACTGTTAGGGATTTGGCCTTTTTCAAAAGAATCATTTTTGGTTTCCTCAACCAAATCATTTTTAATTTCAAAGAATCTTTAGGTTCATCAAACGAACCTAGAACAAGAGGCACACTTGTGTCCTCAACTGAGGAGAGTTAACAGGAGTAATAGATGGAAAAGATTTAGGAACGCTCTGTTGGTACTCTCTATCACTCCTAAAGGCATAAACAACATTACATTGGTTAAAGGGCCCTTGTTGGGTCTGACTTTGTACTATATTCAGTGGTGCATTAGTTGGTGTTTGTAAACTAATAGGCTGATGATGCCTAGGGTTAGGCTATGGTTGACTGGGTAAAGTTCCTTTCTCCCTCTCACACATAACTAAGACAACTTAGATGAGTTCTCTCGTAAGATTTTGATGGCTTGTCATGAGGAGGGCCATATTTTTTTTTCAAGTCACTTATTCTACTTGCCTCTTCAGTATTGGTAAACTCAGGGGATTGCTGATAAGATGATAGGAGAGGGGCCCTAGGAAAACTAGCATGAGGTCCTACATTTGACCTAGGAAAAGTATTTTAGGAAAAAGATTGTTATGCAAAGGGAGGCCTTTGGAGTCCAGGTTGACCTTGATTATGGAAATTGAAAGGCCCTGCTTGGTTTCCCTGATTCCAGGAGAAATTTGGGTGATTTCTCCATCATAGATTGTAAGTGTATTATTCTGGTATAAGGCATAAACACTATCATTAGAAGTGCCCCTAGAGGTGTTGGGGCATTCTTTTATGACATGTCTAAGGGACTGGCACCAAGCACAATTCTTAACCAAATTGACTGATGATGGCTCTCTAGGAACAATAACCTCAATCCTCTTGATTAGGCTATCCAAATGGGCTTCTTGGCTACTATCCCATCCATAAAATATCCTTTCTCTCCTATGGTTCTTTCACTCTCTTGGGTTGATTCCCACTCACGGGTTTTGTTAGCTAAGTCAAGTAAGAATTCCCATGCGTTTCCTTCATCTGTAAAGGATGTGAATCCCTCAGGGCACATAGACTATCATTTGTTTAGTTGGGTAATCAATACCCTCATAAATTATTTGACATAAATGCCATAAGTCTAGGCCATGGCGAGGGCATTCTTGGAGTAGATCCTTGAATCTCTCCGTAAGTTTGGAAAAGGACTCATTAGGCTTTTGCCTAAACTGAAGGATATCACTTCTAAGCTTATTGGTCTTATGAGTTGGGAAAAACTTTTTAAGGAAGACAACTGTGAATTGTTCCCATGAGGTTATGGAATTTGTGAGTAACCCATACAACCACTTCTTAGCTTGGTCTTTCAATGCAAAAGTGATAAATCTAAGCTTAACAACATCATCAGAAAGTTGTTGGATCTTAATTAGAACACATACCTCTTCGAATTCTCTTAGAAATAGGTATGCATCCTCAGAGGTCAACCCATGGAAGTGGGGCAACATAGTGATGTATTGAGATTTGAGTCCAAAATTATTACCCTGGGCTTATGGTAGAACTGTGCAGGAAGGTTGGGTTGTTCTAGTGGGGTAGAACCTATCTTTCAGAGATTTAGGTGAGGGTTTTGTTGTTGGTCTCCCATATTGAAGGGTTTTAAAGAGAACAAATGTATAAGGTCACTACTTATTGGATCTTTTCTTTCTAATTGATTGTTAGTATTACGTACCCACCTAACACTCATGTAACAAAAAACTACCCACAACTAGAGTAAGACAAGCACAAAAGAATATATAGCAAAACTTTTTTTTTATGATTATTTATTTATTTATTATTTTTAGGTTTTTTTTTTTTGCTTTTTGGGAGCTTGTTGGCAGGGATTCGGGGTTGCTCAGGTCAATTCCTGAGGTACTACTACAAGGTGAAACCTGTCTTTATCATACTATGAGGCATGACGACGTCTACCGATACAAATATTATTGCAAGTTGTTCTTCTCAGGAATTCAATAAAAGAAAAAGAAAAAACAAAACAAAACAAACAAAGCACTCCGATTTACCAAAAGAAAGCGGAAAATAACATGGAACTGTCTCCCCGGTAACAATGCCAAAAACTTATTTGAGATTTTAAAATGTAACCGCAAGTGTACAGATCAGTGTAGCTACGGGTCGAACACAGGGAGAGCGGTCACTTTATTATTATTATTTTTTTGCTTCTTTTGATAATGCAAAAGTGAACCGATTAATGGTTGTGATCTATTTCTAATTATCATCCTAAACATATGTATCTAAAATAACGTCCTAACCATTCGTCATCTAAGAATTTAAAGACGTAAGCCACGCAATTAAAATTAAATAAATAAATAACTGAAAATAAACAACCCACGCAATTAAAAATAATAATAATAAAAGAAAAAAATACTAAAATAAAAATAAAGTAAAAAAAAAGGGGATAAAGCTAGAGAGAGAATCACTAGTAGGTTTCTCTCCTTAACCCAAGGAATGCATCATAATATGAGCTTCCCTACTTGACCAGAGAGTCACTCTTATAAGGGTTACTCTACTTGGCTTTAGGGAAAGGGAGACAATTAAAATAAAAACAATAAAATGATGGTTCTATGGTTAGGAGGGGTAAAGCCAACACATACACTAGTTATGAACCTTGGGGGAAAGGGATAGCAATAATGTAACGACTGAAATTAAAATCCTAAATTAAGAAAGAAAGGGTAGTCATAAGAGGGAATGAGAGGGGGGAGAGAAGACTACTGAATGAGCCAACTTACTTGAACTTCAACCCTTGAACTGAAAACTTGATCAATTTGAGTAACCAGTACTAAAATCCAGATCTGAAATAAATCAAATCTGAAATTTCTAGTACTAGAGAAAACAAATCTGAAGAAAAAAAAATTGAACTTAAAAGACATGCTTCATAGCTTGTTCTTGTCACCTAGAACTGAGCTTAGAATTAAAACGTGAAAATTACAACTTCATTGCTTAAACAATAAAAATAAAAGACTAAACAAAAAACAAAAGTTCTTGCATTAATTGAATAAAAAGATCTTACAAACGTGTTTAAAGCATAAAGCTAGAGAAAGAGAAAACTAAAAAAAGAGATTGAGCAACTAAAAAAAAAACCCTAGAAGAAGAATGAAGTGCCTCCTCCCCTTATGTTAATTCTATTATATAGAGAATGTGGGATGGAAGCTAAAGATTTTAGCTTCTAAAAAAAAAATCTTTTTTTTATCTTGTTGATGAGGTGGAGGAG
The DNA here is from genome assembly GCF_013358625.1 of Macadamia integrifolia. Taxonomy (NCBI): domain Eukaryota; kingdom Viridiplantae; phylum Streptophyta; class Magnoliopsida; order Proteales; family Proteaceae; genus Macadamia; species Macadamia integrifolia. The sequence goes on from NC_056564.1 coordinate 29,128,388, forward strand.
AGAGAGGATAGAGAATTGTAGGTAGGGAATCTCCAACGATTTTGCTTTCTTTTTCCTTCTTTTTTTTTATTTTTTTCTCTCTCTTCTTCAAACGTGGGTAGCATCTTGGATGATTTTTTTAATTATTTTTTTTTCATTTTTTTCCCTTTTCTCATTTTTTTATTTTTCTCTTTATTTCCTTATTTCTCTCTCCTCTTACATAAGAGGTTTGAACCTCCTTTGAGTGAACCACCATTGAGGTTTGGCCGACCTCCTTTGAGTGATGAGTAGGAAATAGAAAATCTTCTAAAATAAAAACCTCAACAAAATGGCAGCTAAGAGGTTTGAACTTGATACCTCCTAATAAGCAAGGGATTTTGCACACCACAACTGACCGACTACGCTAGGTAGTTGTTACCGAAAATGAATCTTCAATCACTTAAGGATGTGGTCCATCGATCCTTGTTGGCATTTAAAATATTTCTTATACCCTTAGGACAACTGCAGATGGGCTGGTTCTGCATCTCGGTTCAGTTCTGATCCATTATTCTTTTTCTGGCCTGAAAAAAATAATCACTTGTATGGTTGACCAAATGAATGTGTACCTGCAATTGAATACATCCATCTTGCTTAGAATTTCATCCTCTTCACAATCATAAAAAGAAATAGGACCTCCTTACGTGTAAAATTGGAGATATAGCACCCGATAGTCCTTAAGGCCTTGAAAATATAAAACCTGTAAAAAGAGAATAAAACCCAAGGTAGCTCCATTCTAAACATGTACAATGCATGTTTTACTACACTAGATTTCACACATAAATGTGCTCATCACTAAGTATTCTCATTATTCCACCAATGTCCTATTATCCACAATCCACTATAATTCAAAATTTAGATTATCACAATTCCAAGTATCATGCTTTAACTTTCATATCCTTTTTTCTCATACTCAGACATATATTAAATGATCATGTCATTCAGATCCTCAATGGTCCATAATGTTTTCTCACATTTTTACCTCATAAATTAATTTTCTTTTCCTTAGTCACCCATACAACTTAATCTCAGGCCTACTCACTTTGTTCTATTATCATTCTCACTATTCCACATTTTTTATACTGACCTTGTCATTCCAATCCAGTATTACTATAGATCAATCTCGCATCTATTGGGTGGCACAAAATTTTAGATATCAGCTAACTAATTCATCTGTCATTTTGGTAGTTACGGGCAAGGTCACCGTGAATACTGTTCTTAATCAATATAACTACAGATGAACTTGTCCTTGCCCTTTTTCACTACTCAAGAACAGTCGGTGAAGCAAAGGGGTCATGTCTGGAAATCATTGTGTGATATTAGTTATAATGAGACTGGCACCATTCTATTCCTTTTCCAAATCTTACACACATGATGCAACTTTCATGTTTAGGTCATGGCGAAGTCCAAGTATGCTTCGCAACCCTTGCCTAACACCTTCATCACTTTACTTTCTTGGGTAGTAAGTCTGTACATCACACACAATCTCTGTAGGGTAGGAGCCACTCCTTGTCTAACTCAATCATTAAACTCCTTTAGGTCTAACTTGCTCAATTAAGTTATCAAGTCTCGTCCAATTAAGTGGATGGAACACAATAACTCGTATCCCCACTAGTAGGATACTAGACTCTTTAACTTTGAGACACTTTGACAGTATGGAATGTAGATACAACAAACAGAAGGCATTAGGTTCCAATAATGCTCATAAGGTTATTAAATAACTAAGATATGTTAGGTACAACAATGCATGTGAGGATTTCATCAATGTCAACAGCGTACCTGTGACTACCTCATATGTAGCCTTAGCCTCTTTTGCTCTTATCTTCAAATGCTTCTTCTTGCATTCTAATGCCTTACTGTTGATGTTGAGAGTTCCACATATGAGTCGACTAACTTCTTCTGTAGACACTGTCTAGCTATATGCCCAAATTATTCACATATATAACATTGTTTCGTCTATAAACATGATCTAGACTTATGTCCATGTTGTTTACATATAAAGCACCACTTCTTCTGTAGACCCACTTGCTGAGGTTTTGGTGCTACTGGCCTATGATGTTGTGATACTTGGCCAACTTTTGGTCTATTAATTTGTGGCGTGTAATTAAAGTAGTACAAGGTATTTCAACTACTCTATTGTAACCTCTGGTAGTAGATGGTGTCTTTGCTCTTCTTGCTCCTTGAGCTTGAAATTTTTCTCTTTGTTTATCTTCTGTGGACTTGGCTATTTGAACCACTTTTGCATATGTCTGAAGGTGATGTGCAATTAGCAGTGCTCCAATACTAGTGCTCAAGCCCTTCTTAAACTTTTTGGCCTTGGCTCTGTCAGTCTTCATGTGTTCTAGTGCAAAGTAATATGGAGCTTCAAACTGTTGTTGATACTCAATGACAGATTTTGGCCCTTGTGTCAAAGCTATAAATTCTGCCTCCCTCCTATCTCTAACACTTTCAGGGAAGTAGTTTCCAAAGAAAACTTCAATAAATTGATCCCAAGTTGGTTTGGGATGAGTGGCCAGCAATATAGGTCTTATAGCCTTCCACCCAGCATGTGCTTCATCTTGCAGTTGGTAACTGGTACATAAAATCTTTTGCTCATCTGTGCACCCCAATACTGTAAAAGTTTTCTCAACACCCTCTATCCATTTAACTAGTGCCAATAGGTCATGGGTCACTCCACTGAAATGAGGGGGCTAGTACTTCTGAAATTTCTCCATTAACTTGGAGTTATCTAACCAGATTGGTGCAAGTGGTTGTGTATCTGATGTATGCTACCTGGGTGGTCTCACTAGTACTGGTATTGCCTGAGATGACTGACCATTGGCTGAAAACCCCAAACCCCAAACCCTAAACCCTAAACCCTAAATTCTAAACCCTAAACCCCAAATCCCTAAACCTTAAAACCTAATCTGGATTTTTGAAATTCAGCAAAGAGCTGCGGCTATCTTAGTCATCATGTTGCTATGTTGTTGCTGGATTTCTTGCACCACATTACTGACCATGGAAAACACATCCTGAGTTGTTATCACAGATGGTGTAAGAGGTGGTACAGGTGATGCATCTGTTATCCCATCTTCACCCTCATGCTCAACTTCATATGAAGGGGAAAGAGTTGGGCAGGGCTGTTCTTCAGCCCAAACAATGGAGAGGGTGGATGGTTTGAGGTTGGACTATGTTCAGCCGCTGATGAAATGTAAAGCAGTAGCTAAGTCTCCTACTTCATTGATGAAGGAAGGGGTCAAAAGGTGGGAGAAAGCTTTGGTGGGGGCATTTCTTGTGTAGGAGACCTCCATTTTCAATTACCAAAGAGATTCTGCTTAAACAGTGGAGCTTTCTGGTCATGTGGAGATGTCTATATTAGAAAGTGGAGTTTTCATTTTTCGATTCAATGAGGAGGATCGGTTGAAGGTGTGGGAAGGTGGTCCATGGTTTGTTAACGGATTTGCATCTAAGCTAGTCTCCTAGGGTGTGCACTAAAAATTATGCAATTATCTTGAAATTTTTAAATGTAATACTAATTTTATTACCTTGCCTAATTTACCATTTCATTATTGGACTGTGGAGGCTCTGAGATCTGTTGGGAGTGTTGTTGGCAAAGCCATCACACTAGACATGTACTTCCAGTCAGCCTAACCCTCCAAGATCACAGATGCAGTACCTTAATTTTAAAAATGCCACCAAGAACACAACTAAAATCAGAATATGCTAATAAAATCATACAATAATACCATTGGTGATATACTAAAATGATAAATTATATTATACAAATTTCATGTCTGTAAACAACTACCAGTTATAATATTACCTACTACACATTCCATAATATATACATCAATAGGAATATCTGAAATAAGATGAGTGAAGTCAATCAACATCTTGGTGTCTTGTAGACATAATCCTCACAACCGCTGTCAAAATCTAATTTTGCCATAGCACCGGTTCCACCATCAAAAATAGTAATTAACGAGGGGTGAGCTTCACAAGCCCAGTAAGGGGTGTACATGATAGCACACACAAACAAATGATGCAATGCATGCTTAAACAAATTAGATGATGCTCATGATCCAGTTTTAACACACAATACCTAGTAAACAATTACTAAGTCCAAGATAGGGAATCAGTGCTACTGCAACATAGGTTGTATCCTTGGTCTTGAAAAATCCATTGGTCACCCAGTGATACGACCTAGTTGTGAATCAGGAGCCTGCAGGTCCTGAATAACCCATCGTCACCCCCGCAAATCCCAAATGGGTAATCCCGCCCTACAGTCTAGATCTTGAAAAATCCATCGATCACCCAAGCTGTAGAACAGTCATAGTCTCGAAAATCCCCTTGGTCACCTATGCTGTGGAGCATGCAGCCACAGTCCCAAAAAACCCATCGGTCTCCCGTGCTGCATCTCCATCCCCTGAGATTAGCCAGTACCTAACCCCTTACTGGCAAGGGTTGTAGCACCAGGATTTGTGAATCCTAATCAGATGCAATCTATATTCATTCATACCAATCCATACATCAGTGGCCATCACTGTAATACCATCCTCTGAGCCGATGGTGTCGGATCCTCCCCCTCGGTCACACCGTGCCTCAGACCGTCAATGTTACAACCATTGCCACTCATCACACATCATATAACACACATCCTCTGACCTCTAGGCCCATGGTACTAGAAAGAACCTTAGCTACACCGTGCCCCAGACCGGCAGAGCCATAGTCATAATTGTACTATTGACCTTTGGGCCCATGGTACCGGAAAGAACCTTGGCCACACCATGCCTCAGACTGTCAATTTCACAGTTACAACTGTAGACCTCATCCACAAAACCACAATCACTTATCTCTACATTCCGGAACCATACCCATAGGTTACCAATAAAAATAACAGAAGAGTAGCAATTCAATTATGTCACAATCACAAGTTAACAATATGCATACACAATGTCACAATTCACACATATATTCATGATCCACACAAAATAGAAAAGAATGTAAAAACACTCCGTAAAATAAAGTCAAACACCCACTCACCTCAAAATCCAAATCAAAGTGCGATAGAATTCCCGCAATCAACGTCATATCCTCGCCCGATTGTTTTAGGTTCCTAAACCAATGTGTATGTTTGTTGAACATTTATACACCTAATATGATTATGTATAGATTCACTACTAAACCCAAAATGACTTCCAACAGCCCCATGTATTGACCTAATTAAAGTCTCGAAAAAGTCCTTGAACTACCCCTACCTATAGGGTTAATTTGGGTAAAAGTTAGGAAACATGATCCTCAAGGGGTAGGGTACTGACCAGCCAAAACAGGGACTGATTGGGCTTAAAAGACCCCAACCGGTGGGAGAGAATCTGTAGAAATTTCTGCACTCCAAGAGTCTGTTCTGCGGATTTCCTTGGGTTAGGCTGCTCATGGCTGATGGGTATTGGCCTTAGCAACATAGGGAAGGTTCCATAATGCCTCTAGGGTCATCCCACTACCCCTAAAACTATCAATTACAGTAATAAAAATTTTGTATAGCAGTATACTATCTCATTCTTACAAAAATTTCAGGTCTAAACCCAAATAAGATAAATTGAAGGGCTGATTCAATTTCCCAAAAAATCATCATTCCATCAAAGTCTATTGTATGAAATACAGTAACTCCAACCTGATTTCACTTCCAATTAAGAGAGATAATGGGTCACAAGGAAGGAATTAACCTACTTAATCTAAATTCCCCAAATCTGAAATCAAATAAAATTCTGCCTACTCTTTTCTACAGAATTCTAACTATATTCTTTCTCAATTCAGTCCCAATTATACTAACATATCCTTGTATGACAAAAGCCCTAAGATTCAGGGCTCCCAGAGATGGTTCAATATTAAATTGAAGCCCTAAACCCCTACTAGAGTTAGGAATTCTTCCACTGGGTACTAAATCAGTACATAGGGACTCAATTTTAATCCCTAATTTACTAAAATTCCTAACCTAGCATGCTTCTGTCATAATTAACCTAATTGAATAAGAATAAGAGGGCAGCAGCCCAAATCTGCAATTCCCTTCCTTCCTTTCTCTTTTGCTTTCTGTCCAGTGAATTTTGTAGCAGCAAAATAGCGTGAAACAGCCGCCCTAAAACAGATATATCTCAGCCAAAATAGACCTTAGGGTCTGTTTGGCTGAAATATTTAATTTCTAAAATCAGTTCTTAAAATTACTTCTAAAACCTACTATTTAAAATTTAATTCCATTTCATAGGCCCCACTAAACACTGACCTATTAGGTTGTGTTTGGTAAACATGAGGACCCCTACACAGTGGGTGGGTACTAGGCTCGGGGTTGTTGGCATGTGGGCCTCAAACAGAAAACCAATTGTTCCTATATTCTTCTAGCCGAACCTGCTGGCTAATTGGCAACAGGGTATCCCTCCGGTTTGCCCATTTTTAGTTTATTTACTGTCCTAACCTTTGGTTTCTTGAGTCCACCCAATGTAGGACTGATCCCACACCTTTTTGGTTATTTTGTGCTCCTTCCTTGGCCAATGAATCAGCCAAATTCTCTCTTGCTATGAGCACATATGAGTTCATATTAGAGCAACCTTCTTTCTCATGCCAACAGGGTTGTAAGACTGAGGTCAGCTGCTTCCAATTTAGGGTGTTAAAATTAATCTAGAAGAAGATTGGCAATCATCTCTTCACAATCCGCAACAAACATTTGTTGTTGGCTATTCCATGTAGTTACTTTTAAACATAGATGATACATCTATCTATCTATCTATATATATATATATATCATAAGTATGATGAATTAAAAGAAAAGAAAAAGATAGAATACAAATAGAGGCAATCCTAAAGAATTCCCTTTAGACATGCCTATAAGAGGGGAAGGGGTCCCAAAGACAAGCAATACAAGCCCTGCAAACAAGTAACAAAATCTAGAGCATAAATAATATAGAAAAAAAATTATATCCAAAAGTAGGTAACTTGGTCAACATCCCCTTTTATAAGGTTTTGAAGATAATCTGGGATATTGGGTGGGTACAAGATACTTCAACAATAGATGTGGCAAATGAGGCTCATAAATCTGCTGGCTGGTTTTTCTCTCTCTGAACATGTATAATCTCCTTACAGCTAAGCATGGAACAAAGATGCAAATTTCTTCTCTTAAAGACTTACATACTCCAAGGGCCACATATCTCACTATTAAGATTATCAACTGCTAACATGGAATTAGACCGGATAGACACCTCCAGGAAGCCTTTGTCAACACATATACAAATCCCTGTTTGAATTTCAAGCAACTCCATGGCAAGGATGGACAACACCTCATCCAAACCTGCATAAGAAAGGATAAGGGTGCCTTTTTAATCTCGAATCATCCTACCATACAAAACCTTGTCATAAAAAAGTGCACCATCACATTCTAGAAAAATAATGTGGAAGGGGGACTGAACCAAGTGCAAGCCTTTGGACCTTTAACATTCCAATCAATTTGTAACTTCAACTATTTACCAACATGTGATTTCTTGCACTATGAACTCCAAACAGCGGAATAGTAAAGAAACTAGAAAGGATGTCATCTTTAATGGCAGCCACAATTTGGAATCTTGTTTTGGTCTTTTTTCTAAAGATCCTATAATTCCTCTCTGTCCATAGATATTGCACCGTAGCACAAAGAGCCAATTTTCCTACTACCCGAATCTAATCATCACCTCCAAAATAATAATAGACCCACATAGAAAAATCCACAACATTAGAGGGGCCGGCCTTCCATCTTGTGAGCAAAGAGGGTAAAGATCCCTCCAAATTAAAGATGTAAAAATACATTAAAAAAATAAATGGTTACGATTTTCAAGGCCAGCCCAACAGAATATGCAATGTGGTTGAACCTATATTTTCCTATGGTAGCTCCTTTATAGGCAAAGTATCAACAAGGCATCTCCATAAGGTGAATGAATGTCTAAGTATACTATTAGTGAACCATACCGAATCAAACCAATCCACTTTTCTTAAGGTACTTCTAATAATATTCCAAGAAAATTGAGTAGTAAAGAGACTAGAAGAGTTACCTGTCCAAACCACCAAATCGTTATCAGCATGATAGAGTTTCCTTAAGTTCGATAACTCCCTCTAGGCTTCTATAAAATCCAAAGGAGAAAGGAGACCAATGTATCGATCACCATCTCTCATAATATACTTCACCATGGCAGGACGACCAAAACCTGCATCATTGCAAATTTTGTTTCCAAATCTATTAATTAGTACTCCGAAAGGATGCCTTTTGTCCAACTAAAGATAAGCTGAGCTACCAACCCCAATGAAGTTCTGAATATAACGCTCAACCTTACCCCTATACTTCAAAATTTTCCTTAACACCCATGAAGATTTCTAAGTGATCTTCATTATCCAAATTGAATCTTGTTTCAAGTACCTGTTACACCCATTTGACACAACGACCTTTTTTTGCAGCTATCCACCACACTTGCTTCATAATTTTGGCCATTTCACGTTCTTGATGCACTTTATTCCTGGCCTCCTTCTTGGTTTGGTTTGCAAATAGCATCTCATGAAATAAGATGCATTTTCTTTTCAAGAGATGGACCCGACCATAGAAAATTTGAGAAGGTGGATTCTAGCTTAGAGATGAGCTTTCCTGGTAAAGAAAATTTTTTAGACCAATAGATGTAACTTCCCTATAACATTGAGGAGAGGAGTTGGAAATGATCGGTATAAAATAAAAATCTAGCTTTTCATCCTTTTGGCTTCTGTCCCACCAAGTAAAAAGTAGGATAAATTCACCCAGATAAACCTTTCCTTAAAATTTTTGAGGCCAATAAATACAACCAATTGTCCAAAAAAGCCTTGTGTTTCTTGTTTTACCTTTGTGAATCAAGTCATATCCATGAACATCAATAAACAATTACTTTGGGACTACTTCAATCTATGTGACGTTAACCCAAAAATGGGTCGGCGGCAAACCAATTTGAAGGAATTTTAAGTTGGTTTAGGATTCATGACCAATGAATAATAAATAAAATTTGTTTGCTACCCGGGTTGCAAGTAAGTATCTATAACCCCTACTCATAGTCCCTGAAAATTGGGGTGAACATCTAACTTTACCTGGATTATCAAATATTATGGTCACTTTTTTATAATCCAGTATATTATTTTCCTCATTGGGCAATGCAACCCTTTTGGAACATGGATGGAAACTTCATTCTACATCAACCCCATGCTACAATACAATTCATGATACATTTTGGCATAACGAGTTATTTTGGAAGATTTGAGTAATAAAGAGAAGTGGAACAATGTGATTACTGAACTATGACAAGTCAACGGGTGTGATAGAGAACATATGCCTTTAGTTATGTGGAAACGTTCGGAGTGGTCAGGGTGGCATCTTGATACAGCTGATCTTATTCTTTATTTTGAGAGAGTTTATCTTGAATGTTCAGATAACTCATCTGATTATTCAGATGTTTGAAATAAGCATGAGATAGAATATTACCAGCTCTTTGGTGCATCATTAGCCCTAAGGTATTGTCCTTAAACTATTGTCATTAATTTTTGTGAGACTCTCCTGCTTGCTTAGATCTAATGCCCTTGTCTAGACAAAATGCATTTTATGATGCAACAATTGTTAGATCTTATTTGGGGTTTCACATCAGACCCTAAACGGTTCCCATACAGATGACTAGAACATGATATCAAATTAAAACAAATGTTTGAATCAAAACATAGATGATTTGTACCTTTCATTTAGTATGCTGAAGACGATTGATGTTGATCACTCTCACTTTTGCTCTTTTGGCTTGGCTATAAATCTTCTATACTATCACTTCAGTGGTAAAGTGGAAAAGAGTGAATAATGGCTATAAGGACCTAAAACCTAGTATTTATAATACTATCTTGCACCCGAAATCTTAAACCATAATGGGTTGAGCTAGCATATCCCTAAACTTGAGAATGGACTGAACTGGTTCATGCAATTTGACTCTCACCTATTTAATCAACCTGAATAATTAATTTAGCCCATAAATCCAATGATCTTCCACTTGGGCTACATTAATTATAAGGATGTCTTTTAAATTGGTGTGGTCATAGAATCTTATTACATTAACCACTCTTACTGTGATTCAATTGAAAAATTACTCACATTGAATAACAGCAGAAGATATACCTCAATATACGGCATACCACTTTTTGTCATTACAAACATAAGTAAGTTTCTCAACACGAATCTATGTGGGATATTAACTTGGAAATATTGACATATCCTCAAATAATATTGTTGTCATTCCATGTAGGTCCTTAACTGTGATATTAACCTTTACTATGGTAAATCGCCTTTAATCTAGGGTTAATATATAACTATGACTTTGCATCTATAAACTATGGTAAATATTACCTTTGAACTGTGGCAACTACTGTCTATAAAATATGTTCAAATGAAATCATAAAATAATTAATAAATAGAATAACTATGTATAATATAAATCTAAAATATTATTGTAATCGATCAAACTGTGCCCCAAAACACACGGGCTAAAGTTTCAAAACATAAACAATTAATCAATAAGAAGTAAAGCTCCCACTAACCAAGCATTTCAAAAACTCAATAGTAATCATGTTAAAAACATGATTTTTTAACACTCCCACTGGAAAAGCCTTTGTAATAGGCATTCCTACATCTTGTCAGTGACTAAGAGTTGTAACTAAAACTGTATCCCCATCCTTTAAGACAAGGATTCATTGGTCCTCTTATTTCTTGTATTAACTGTGACAAGAACACCAACATTTGAAAATTCAATCACCTTTGGGCAAAAGAACTCCTAAGTCATGTCCTTTTCTAACATGTGATGACATCACATTTGAGAAAATGTTATCTTTACTGTCAAGAAATGCACAATTAAATTGAATGTCCATAAAATTTGATAACATCACCTTTAAGAAATGCTACCTTTACTGTTGAAAAAGACACAATTGAATTGAATGCATCACTTTGGTGGATTTCACTTAATTCTATCATGTTTTTCTCATTGGAGATATATCTTGTATAGGAACATATATATAAATGTGTTATTAGGATATAAAATCATACAAGGGTAACAACCATAACTACATTCCTATCATTTAGGCTAAGAATGCATTGGTCTCCTTGTAAATCCACATTTACTGTGAAAAGAATAATAATTTTTGAGATCCTTTCACCTTTGGACTTAAAAATGCGTAATTTATTGTCATTTTCTTTAACTTGGGTGACAATATCTTTGGGCAAATATCACCAACTTTGCTACTCTAGGGAAAACCATGGAAGAATAAAATGTTCCACTTTGGTGGATTCCATTTCACCCTTTTATGGTTCCCTAAAAATTTACTATGTAGCTAAACATATGCGGAAGCTTACGCACATAGTTTAAATCCAATATCATCCATTCATCATAGGGTATACAAAATATGATATGCAAATATAAAATATATCATTAATTTTCTCGTCATTCATAAATGATTTTTCAATATCATGATAGTGATAAGCCAATGCAGAAACACCCATAAACATAAATATATGTGTGGGAACACACACTTAAAGTGGTTATTTGTACAACCATTGACAGAAATATGGCAAAAGGTTATCATAGAACTGAAAGTTAGAACAAAATTAAGACAATAATAAATATGACCAAGAACAATTTTGAAGCCGATATGAAATTAAAATAAACTACTATTCAAGGACAGTTCTGAAAAAAAAAGGGTCCCAGAATAATTCTGGAACATAATCTGGGTCCCAAACATTTATGCAACAAACTTTGAATTTCATCCTCCCACTGATCAAACCATATAAAACATTTCTGAGTACATAATTTTATCCTCCCACTGATTTGATCAATCAAATATTAATCTACAACATCCCAAGTATATGATAAAGTGACATCATGATGATCAATTGTATTTTATTATTCACAAGACCTTGGGATTAAGATTCTAAAACTTGCAAATGATCATGGGATCGGTCAAGGCTGATACCAAGTGATACTAACAGTTATGCTTTCCTTGAACCATGTTTGGGACTTTCAATAGAATTGGTTCATTTGAAAACTCCTTATTATAAAATAACATCCTTTAAAAAAAAAAAAACACTTTTAAAGATTAAAGATAGAAACTCAATTTTATCCCTTCCTTATTAAATCATCAAACATACTTGGGTTTAAAAACAAGCCCACAAGAGTTTAATAAAAACAAACCTCTTGGGGTTGAAAACATGGCCCTTTAGATGACCAATAACATAGTCATCTCTCAAAACATTGATCAATGCCCTTTTGTTTCAATGATTAAAAAAAATATATAATATAAAATTTCAAATAAATATGTCATATACCAAATTGGATCATTAAATGTGGCCCGAAACAAGGAATCCAACGCACAAAATGGATTTCAATTTGGCCTTAAAATGACCCTTAAAATGGCTTTTAAAGTAGTTTAAATGAAAACCCAAAAAGAATCTTAATCCAAACAAGCCTTTAAGATTTTTATTTTATTATTTATTTTTATTTTTTTTGATAATAATACTTCCTGGTCAGCATCGGAAAAGTCAACACCGAAGACTTTTTTCGGTGGGTTACCAAAACGGGTCAAATATACGGGTTTTTGGGTCAACCCGACCCAATCGGTTCAATTAGGTTGATCACAATCTAATTTGGTCCATATTGATTTGGTTCTGATCTATTTTTGCCAAACCGGGTTTGTTTTGGTTTAATTCAACCTACTTTAAAATTATGTACATGGGCTTGAACCCATTACAATTAAATAAGCATGGGCCAAGCCCATTAACATTAAGTTAAGTAATAACAATCCAAAACAAACTTTTATTTAACAATCATGGCTCAGCTCATTAGACATAACTTAAAACACATAATAAGCTTTTAGTCCGCAAGCGAAATACAATTTGTTTAAAAAAAAAAAAAAAAAAAAAAAAAAAAAAAAAAAAAAAAAAGAAAGAAAAAAATAAAATAAAACCCAATTCATTTGTTTTTAAAATATTTTAAAAGATCTAAAGGTCCATAACAAAACAATTAATACCAAATCTGTCCATCTTCAACCTTGGGACAGATTTGAACAAAACAGAGCCACAACATTTTGTTAGGAATCGGTCATTTGGGGTGGCTATAGTTGGCGATGGTCAATCACCAAAAGTCAGGCGAACTCCCACCTTGGCCTGGTGAACAACATTCCGGTGGTCGTTGCCATAAAAAATTAGCCTAAACCCCTATTCTATTGAAACCCAAACAACACCTAAAACCCAAATCGAATGGCCATTTTCCCACTAAAAAAAAAAGAAAAAACTTATTCTTTTAAGAATCAAATCCTTCTTTAATGGTTGATTCTCCATCAAATATAACTGTGCATACTTTTAAGGTTAGATTTCAACTTTCTCAACCCTTAATAGTAAGGTTTTCATCTTTCCTAAACCTTCACTGTCCCCCCTTTTCTTTTTCAATTGAAAATAAGAGAAAAATATTCACTCGATCAAAATCACACCAAACCAAAATGGATCGACAATAATAAATCAGTCATTCAATAATTTAGTCGCCTAATGGTTTGAACAATCAATGAAACATAAAAAAAATTTCCATCAATTCTGGGTCTGTATAGGTCGCTCTGATACTAATTGTTGATCTCATTTAGGGTTTCACATTAGACCCTAATTGGTTCCCCATACAGACGACTAGAACACGATATCAAATCAAAACAAATGTTTGAATCAAAACATAGATGATTTATACATTTCACCTAGTATGCTAAAGACAATTGATGTTGGTCACTCCTACTTTTGCTCTCTTGGCTTGGTTATGGATCTTCTACAGCCCCTTAGACCTCCTTAGTTCTCTCACTTCAGTGGTAAAGTGGGAAAGAGTGAATAATAGCTATAAGGATCCAAAACCTAGTATTTATAATTTTGTCTTGCACCCAAAATCTTAAACCACAATGGGTTGAACTAGCATATCCCCAAACTTGAGAATGGACCGAACCGGTTCAAATTTGAATTGCAAACAACTATTGATTTAGTTTTTGGTGTTCCATAGTTGCTCATGATCTAAATTCATACATGATGTAATGCAATAGGTAGGTTGTAGGAAAAAACAGGCCACCGTTGATAGAACTGGTAAACATATCATAGGGCACACATAGAAGATAAATGGATCTTTTGACATACCAATTGGTACAGTATCAAAGGGTCTGGTTTTACGATCGATTACCCATGAAATCACATGGGTTCAAACGGCTAGGCACGGTGTTTAGTGAATCAGTGAGTGAATATGTGCATAAGTGTAGTATAAAAAGTGGTCGTCAACTGATTTCAGAATGCCACACTATGTCCCAACTCCCTAAGGGTTTGAATAAAACGTGAGCATCCTCTTCATTCAATTTTTCTTCGGACACTCTTGTGTAGAAAGTAGTTTTCATTTGATCCCAGAGTACTTACTATGACATGTATTGATCTCGTGGGGTGCTAGTATAACATGATGTACCCTTGTCAAATGATTTCTCTTTGAACACGATGTATAATGCAGTTAGCAATCAATGTACATGCATGTTATCATACAATGATGTTGAAGGAGAGAATTGTCTTGCTTTTATTATAATCATCTAGCTTTGATAGTTTGACTTTCATAGTGGAATCTCCACTGTAAGAATAACAAACGGGGTAAGCCTCAAAGATGAGTCGGGCATCCGGTTCCCTTTTCTTGGGTTTGAGCATCACTCTCTCCTTCTCGAGGGTTACTTTCTTGCTCCTCCCTTCTCTTTTTACCTCTCATCACTTGTGGAGATGTCTTAATATTTTTTACGACTAAGGGGGATGGTAAAAACATGATTCTTTCGAGTGTCCACATAAGATTGTGGACCTAGAACCCTATTGAGGAGTCCAATTCCTATTAGGGGATCAATATTGGATTTGAATTCATATATGTTCTTCAATAAAGGTACGGGTTCATGTCAGGTTACAGGGGTGAGAAGGCGTTAGGCACCCACCCCGCCCATTAAACTGGTCTTCCTACCAAATGCTCGTATTTCAAAGAATCAGCTACTGTAGCCCTATAACACAACCCTCACACGGGCAACCGTCACTATGATCGAATCCTTCGGGGACCAATCCCCCACTGGGGTTTCATCGATGGGACTCGACACGGGTTCCTCTATTGAATAGCCTGCACAATCATCTAAAAAGATGTGTACACGAGGGGTGAGCTCACTAGCTCAGTAAATGAAAAGAAAGAAGCACACAAGTAATTTCAAATCAAAATGATACTATATGCATAAGATTCATTTTAAACCTATTTCACCTTAGCAATCATTACTAGGTCATAGGTTATCATGCTACTCACAACTACTGTGCACGTATGCCTGGGGTATGAGATGCGTTCTCCATCCCCCCAATACGTCCATAGGGTTATCAAAGAAGGTCAGCCGTGAGCACTCGAAAAATTAAATCATGACAGAACCACAGTAAAAATGTAAATCGTGGCTGAACACAAACAGAAAAGTAAATCGTGGCTGAACCACAGTAGAAATTAAAAGCAGAACGATTGGCCCTCTGAATATATCACAAATGTTTCTAACTATCCTAATGATCAGCCAGACGTACTTCTAACCACCACGGCGGTCCATGACTGACGCTTCTCCCCAGTGATAATCCAACACGTAAACCCTTGTTGGGAAGGGTCGTAGCATGAGGGAGTGTGAAATCCTAACCACATGCTCCTATATGAGATAGTACAACTGCATAGTACTTCTATGTCCCATTCCACGGTGTACCAATACATTTGTTTCCAAGCCGACTATGACATCTATTCTAGAAATCTCACACATGTCTACAAATCATCACCATAATCCAACATATGATAAGTCCATTCTCAAGATTCCAAGCATGTAACAAGCATTTAGAAAATTTAAGAATGCAACATGTTCAGTTCTAAATGCATCAACATCAATCAAGTATATGCGTGAGAATGGCATTCATAATGTCAAGATAATATATGGATGCATAGGATGCCAAAAACACTCCCAAAATAAGATCAAAGTCTTCTCCCCACTTACCTATTTTCGTACAATAGTATGCGCGCACGGTATGGGTAATATTCGGTATGGAAAGATGAGTTTCTCGAAACCTAGCATAGATAAGGAGTTTAGAAATACATCCAATTCGGAACTATAAATAAAGTAGGATATGATCATAGTGTGTATAATAGCGTGAAGAAGGTTGTCGGTGAGTTTGAGTTCCATTGGGGCTCATTTGGGCCACAGGTGGGTCATACAGGTGGGTAGGAGAACCCACCTGTGTAAACTGCCCAGACTGGTGGGTCATATTGGTAGGTCTGGCACCCACTGGTTTTACCTGCTAGTAGGTCCAGAGGCACTAACGAGACTGGTAGGTCACATCGTAGGTCAGGCACCCATCGATCTTACTCATCGGTTGACCTAGAGAAGACTGGTGGGTCACACTGGTGGGTGTGGTACCCGTCGGTCCTACCCGTTGGTTGGGCTAGAAGCCCAGGCAAGACTGGGGGGTCACATTGGTAGGTGTGACCACCCGCCGGTGCTACCCGTCAGTATTCTGTGGATTTTGCTATTCTTCCTCCTTTCTTCATTTCTCCTCATAGGGATCCAAGGGGGCTATTCTCACCCCCATTTTCCACACATTCTAAGCTTTAATTACTTGATTATTCGATGGATCTAAGTCAACATCAAGATTTTGGGGACGAAATCATACCTTGGCTCAAGAAATCCCAAAACCTAAGATCTCCTTTCTAAACTCAAAATGTCACCAAATACTCTCAAATCTTGGTATCCCCTCCTTTAAAGAAAATCACACGAGGGTTCCATTATTACTTTGATTTGACCATACACATGAGGGTTTCATCACAATCTATCAGGTTAGGGTGTTACTTACCTCAAAACGTAGATCCCAAGATATTGGACACTATTTCGGCGATGAAAAGGTAGGTCGCAGCTTCTGAAACTAAGGGTAGATCTTCTTCCCTCTCCCTTCTCCTCTTCTTCCCCTCTTCTCCCTCTTCTTTACTCCCCTCACCAACCTTGGCTGAAATCATAAATGGGAGAGAGAGAAAGAGTAAATGCTATTTACATCTACTAGGGCCCATTTGGTTTTGCCCCTTTTTGGACCAAAACACATTAATTCGTGATACCTGCCAAAATAGCCAACATTATCTGGTATACGAGACCTCATCTCGATGAGGAGTCTGACATACACATGCTCACCCAAGTTGGGCTTACTGGGGCCCACATTACCCCAACAGGTGGGTCACACTAGTGGGTCTCGCACCTACCATTGACACCCACTAGTTGGCCAAAACAAAGCCAACCCTACTATATTCTTGGGAAAAGTGTAACCCTATGCGTATCTCACCCTCACCTCTTGTTATGGACTAAGTTCTTATCATTCAAATATGATAACGTACATTTCCTATTTGTACATGGCCTTATAATATGTCAAGGGCACAGCTTAGGCATGCGAATCACTTCGGGTACTGGCTCAATCTTATCTTGCCACCCCGCATTTGATGTCACCCTTGCGGTCATGTACTATAGGGTACTAGCATCGACCCTTTCTGGTTCGGACCCTGCTAGACCAAACTGAACCAACCGGTCAATAAATTGGGTTTAAAGAGCAGGGCTCTACACAAATCCTCAGGCTCCAAACCAAAGATCAAATCCTTTGCCTCAAAATCCAGGGATAGGTCCCCTGCCTCCAAATCCATGGTTGGACTGACCCAACCTCGCCTAAAGGCTAGCAATCTAAAGATCATGAGAATGAGAAGATATTAGTAGGGATTCATCATAACCTCTCTCCAAGAATGGAAAGGTAAAGTTTCAAAGCATACCTGGTTTCAAATATACTCTCTGTGGTGCTATAGACACGTGTTGAGCCTTTGGATCATCTGGTGACACTCAGCATAGACGATAGGATGGACCTATAATGAATAGAGAGTGAGATGAAAGAAGCAAAATGCATAATGAAGAAATGGAGACAACTCACACAATCAAAGGGAATGGGGAGGCCCATGCTCTCGTCAACCATCGTTGTCCTTGGCAACATCCACTAAGTTGAAGGATCACTTGCACCAGTATACGTCCATCTAGGGAAGCTTGGAATGGATGAAGACCCCTTAGCCATGTTATGGACCGGTCTAGTGCTTATATGAGGCTAGTCCTCTATGGAAGTACCCATAGACATAGGAACATGGAAGCCAGGGAAGGGAGTGGGCCCATTATACTGTAAAGAAAATAATAATGTTATCTACAAGTTCAACAGGATCAGGATCAATATAAGAAAAGTCCAAGAAGCTTACTTGGGGACCTTCAGTAGTCAAAAGCACACATACTGTCTCCCACTAGAGAAACTCTCTAATCAAGCATAAGGTCTGTAAAGTTGTCCCTCGATATCCCCGTCAAGGCTGCCTGAAAGTCCTCCTCAAAAATGATCTTAGGGGTATGCATGGAAGGAGGAAAGTGAAACCGTAGGGCCATTAGAATCAACCAACCGGCTCACTACCCTCTACCCGTGGTACCATGTTGCACCACTGGGACCCTAGAATAAGATGCGGAGACCAGTGCGCCTCCTAGCCTCATCCCGATTAGTAGCTACAAGGAAATCCATAGCATGGAATGGAGGCCAAGAGGTAAAGAATCAGTATTGAAGTAGGTTTAACAATATGAAATAATGTAAGTGTAAAGATATAAGAAATCCATACCTCAGTGAGCCGGTTCAATACATCTCTCCCTGTGGTAGAAAGAGATAAAGGGCCACAGACAATCTCTCCCTTTCCCCATATTCTAGGAAAACTATCATGTTCCACATCTGCTAGGGGAGGGCAAAGCAAGCTGAGATGCTTATGCACCCATAGCTGAAAGAAAACATAAAAAATATAAGAGCATGAAGCAAAGCAATGAAATAAATAAACACAATCAAGAAGCTCATACCTAAAGGATGAAACAGGCTCCGTAAAGACTAAGGTCATCTCAGGCCAGGGGATCCATCATTTGGAGAAATTAGGCATAAGCAGGTCCACCCTGTTGTACTTCTAAATCGCCTGAATATCTCTAAAGAAGTAGGCGAGCCGAAGATCAACCTTGTCCGAAGGATTTCTGAACAGACACTGGCCAACCTAGTAGACAAAGAAAGAGCAGATGAGCTGCTCCTTCTGATAATGAGTAGAGGACATATCAACAATAATGTTTTCTCAAGCCTTACGAACAGTAGTAAGGTGGACGATGGCATTCGGGGAATCAAAATCAGTAAGCTCCAAAATCTCAAACCGACTAAAGGGGATGAAAAAGATCATGGGCTTCCCACCAAAGCGTAGACTGGTCAGTGTATGAAAGCAAAGGGAGTCAGTGTCATCTCTCCCACAGTTAAGTGGAAGGTGTGGGTGCTTGGCCACCACCTCTCGGCCAACACCCAAGTAAGCTCGATGTCCAGCTTCCGAGCACCTAAGTGGAGGCAGGGCCAAAAGGGCAAGTTGCGGATCAGCCGCCGCATAAGAGGGTGGACTTGGTTAAGCCACTCCCCAACCTTGTTGGGATAACCTTGCCTTCGATACGAGGGCTCCAACCCATACTATCATAACATGTAAAATCTAGATAAACATTAAGTATAAATCATGCACACATACAATGGCGTACATAAGGCTTACATAGATATTATTGGCATACATGCATAAGTATATGTACATTAACTTACATAAAATTCCTAAGTACATGTTGACATACATACATGTAATATTTTGAGCATACATTGGCATGAATACACAGAATATTCTAAGCATACATATCATAGGCATACATACATAGAATATTCTCAGCATACACATCATTGACATATGTACATGGAATATTTAGAGCACACATTGGCATGAACACATGGAATATCCTAAGCATACATATCATAGGCATAAGTACATAGAATATTCTAAGCATACACAAAATTTCTTAGGCATGCATCATGCATTACTGTAAAAAAGAAAAAAAGAAAAAAGAAAAAAAAATAATTTTTGAGCAAACTAATAATAAAAGGGACTTACCCACTTCCCCCAAGTGGAGTTGCAGATGTGATCTTTCATATAGGTACCATGTTGCCGCACCATTCTGGGATGATGAGTCAGCCAACCTGTCTATAACCTTCCCGTGATGTGTGCCTTTGCGCCCATTTCTAAAAAATAAAAATATATTAAAAAAATAAGAATACAGGAGAAAAGAGGGAAGAGCACAACGTGGAGCAAAACAACAAAATGGAGTAAAAATCGGTCCACCCCTTTATAAGAGGGACCACAAAAGGTTCGCGGGTCCATCAGATTTCCCGCGACTAGTCAAAAATTTTGCGGCCCTGAGAGAAATCTCACAAACCCGTCAGATATCATAAGTTTTAAAAAAATTTGTTATTATTATTTTTATCCAAAAAAAAAAAAAAAAAAAAAAAAAAAAAAAGGGAGAAGAAATTGCTCATTTCCCCTAGTGAGGTCGTCCAAAAAAAAAAAAAAAAATAACAAAAAGGAAAAAATTCTAATTTCTGAGTAAAAGAAAAAAAAAAAAAAGAAGAAAGGAAGTTACATATCTTCCCTAGTGGAATAATAAATAAAGAGTAAAAAAAAATGTCATAATAAATACAGTCGTATTTACATGTGTATTTTTATTCCTAGGAGTATATGCATGTAATATTTCTAAGCTACTGAATATTAAGAATATAAGCTAATGTTTTGAAGATCATGTGCATGAAACAATGTAATCCAAAATCTAAAATTTGATTGGCTTGGGGTATTAGGTCTAATACAACCAAAATACTATTAGATGGCCTAAAGACTGTTTTGCTTGGGGTATAAGGTCTAATGCGACCAAAATACCATTGGATGACCTAAAGATTGATTAGCTTGGGGTATCAGGTCTAATACAATTAAAATACCATTGGATGGCCCAAGATTTGATTGGTTACGGCCTAAAGATCGATTGGCTTGGGGTACTAGGTCTAATACGATCGAAATACCATTGGATGACCCAAGAATTGATTGGCTTGGGGTATTAGGTCTAATACGACCAAAATACCATTGGATGGCCTAAAGATTGATTGGCTTGGGATATTAGGTCTAATATGACCAAAATACCATTGGATGGCCCAAGAATTGATCAGCTCAAGGTATTAGGTCTACTACAACCAAAATACCATTTAGTGGCAAAGGCTGCTTGCCCAAGGTACCAGGTCTAAAAGAGACGAAAACAACCTTAGACCAGACTGAAGATTGTTTGATCAAATATAGTCAAAATTGTTGTGTGCTAACATGTCGGTAGGAACCAAACGATGGTGCCCACTAAAGAATTCCCACATGGCTTCTCAGGTAAGATCCCAAATTTCTAGTCAAATTCACTAGATAGGATCATATTTATCTCTTGATTGATCGAGGTTTTGCCCACTCAAAAGAACTTATCAATGAATTATTCGGCCACGATTACACATTTGCACCTCTGCCATCCTTGAGCAAGATGATGATAGTACATGCTCAGGGTGGAAAATTTTGGTAGTTCTTATCACAGCCTGCCTGCCTCTAATGTAGTACTGGACACCCACATTCAGTCAGCCTATCATCTAGGATCACAGATGCAGTACCTTAATTTCACAAAGGCCATCAAGATCATAACTAAAACCAGAGTACGCTAATAAAGTCATACAATTACCACTAGTGATGTACTAAAGTGATAAATTACATTATACAATTTTCATGTCTGTAAACAACCACAAGTTACAATATTACTTACTACATGTTTAATAAATATTTACGTTGAAAGGAATAACTGGAATAACAGAAGTGAAGTCCATTAACATCCTGGCATCTTGCAGACACAAGCCTCAGAACTGCTACTGAAATCCAATCCTACCCAGCATTGCTTCCACCATCTAAAAAGAATAATCAATGAGGGGTGAGCTTTACAAGCCCAGTGAGGGATGTGCATGCAAGCACGCACAACAAATGATGCAATGCACATTACGTACAAATATAATGCATATGAATCCATTTATTATGTTATTTTCCTATTTCTATTACTAGGTCCATCATCTGGTTTAGGTGCTACGCAACATAGGTGGTATCCCCTTCCCTAGTACGTCGGGCTTCAGGTATACAAGCTCCTTATAAGCAAAAGTCTACAAGTCTTAGAATCCTCCACATTGATCACCCTGCAAACCTCCAAAGGTAACCCCAATAGCCATGGTCCCAAAATCCTACACATCAATCACCCATGCTATGGATAGCCACAATCCCAAAAAATCCATCGGTCACTCATATTGCATCCGCCTCTGAGTATAGTACGTCGTACTACAGATATGGTACTTTCAATAACATATCACCCTTTTGGGATTAGCAGTACCTAACCCATACTGGAAAGGGATGTAGCACCAGGGTCTGTGAATTCTAACCATATACAATCTACATGCATCCATAACAATCCATATCATCCAATCATACATTTGTGGCCATATCTATAATATCGGCCTCTAAGCCTTGGTACCAGAATCCTCCATTGATCACACCATGCCTCAGACTGTCGATGTTACAATCATTACCACTCGACTATATCACTAACATCCTCAAAACCACGATCACAACAATCTCGATAAAAAACCATACCACATATGCAATATATATATATATATATATATAAAATACATCCAAAACAAGGGTTCAACCACATTACACATGAGCACACAGAAATAAAAATATAGAAACACTCCGTAAAATAAATACTTTCTAGGGTCTGACTGGATTTCCTGTATTATACTATACAATCCCTATCCCTAACCTTCCCTTAGTAAGCCCATTATTAGGGAATTGTTGCTCTGGGTCCACACTAGGTTAGGGTACTCTGGTCTCCTATACCATCACCCTGAGTACTGTGGTTTCAGACACATTCCCTTCTCCTTACATATGTAAATTTTTAGGTTAAAATAATGTTGGAAGACCCAATATACAGGTAAGGCCCACTGTCCAATGAAAATGACCAATCTAGAATTTTGTAACCCTAATCGACAGGCTGGTGGGACAGAAATCGGCTAGCCAGTTGAACCTGCTAGTTCCCTTCGACCTGCAGAATCCAATTTTTCCATTGCTATTATTGCCCATTGTAAAACCCAAAATTGGGTTTCTGCTAAGTGTGATTGGTCTGCTTCAATGTAGGGATCCCTATATGCTTGAGGGGACAGTAGACTGACCCACATCTGGGGTTCAACTAACCATTCTAGGTCCTATGTATCCTATTCTACAAGAATTTTAGAATTTAAGTAGAAATTAAAGCAATTATGCAGAATTTGGTCGTTTGCCCCATTTAGTCATTTAATTGTTTACAATCAAAGAATTTGTGCTCCAACCCCAATTAGATTGATTACATAATTTCAGAAAAATAAATAAATGTGGGCTGAATTCTGTATTAGGGTTTTGACAGAATTTTTCCTATTCAACCCTATTCCACCTTCAATTACATAATTCCTTACTAGGAAAATAAAACCCTAAGCTCTTGGGTTTACAGGGACAACCTTACGACAAATTTTAGTCCCTAACCCTTCCCCTTCCAAAAGTTTGTGTTTCTTCTATAGGGAAGCAAATAAATTGTTAGGGACTTGATTACAGTCCCCAGCTTACATGAATTCCTAACCCTAGCATGCTACTTTTGCAACATCAACTGATTACACAAATTTTAGAGCGCAACAACACTTACCTTAGGTGTAGGCAGCCCCAAATTGCATCTCTTCTCCTTCTTCTTCTCCTTCTTCTTCTCCTTATTGTACTAGCAGCTAAGGTCGATTAAGTTGAGTATTCTTCCACCCTTAAGCGTCATAATTCCTAAGGGCCTATTTGGCTAAAGCCTCTTTAATTACCTATTATAAATAATTAGGTTATTATTTTATAACCTAACCTAGGCATCTCTATTTCCCAAGGTAGGAGGTAAATTGGGACCCCCAAACAAGCCTCTATTTATGAGAAGAAGGCCAAGAAATTTTGTTGCGGGAAGGTGGGGCCTACAGAGCAAAACCTAAATTTTTGCATTCTTCTAGCCAAACCGGCTAACCAATTGGCAGCTGGGTGGCCTGCCAGTTATAGCCTTTTCAATCCATTAACTGTCTTATCTTTTGGGCTTATGAGTCCACTCAATATGGAACTAGTCCCACATTTATTCTAGATATTCTATGCTCCTTCATTGGCCAACGAATCGACTAAACTCTCTCTTATTGCTGTACAAGTGGATTCATCACAGGGTAGCCTACTTCCTGCGCCAGCTAGGTCTTCACACTGAGCTCATCCGCTTCCAATTTTAGGATGTTACAGTTCTTTTCTTTGCCCTTCAGTTATAGCACAGGCCACGGTCAAAGAGGGTAGACACCCAAATTTTCCACCCACCTCGATAATGATGGCAAATAGGGAATGATCAAGGTTCGTGCTCTACATCGGAGGAGAATTAGGCCTTTCACAATGACCAATACTCGGTAGCAACTCGAAACTTGCCAACAACCCAAACTCTAATCCAACCCAAACCCTAATCTAGCACAAAACCCTAATACAACCTGAAGACCTGATACCCTAATCCAGCCTTAAAACTCTAATTCGGCCCGAGATCTTAATCCAACTCGAGGCCTTTTTTGTACTCAATATTGTGGCACATGGTATTAATGTGTTATATATTGAAGAATCAATTTTAAGTACTCTCTGATGGTGCGGGAATGTCATAAATAAAGATTGTCGAAAAACACCCAATTTGTAACAGGGCAGAAAACCCTTCCTTACTAATCTCAAAATTTTATGAGAGAAAAAGGATTTCAAAACCCATGCTATGGGATAGTGTTCGGAAAGATGATTCCAAAGATATATCAGATGCAAAAATCGGACCATCGGATCTCTTGGAATCGCTCCTGAAAGTCTTTATAGAGCCGATCGGATTTGATTTTGCCCAACTTTATCCCACTGCCATGTTTTTTGGCAGGCCTGCTAGATTTATAGAGGATTTGCCAAACTTCCTCTGAAAATTTTCCAAAATTGGTTGGGTCTATGAAATACTTCTTTTTTTACGTGGTGGACTGGGAAAAAAGATTCCATTTTTCACAGGTCTGCCAAATTGGTTCAAAATGCCTATAAATTGTTTATCTTTTTACAGTTTTTAGTGTGTGTTAGGAATATGGAGAGATCCCCCCTCTTTTGGTCTATTTCTACTTGTGAGAGAGCCTGGTGTGGAAGTAATGATCCTTTCCCTATTTAGTAGTCTCCCTTAGCATTTTAAGTACATCCCTTCACCCAGCCATCAGCCCTTACCATTTTTAGAAAATCCCATTGGTCCTAGCCTGACGTTCAATTAGAGGCCAAAGTTCTGTCTGAATGAGTCCGATTTTTACTTCCATATGTCAAGGTTCTCAAGAAACGTGATGGAGCTTTGAGGTGTCATCAAAGGCCTAGATTCTCCCAAAAGAAGAAGAGTGAACGATGAAGATTATTCCCATCTGAGTTGGGAGCCTTCACTAGGATTATGTATGCATATGTCAGGGCCTACCCCTTTTGACCCGAAATAAGGGTCAATGACAGGTAAACTTTCTTAATAGATTTGGACATAATGTAGACATTCTACATTACACAGTGTCTGTATGATACTATATAATATTGTATATTAAATGCTTAGTCATGCATGTGGGCTAGAGTATAATGGGGAATATTCATATTTATGCATGTAATAGGAAGACCAGTTCAACCGGGTGAAGTGGGTGCTTAACACATTCTCAATTTCATAACCTCACTCTTACCCTAATCTCTAGACCAGACGAGTCTAGCTCGAGTCCGTTTCTATGGAACGAGCCCATTCTCCTAGGCCCTAACCGAAGGTGGCAACTCCAATTTCTTATGATTCCCAATCCCCGAATTGGACGTTAGATTATTATTGAAAAACCATCCAAAAAGCGAATGAGCCCCTTCTTCCTACGAAATAGGCCTCCACGCATTGTTCGAGCAGTGATACTATGGTGTGGGCCCCAAAGATGTCTCTGTCTCGATCGTTATCTTTACATCTATGCTCTTTTCTTTGCCGTACACGTGGCCACAGTAAATTTTTCTACAGTTCTGACCTAGAATTTGAGATTTTTGCTGAAATTTTCTTATTCTAACTTAGATTTTGGTCTCCAAAACCCTAGGTTCTCACCATCTCGTGATAATGTCATCATATGCACCTCTTCCTGTCATAGATTGCAAAATAATCGCATGTTATTCTGACGGAAGAGATGTATGACCACCAGTGGTTCTGGTTGGTGGTAGAACAAGCTTGCTAGGATGCTTTTGAGCATAAGAATGTCGATCCCGGTAACTATGTACGAGCACATGATTTTTGTTGATTTTGTATCCGTCAAAGGTTTGATGCGATGGACCGGTACCGAATCCAGAAACCAGACAAACTACATTACCCCAGACTTCTGAGGTATTTCTTCTGCAACCTCCAGTGTAAGAATTGTGGGACAAACATGTGCATTACCTCAAGGGTGAAGAGGATTGACATCTC
Source organism: Macadamia integrifolia (assembly GCF_013358625.1). NCBI lineage: Eukaryota > Viridiplantae > Streptophyta > Magnoliopsida > Proteales > Proteaceae > Macadamia > Macadamia integrifolia. The sequence goes on from NC_056564.1 coordinate 29,154,974, forward strand.
CTTCAACATCGCGGAGTTGACCTATATTTTGAGGGTAGACAATATTGAAGAGTTGGCTTGTTATCTTATGAGGACTGCCTCCGTTGATTTCCAGAACATGGATGTCCAAGATGAGATGAGTCGAATGCTGACTAGGATGGGTTTTGGGTGGTCTCATTCCACCAACTACTATGCTACTCCTAAAATCATGAGCAAGATAGTGCAGCTGAACATCCTACCTATTGGTGATCACTATGATGAAGTCTCCCACCCTACAAGCATATGTGACCTACTGTATCTACATGGGGAACCAACTCAATCTTCCCTATATCATCATGTGTAATATGGTGAACAAGGCTGAGGATCATTGGGTTCTGTAGACACCCAATTTTGTCACCCTCCTTTAGCTATGATGACTTACGGATTGTGGATGCGACCTCTCACTTTTGATTAATAGAGATGATAGTTGACTGAGGTAACCCAACCCATGAATATTTCATACTCACCTAAGAATCTCAGAAAACCCGTGAAGAGAAAAAAAAAAAACCACAGGTATGACTAGCACAACATCTACGATTGGAATTGAAAAAGGTAAGCCTCGGGCAATTGCAAAAAAAAACTACTCAGGTGAAGGTAGATGAAAACAGATCAAGCAAAGATATAAGCTAACAAGCATTTCGTTATTGAAAGAATACATTTTGACTAAATTATAATATAATATAAGGAAAAATGAAACAAATAAGTTAAACTAAAAAATCCTTCTTTTTATTTAAACTCGCCTAATAAAAAATCCTTTAATTCTGAAATGAGAATAGAAGAAAAGAGTCCAATTATCGTTTCTGATATACGAAGGAATCTGGTCAGAATGACTATACTAATGGATAGTACTCAAAATCAAGATTCTAAAGATATATGGTACTTCAAAATTAGACCATCGGATCTCCCGCAATCGTTCCCAGAAAATCACATTTCATGCACGCACAACCCTGCCTACCCTACCTATCATGCATGCACATCCCTGCCTGCCTCGTGTTGGGCCCCGCGTACCTCGCACGTTGCATGCTTGCCATCCCCCTAGCAAGCCTCGCGCGCAACCCCTCATGCCTTGGGCGCAACTCTACGTGCCTCATGTATACCCCTGTGTGCTTGCTCGCCCCTACCTCATGCGTGGTCCCCTGCCCACCCCATACTGCCTTGCTACCTTGTGCACGGGCCCGCTGCCTTACGTGTGCCTTCCGTTGCTTTGTGCACTCCTACCCAGCCCCAGTGTTTTCACTAGAACCTTCAATCTGACGATTGGTTTGGTGAAGGGATTCCATCTTCACCCACTTGAACACTCTACACTACCCCACTAGTGTACCCTACACCATAATCCCCCATTGGCCCAAAAAGGCATCTTTTCATCTCATTGATCCCGGAAATTACTCTTCACCCCATTGGTCTAAAAATTTATCACCCCATTGGCCCAAAATTTCATTTTTTCATCCCATTAGTTTAGAAAAATCACTTTTTAACCTCATTGGCTAAGGAAATTCCTCTTTCCTACTCATTGGTTCAAAAATTCTATAAATACCATACTCCCTTTGGTTTTTCACACTCAAGCCTCCTAGTGAGCATCCCTTGTAGAGAAGCTCTGCCCTCTCTCCTCCCTCCCCCCGTGAAATTCTTCAAGTCTTCGTAGAGATCTTCATAAGATCTGAAGTGTTCTTTGGATCTACAAAGTGTTCTTCGGGCCTTCGAAGTCCTTCAATCATTTGCTTTGTGAGTGAGCCCTTTGCATAGAAGAGATTTTCCCTTAGTCTCCCCTCCCCTCTTTTGAGGTTATTCTAGTCTTCCGAGAGATTTTCATAAGATTCGAAGTGTTCTTCGGGCCTTTGAAGTTCTTTAACCATTTAGGTTTTAGCCCATTCCTAGCAGAAGCTCTGCCAGAGTGCCACGTCAGCCTAGCCCTCCCATAGCCTATCCCCAGTGGAAGCTCTGCCAGAGTGACACCTCAACCTAGCCCTCCCACAACCTATCCCCAGTGGAAGCTCTGTCGGAGTGCCACCTCAGCCAAAATTCGAAAGTAACTGTTCCTAATCGGAATTGTGTCCGAATATTACCACAATCATCATCTCTCAAAAAAGGAAGTTGGAGGTTAAGACCATCTTGACCCGAAACAAGGGTCAAGCTCAGGTATAATTTCTCAACCGAATTAGCATAATGTAGACTTTATATTGACCTTGTTTTTAGTGTACATAATTATTTAAATTCAATCAATGTATATATGTGTGATAACTTAGCCATGCATGAAAAATAGGAATAATTGTGGAAAATATTCGTTCTTAAGCATCTAGTAGGAAGACCAGTTGAACCATATAGATTGGGTGCCTAACATCTTCCCAACTCTACAATCTGACACTTACCCTAAATCTCTAGACCAGACCAACTTTTGAGCCATTTTCTCAGGAATTGGGCCTACCCTTGGGTCCTAGGACCATAATCCTAGGTGGCGACTCCAAACCCTTTTGTATGATCCCAATTCCCCATATTGACCATCATCAAATCTCCATCTCAATGACGAACTTTATACTCCTACGAAATAGGCCTCCACGTATCTCCGAGCAGTGATATGATGGTGTGGGGCTCGTAGGAAAGCACACACAATACGCCCCTAAGGGTCGAATGAATGCCAATCTTTTTTCTCTTCCTGCAAGGGTGAGGAGAGGTCTCTTTTTCTGCTGCTACCCTCACAGTGGCAACTCCAGTGGGGATATGTCAGGCTTTCGACACTAGATGCTACCATTAAATGCAAGAACATTTTCCACTACATCTGTTTGAAACATGTTTGGCTAACCCCATGATTGTAATTGTATTTGCTAACCGCATCATGCATTATGCTCAAAGTGAAATCATTTGGCGAGGGACTCCCTGTCATGCCCTCACCCTCAGGGAGGTCAGTACATGTCATGGAGAGTAATTTGAGAGCAAATGGTAGCCGCTTCCTGTACAAGGGTGTGGGGTATTGTTAAAGGGCGAGGATGTTCGTTTTTGTGTTAGCACCCTCGGGGAAGTCCGTGCACTTTATGATATTCTGAGATCGAATAATGATATTCCTGCATTACACTCTTGCACATAATCACTCAGTTCCACCACCTCGTGGCTAGTTGCTTAACCTCGTGTGTAGTCAAGAGTAATGGGCAAGGAAGTCACCCCATTGATCTCATACCTCTAGGTATATTAAAACAATCACGTGTCTTGTGTATATAGATCCTATCAAGGAAGCCTTGTCGATCCTATTGCATCCACCGCATACTCACATCATGTAGGAAATAGTTGGACAATGCTAGGAACACCACAAGCTAATTTGTTGAATGTGTTTGAGGTCTTGATAAGGAATCTTCCTATAATGCATTCTAGTCACAAAGAGATGCTCTCCTAAGTGGGTTTCAGATAAAAGGTGTCCTTCCTTCTTAGAAATGAGATATGTAGATAATTTGGTATGTATGACTATGGGGTGATTACTGTTTAAGTCCCGTAAAATACCAAATTACCTAAAAGACTCGAGGAAATTAAGAGGAAGTCCACCTAGTGGGATAAGATTAAGGAAAGCATGACTTTATTGGCAGAGAATGTTTTATACGAATATGTTGTTCAAGCCATTTGTGTGAATCTTCCACCTATGACATCGAATGGACTAGGGGCATCAAGCCCTATCCACTCCCTATCATCAAGTGGGCTAATTTTGGATGAATCATTAGTTGACAATTAAGTGAATGATTGAACAAACAGTTAGGAATACAAGAATCCTAAAATAAGCCACTTTTGGTTTAGGCACAATTCCACATCTCAAGTATTCTCCATGGTCCATTTGGACACGTCAAGGTAACCGGTTGACTCGCTTAAATCCAGTGTCACCTCCATCATTTCTCTGAGACTGTCTACTGCCAAGTGATTACAGCCTAGTTCACATGGATCCACACAACCCTGAATCACCCGAGCAAGTATGGGTCCACCCCGTAGAGACCTTGCAGATAGAAATGGCTGAGGTTAGGAGCGGATTGGCCCAGATATTACACATGCTTTGAAACCCTCCCTGGACTGATCCTAGGAATGAACCAGCACAGGCTATAAGAAAATTGGAACAGAACAGACCTACAGGTTATCGTGGGAATTTTTCTCAAGTTAACTCAAGAGAACCAGAACAAGTCAGGCCAACTGGTCAATAAGGAGTTTCACCTACTCGCCCGAATAGTTAACGAGGAACCTATTCCTGGGTCCCTCCACCTAGAGTGGTGATTGAAGATGAGGAAGAGGAATTTACAGCGCATGTCCGAATGGAACCTCTTAAGATGGAGGAAGAAAGAAAACTCAGAGAGCAATTAGAAAAGCTAGAAAATCTGATCTGAATAGGAAAGTGTTCGGAAAGTCAAGTGGTGGATTCTAATGATATGAGCTTCTTCTCCGGGACAAGGATTCTCAAGAAGTTCAAATGGCAAACCGACAGATTTGATAGGTCAGGCAACCCTAAGGCTCATCTCAAAGTCTTCCTCAAAGTCGCCAAATCATGACAACTTATGGATAACCAGATGGGACAGGATTTCATGTTTACCTTATCAGGGCCAACATTGAGGTGGTTGACACAATTGGAGTCTGCCCAAACTCAAAATTTGACAACAGTGGTGAAAGCCTTCACCAAGCAGTACTCATACAACACCAAAGTGGATGTGAAGCGTCAAGAGCTTGAGATGTTGAGGCAGCAGCCCAAGGAGGGATTTACCGCCTTCCTAATGAGGTTTAGGGACAACATTGCCGAGATGGCAGACCAACCTTCTGAGGCAGAGCAAGTAGAAATGTTGATTGAAAACTTGTTAAAGCCTTATTACAATGTCCTCTATGACCAACATCTGCAAACTTTTGATGCCTTGATAGCCACCAACACACGTGTGGAAAATAGAATTCTAAGGGAGGCTCAGTGTTAAGGATCCTCCCAAGATGTAGGAAAGAATACCAGAGTTGGATGTGGAAAAGGTCCCGAGGCCAATGTGGTAGGCGAGGTCCAGCAGTCAGTATCATCCATCACCTCTTCACAACCTTTTGTGATACAAGCAAATGCTCCTACTCAGAAGGCTTCTCGCCTAAGGAGACAGTTCATTGATTTAGGGATGCCCATGACCGCAATGTACGAGAAGTTAAAGAAACAGGGATTGCTAGGGATAGTGGCTCCAAGAGTAATCAGCAACCCTCCCCCAGAAGGCTCCTCGTCATGGTATAGGGACCATGAATATTGTGCTTACCACACTCAGAAGGGGCACAACATTGAAAGATGCTTAGGTCTTCAACATGCGATCCAAGATTTGGTGGACAATGGGACTATTGAGGTCAAAATTATGCAGCCTCCCAATGTCAACACCAATCCACTCCCAGATCATGGAACTGTCAATATGTTATCAATGATAGATGATTGGCAAGATTGGGATCTTCATTTCTTCAATCTAATGCTTCTTATTAGAGACTCCAAGAAGTACCATGTTGAGAAGCATAATGAGTGGAAAAAGAAGTTGATGCTTGTATAAATATTGTCCCTTCCTTTGGATGTAGTAGGACACATCATCAGTTTTGTTAAGGAAGCTTGTAGAAAGGAGTGCGACTCTTTCTAAAGGGCCATCTACATGTACTGTGCAGTTAGCCACTTTTGTCATCCCATTTTCTATGATTTCAGGGTTCCTCAATTTAGTCATATGAACAACCAAGAAGAAGAAGCAACAGAGAGTGACCCTACTCAGTTGATCATACCTAGAGCTCGGAAGAATCATATGAATGCCCGTGCCTACAGGAAAGTTATGAGCCAAAGGGGCAAGGTTATGAAGGCCTCGAAAGAGTCAGTAGAAGAAGAGTCAGAAAATCAGATATCCACCATTCCTCCTTCCTCATCAATAGGAGAATCCACCATACCATACCTTCAACATCCATCTTACCATCAACCTCCACCATTCCACCAACCTACACTATACCATCATCCTTCACCCCACCACCAAGGGGAAGGAACCTCATTGTCTTTTTACCACCCCCTATCTTCATCATAATATCCTACCTTTTACATCACATCACCCTCATATCACCTTGCCTCATATCCCTCATCACCCTCATACCAATCTCATTCCCAAGGTTTGATGGATAATCCAAAACAAGGATGGATGGGTGGAAACAGTTGGAAGGATATGCTTGCATTACCAGATTCTCCAAAGATAACCTCATCAACATATTCGGTGAATGTCTTAGGAGAAGGTCAAGATGTTGATCCTACTTCTCTAATTCAGACAACAATACATCAGGAGAATAATCAGGAGACGACTGAAGAAGTCATAGACGACCTTCTAAGGGCAGTAATAACAGTGGCAATAGGGGAGAAAATCAAAGATCACACCTCCCTAATCCATATAGGGAGTGACATAGAAGATGATAAGTCTGTTCTAATCAGGCTCCGAGCCATTGAAGTCAAGTCTGGCCCCATGGAGATCTTTTGGTCCATACGTTTTGAATACTACAAACGTTTGAATGCATGAGAATTTGAGAGTCATGAAGAATCCGATGAAGGACCAAGCGAGAAGGACATTAGTGAAGAAAAGAATGATGATGACGACAATGAGGGTGACAGTGATGATGGGGATGATGGGGATGATTCCAATTCTCTAAGTGATGATGAGTATCAGGACTGGGATGACAGTGATTACAAGGGACCTTGGGATAACAATGAAGATGATGAATCTGGGTACTATTCACCTAAAGATCCTAAAGGATATTCTGTGTACGCAATCGGTAAAAGTGACACAATGATTGACCCCACAAATGCTATGCAATCAGCACTCATGATCCACATGGAAGGGGAAGAGCTGGCATCAGATTCAGAAGATAGTGAAGGATATGAGATCACTTTTGAGGGTGAAGTAAACCCTATAGCAGAGCATATGGGTCGCGTCTATGAGCGTTTAGTTGGGATGAAACTCGAGGTTAATGAAATTGACCAAATGTTAGGTGAAGTGGCCATCAGTGAACACTACTACACTGAACAAATGAGAAACCTTGAAAAAATAGGAGGACATGACACACTTGTAGAAATGATAGATACGAGAGTCACACGCCTTTCTAATATAGTTAAGAAAGTGCAGGCTAGGGCTCTTGATATTTATGGAGGACCTCGACTTCCCACCCCAAGCAAAGAAGGAGAATCTGAAGAAGAAGATGTAGGAATAATTACCATAACAAAAAGCGATGATGAGGACTGCTACCATAGAGATTATTATAAAAAAACCTGTCAGTGTAATGGGACCTGAAGCAGGAGAGACTACAAGGGTAAGGCCCTAGCCATAGAACAGTCAAGAACTAATGAGGCAAGAATAAGTGGCTTAAAGAAAGAACCGAAGAATCCAGTCTTGGCTCAGCTCAAGAAGGCCCAAGCCAATATCTCAATTTGGGGATTATTGAAGGCCTCCCCTTCACACAGTGAAGTAGTCTTAAAGTCCCTCACTAATGTGCAAGTGCCAATTGAGATAGATCCAACACATCTCACACAAATAGTAGGGGCAACCTATATGGTGTAGTCATTGATGTTTTCAGAATCTGAACTCCCAAAAGGAGCTAGGCAGAACAGGGCTTTGCACATCATAGTAGAATATATTGACAAGATCGTGCCTCAAGTCCTTATTAACAATGAGTCTGCTTTGAATGTTCAACCTTTGAGGTCGGCGAAGAGCATCGGCATCAATTTAGAAGAGTTGAGGCCATCAAACTAGAGAATATGGGCATATGATATTTCCAAAAGAAGTGTCTTTGGAATCCTCACCCTCACCATGATAATTGACCCAGTGAAGTTTGACATTGATTTCCAAGTCATTGACACATCGATGTCTTTCAACATGCTCCTAGGAAGACTTTGGTTGCATCATGCAAGGGTTGTAGCTTCTAGCCTCCATCAAAAGATGAAGTTCATTCATGAAAGGAAAGTGAATACGATATCTGGAGATACCGAAGTGGTCAACACTTTAGCCAATGTTGAAAAGGGAAAAGAACAAGACCATGAAGTTTGATTTAGTGGTTTTGAATTGGAAGTAACTTGTGCAGCCATCGCCAAGGAAGCACCAAAAGAAAAAATCCCGATTGACTATGAAGCTATTTGGAGCTCGCCGATGAGTCAAATGATGAAGAACATGCAATACTTTCCTAGAATGGGACTAGGGAAGTATCATCAAGGTGTCTCAAGGCTACCTACTTTGGTTGTCAGCAAAGGCTAAAAGATACTAAGAATGACCAGGAAAATATCCGCCTCTTACTACCCTACTCTCAATGGGTATTTTGTAAGGGAAAGAGAAGATTTCCCATTTTATGGTAATGTTGAGCCATGGTTTGATGAAACCATCATAAAGATGCAACATGGATTTGAGGTGTTCTTTCAAGATGAGTTCAACTGGGTGACTCAAGAGGCAGAACAAAAACAAGCCAAGAAAAGAGAACAAGACAACTACATCACTGGAATAGTGGAAGTAGCATTAATTAAAGATGGGTTCTCCTCTAACAACCCTACAACACTAATCCAGTCGAAAGAAGTATCGAGCCCCTGAGTCCCCCTGAAGAGAGAGTGGGAAAAGAAGGTAAGACTCATCTATAGTTTGCAACTTTCCACTGATTTGAAGAGCCACATCTGTTCATTTCTGCAAGAACCATAAGCTCAAGAGCTACATGTGCTCAAGCCCAGACCCTTTCGAGGAAGGACTATATATATGCAAAGCAAAGAAGAGCACAAAGAATGATGATCTGCATGCATTGTACCTAAATCAACTGCAACAGGAAGACCCGTGATGGTGGTCAAAGATGTGACCAAGGAGTAAGGATGGCCTCAATCAGTAGGCTTAAAAAGTTGGACTTTATAGAAAGGGGATTGAGCAGTCTCCACCAATCCTCACCCCTTAAGAAGTTTGGCTTTAGAGAATATGAAATAGATTAGCATGTATTTGTGAAGAAACAAGCACCTATCAAAGAGAACAATGTCAGCACCACTGAAGAGATATCAACGACCTTCCTAGAAGAAGAAGAAGGCTCTCTGCCGCATTGCTCATCCATCGAGCCATTGACCCACTCCTGAATTGGACAAGCATTGGGGAGAGCTTCTAGTTTACTCATGCTACTGAGTCAAACAGCCTAGATATCACTGATAAAAGCTTCAAGTCAGTCATCGAGTCTGTAGTCGAATCTGTTGTCCAATCTTCCGTTTATGAATATGAGTCAGCCTTCTCTCTCGAGGAAAGTCCAGAGTCCGTGTATGTTGAGTCTGTTACTCCTTTCATGAATGAAACTTCTGATTCTGAGTATGACTTGCCTTTTTTTTTTCTGATGATGATCTTAATAAATATTAAGAGTTAATAAAACAATGCAAACCAAAGAAAGCACAACCAATCCGTGAGGATACACGGGTTATTAATCTAGGAACCAACTAATGCTTTCGAGAGGTAAAAATTGGTACCACCCTAGATGATGAAGAAGTAGAATAGATGATTAGTCTTCTGAAGGAATTTGCCAAAGTCTTTGCTTGGTCTTATGAAGATATGCCTGGTATAGACCTAGATATCATGCAACATCGATTGCGGACTTTCCCTGGGACAAAGCCTATCAAGCAGAAGCTCAGAAGAATGCGTCATAATGGAGTAAAAAGATTAGAGAAGAAGTCGTAAAAAAATGGAATGCAGGGTTTCTTCAAGTGGTAAAGTACCCCCGAATGGTTGGCTAACATAGTACCAGTGCCAAAGAAAGATGGCAAGGTACGAATGTGTGTAGACTTCTGAGATCTTAACAAGGTGAGCCCTAACGATGACTTTCCATTATCTCACATTGATGTATTAGTCAACAACACAGCAAGACATGCCTTGCTATCATTTATGGATGGGTTCTCAGGATACAATCAAGTGAGTATGCACCCAGAGGATCGTGAAAAGACAGCCTTCACCACACTATGGGGAACCTATTGTTATAGGTGGTGCCTTTTGGACTAAAGATTGCTGGGGCAACTTATCAAAGAGCAGTTATAGCCATATTGCATGACATGATGAACAAAGTGTGGAAGTCTATGTGGATGGTATGATAGTAAAGTTAAGGGATCGGTAGGGGCATATTCGTGCACTTAGACGATTCTTTAAAAGAATCAAGAAATATCAGCTAAAGTTGAATCCTCAAAAGTGTGTATTCTGGGCAACGGTAGAAAAATTGTTATGATTCTTGGTGAGTGAAAGGGACATTGAAGTTGACCTTATCAAGATCAAAGCAATCCAAGAAATGACCACACCTCATACTGAGAAATAGATACGAGGATTTCTGGGTCACATCCAGTATATCAGTAGGTTTATAGCTCAGCTGACTACAATCTATGAACCAATCTTCAAGTTGCTGAAGAAGGATTAACCCACATAATGGAATAACCAATGCTAACAAGCTTTTGATAAAATCAAGGGATACCTCATGAACCAACCAGTATTGATACCACTGATGGAAGGAGAACCACTTCTATTATACTTATCAGTGGGAAAATATTCCATGGGCTCGTTACTAGTACAAAAAGAAACAGAAAAGAGGGGTAGAGCATGCCATATACTAACTCAGCAAGAAGTTCTTAGAATATGAGATGCGGTACACATCTTTGGAAAGAACTTGTTTTGCACTAATTTGGATAACAAAAAGGTTGTGACACTACATGGTAGCATATTATGTACATTTGATCTCAAGAATGGATCCAATCAAGTACCTCTTTGATAAGCCAGCTCTAACAGGAAGGATTGATTGATAGTTGCTATTATTATCAGAGTTTGACATCACCTATGTTGCTCAGAAGTCTATAAAGGGGTAAGCTATAGTTGATCATTTGATTGCCCACCCCATAGAAGATGGAAGAGCCCTAGATGATGCCTTCCCAGATGAAGAAATCACAGCAATAGAAGAAGAAGACACAACCAATGGATGGTAGTTGTTCTTTGATGGAGCAGCTAATAAAAATGGATGCGGTGCAGGAATATTGCTTGTCACTCCTGACGGCCTTTACTTACCTTTGCCATTCCTCCTTGATTTCCCCTGTACCAACAATATTGCGAAATATGAAGCTTGTGTCTTGGGCCTTGAAGTTGCTCTGAGATTGGGGTAAAGAGGATCAAGGTATATGGTGATTCATCCATTGTCATCTGTCAAACGCAAGGAAATTGGAAGACCAGAGATGAGAAACTGAAGCCATATCAAGAACATCAAGAAGAAATGATTAGACACTTTGAAAAGATCTCATTCAAATAATTTCAGAGGGATAACAATCGATTTGCCGATGCCCTTGCAACCTTGGCTTCCATGGTAGAATGCAACCCTATGGTTAGGGTCCGACCATTCTTGGTGGAACAAAGAAGTAAGCCTATTTATTAGAATTCAGTGAACTCTCTTATCATAGATGGTCGGTCTTGGTTTGCTCATATTGTGGATTTCATCAAGGAAAGGAAGTATTGAAGCCACATATAGAGAAAAGAAATTTCTAAGGAGATATGCCATCCAATTTATCCTTCAGGGGACTTGTTATACAAGAGGTCCTATGATGGAATACAGTTGCTATGCATGGATGAAGAGCAAGCTACAACAATCATGGAAGAGGTTCATCAAGGCCTTTGTGGACCCCATATGAATGCCAAGATGCTAGCTAAGAAGAATCTCAGTCTCGGATACTATGGGAACACAATGGAAGTAGACTGTGTGAGTTTTGTCAGAAATGCCACAAATGTCAGATATTTGCAAATATCATACACATCCCACCAATAGAGTTACATTCACTCAGTTCTCCTTGGCCATTCTCTACTTAGGGCATTGATATCATAGGGAAGGTCAACCCTAAAGCATCCAATGGTCACGAGTTTATCTTGGTAGCCATTGATTATTTCACCAAGTGAGTAGAAGCTCAATCATATGCAGCCCTCACATTTGCTAAGGTGGAAAAATTCATCCAAGAAAACATCATTTACTGATATGAAGTGCCTGAAGAGCTGATATCATAAGGGATCCCATTTCTGGGGCAAAACTGATAAAATCTGCGCAAAGTTCGGTATCAAAAGGCATCGCTCTACCACTTACAGGCAACAAACCAATGGGGCAGTAGAAGCAACTAACAAGAACATCAAGGTCATCCTATAGAAAATGGCTAAAACACACAAGGATTGGAAGGATAAGTTGCCACTTGCCTTATAGGTATATCGTACTTCTGTACGATCCTCAATAGGGGCAACTCCTGTCTCCTTAGTATATGGGGCTAAGGCGGTCCCACCTATGAAAATTCTTGTACCATCCCTAAGGATGCTTCTGGATAGTCAGTTAGTTACTTAAAAGAGAATGGGCAAAGGCCAGACACGTGTAGACACCCAATTTTATCACCCTCCTCTGACTATGATGAAATGCGGCGGATCTTGGACGCGACTTCTAATCAACAGAGATGATAAGTGACCCAGAAAGCTCAAAAACATTCCCCACCTATCTAAAAACCTTGGAAACTCCCATGTGGGAGAGAAGAGGGTCCAAATTTGACTTTTTATATACGAAGCAATCTGGTCAAGATGACCGTACAGATGGATAGTGCATAAAAATACAATTTTGATGATATATGGCACATCAAAATCAAATGGTTGGAGCTCTTGTAATCATCCTTGGAAAATTATGTTTTCCTATACCTATGCCACACACATTTGCAAGCCTGCTAGAAACCTGAAAAAATTCCCTACCTACCCAAATACCCCAACCAAATTCATCCCCTACCTGAAAACCCTAGAAACCCTCGCACAGGAGAGAAGAGGGTCCAAATTTGACTTTTTACATACGAAGAAATCTGGTCAATGTGACTATATGGATGGATAGTGCTCAGAAATACGATTCTAACAATATATGGCACGTTAAAATCAGACTATTAGATCTCCCACAATCATCGCCAAAAAATTCCATAATTCGTGCTGCGAGCAGGCCAACCTGCATGCCCTGTGCGTACCCCCGCATAACCCTGGACATGCCCTAGCCTGCTGTAGCCTGGCACCCTTTGGCTACTACAGTGCCCCCGCTGGCTGCTACCAGCACCCCTGCCTACTGCTGCCCAGCCTATGCATGGTTGCAGGCCAGCCCATGCATTATGCCTGCCCATCCTTGCCCCATGCATGCCTAGCCCGTGCATTGTGCCTACCCAACCTTTGCACATTGCCTGCTGTTTGAGATTTAAAATGTAACCGCAAGTGTACGGATCAGTGTAGCTACGGGTCGAACACATGGAGAGCAGCCACTTTATTTTTTTATTTCTTTTAATAATGCAAAAGTGAACCGATTAATGATTGTGATCTAATTCTAATTACCGTCCTAAACATATGTATCTAAAATAATGTCCTAACCATTCGTCATCTAAGAATTTAAAGACGCAAGCCACGCAATTAAAAATAAATAAATAAATAAATAAAGGAAAAAAAACGCTGAAATAAAAATAAAGTAAAAGAAAGGGGATAAAGCTAGAGAGAGACTCACAAGTAGGTTTCTCTACTTAGCCCAAGGGATGCATCATAATATGAGCTTCCCTACTTGACCAGAGAGTCACTCTTACAAGGGTTACTCTACTTGGGTTTAGGGAAAGGGAGACAATTAAAATAAAAGCAATAAATTGATGGTTCTATGGCTAGGAGGGCAAAGCCAACACATACACTAGCCATGAACCTTGGGGGAAAGGGATAGCAATAATGTAACGACTGAAATTAAAATCCTAAATTAAGAAAGAAAGGGTAGTCATAAGAGGGAATGAGAGGGGGGAGAGAAGACTACTGAAGGAGCCTACTTACTTGAATCAATGCTTGAACTTGAAAAAAAATTGCTCCAC